>NC_138047.1:105157522-105475588 GCF_964194185.1 Rhinolophus hipposideros | reverse complement strand
AGACGGTAAAAGAGAAGGAGGAATTCTGGGAATCATTAGTTCAGTGTCCCTTTGCCGAGGGTCCACCATGCGTCAATACTGCTATAGATTTTTGTGGTTATCACCTTTAAAACAGACAAGTCCCTTGTGATGCAGGTGCTGTCACCTCCATTTTATGGAGGTGGAAAGCTGAACTTGCAGACAGAAGGACTTGTAGATTTCATATTTGGAAAGGGATACAGTTGGGGTTTGAACTCAAGGCTCCTTGTCCCCAAGTCTAACATTCATATAACCACGTTTTAGCCACATCTGAGCATCAGAAATAATGCTTAACTTCTCCCGAGGTCACCATCTCACACCTCACTCCAATGTCCCTTGCTCTGCAAAGGCTTCCTGCACTTTTTTGAGTGCCCACACACTTAATATAGAGCTGACCCGACTGTGGACTCCCCATGGTCCAAGGTCCTATGTGACTCAGTGTCCTGGCACAAAGTTATTTTAAACTGAAAAATGTGTAAAGTGACTTTCTACCCTGGCAGTTGTCATACAGTGTTGTAACTGCCTTGTTTTTAACTCTATTTGTGGCTACTTTATATTTCTCTGTTGGAAAACATATTTGCTACACCAAATAGCTACCAGATGCCTTTCCTTTTCTATGAGCTTCATTATTTTCTCTGTGTAGTGGGGAAACAAAATGCTGCCCTGTAATCTCATTAACGAGTGATTTCACAAAATTTATAACATTAACTTTGAACTGAATGTTGATTGTTGTGTTGGAAATAAATTTGAATCTAAAATGGTAGGTGAGTAACTTTAAATTTATTTCTGATCATCTCTGCGGCCTCAGGCTTGTTTGTGTTAGGGATATAATGTGTAAGATACCAAATTCCATCATTTGAAAGATGTTTTGTGTTGCTTTTTTCTGCCACTAGGGGACAGTATCACCCATCAATTCATGTCTTCTGAACCTTTCCTCCAGCAGATGAGTGAGCTATCAGAGAATAGGAGAGGGAGTTAGCAGAATTAATTTGAGGTACTAGCATACACAGTAAAACTCTGGAAACATTGCCATTGTTGACAAAACACTGGGTTCTTGGGTCTGATGATTTGCTTGGTGACCTTGAGCAAGCCACTTCTCTTGTTAGACCTTGCATAAAATGAGGAAGTTGAACAAGGTGAAATTTAATGTCATCTCTGATTCTAATTTCTTTGGCATCTAAATTCGTTAAGAAAACCTACTAGTAGAAAGGTCTTTTGATGGCGTTATGAGGAATTCTATTTTGCTTCTTTTCAACTGAGCTTGTGTTTTTGGATGTACATGTTCAGTCACTCTGTATAATTCTCTTTTTTCTTGGCTAGTTCATTGTATTCCGTTATAAATTCATTCTTGTATATCGTATACTTGTCACTTCAGAGGAAATTGGTTTAGAGTTTGTGCTTGGTTTATGGCAAAGAGAAATTCATTTTAGCCTCCTTTATTCTCAGCATTAAGAAGATAAGCCTCACTACATTTGAATATTATAGCTATTCTATCTGAAAAGATGATTTCTCCTGAATCTGTGGTTAATACTAATGGTTCATCACAAACAAGTTATACTACTCATATACTTTGCCCCCAAGTAAAACTTTTATTCATTTTTAGGAATGAAAATAAAGTCAAGCTTCAGGGAAGATAAGTTCTTGAAATCTGATGGTTTTCAGATAATGTCAGAATATGATTGCAAGAAAAATGACATGAAATGTACATTAACATAAATCTATAACTGCTCAACTTGATGAAAAATACCACCATAAAATTCTGCCATTACCGAACCACCCAATATGTTTTTTCTATGACATTTTGTGAGAATGAATAAATTATCTGAGAATCTGTTTGCATCAAAAACACAGAAGTTTGTAATAAACACATAAATCATTTAAACATTTTTCAGCAAGATGCCTGATCCTAAAAACGGGGGCATTCATATTAATTTCCCCCCTTTCAACTTCTTTTCTGTATAGTACCTTAGAGATCTGGGTGGTAATGGAGAACCATCAATTATGGAAGTATAGGAAGATGTAAAGAAAATAATTCTTACTGAAATTTTCCATACAACCTCCCCCTTCCTTTACAAGCCTAAACATCTATGAGCCTTGCTTTCACTGAGGTCCCCTCTGTAGTTATGGCCTCAGTTTACACTGAGGTCTACTTTTAAAAAATAGTCATATTTTTGTAGCCATGGAACCCATATATCAGCCAACACCCCCTATAAAATTGACAGCACTAATTCTGAAAAATATGTCTTTGTTGCTCCCTTTGAGGAGTTGGTTTGCCTTTTTGGTTATGGGTAATTAACATGGCATAAAGAAGAATGATCCCCTTTTTGCTTAGACTACTGGGAAGCTCAGAGGCAAATTAATAGCTTAATTTTAATAGCATGTAGTGATGTGTTCCTGAGGATCTTGAATCTTTGTCATATAGTCTATCTAGATTTTTCCCTGTGATTATTTTAATTTTCTTCTATTTTACTATGCAATATTTTGTGAACTACTCCAGTATCTTTGTGAGATGAGATGTAGTATATATAAATATATGGATGGATAATTGTGATATTGTGATTTATAATAAGAAATATACGTGTGTATTTGGTCTTTGTCCCTGTTTCTGGCACAGAACTCTTAAATACCTAGGAGTTTCCTAAGTGAGGAGAACAATAAAGGTGTCTTTTGTTACGTTAATGAAGCGAGTTTTAGACCACACCTAATTTTGGGGGTTGCTTGCTTGTGGAGCCACCCATGTGATTAGAAGGTTGGAACTTTCAGTCCAACTGACAGTTGGCAGGGGAGGAGGCTCTGGAGATGGAGTTCGGTCATCACCGGTCAATGATTTAATCAGGCTTGTCTATATAACGAAGCCTCCATAAAAAGCCCAGAGGATGGGTTTGGAGAGCTTCCGGGTTGGTGAACACCTGGACATTCAGGAAGCCTGGAAGCTCCACACCCTTCCCCCACGCTGTGCCCTATACGTCTCTTGGGCTGCCTGTTCCTCATTTATATCCTTTTATAATAAACTGGTAATCTTGTTAGGTGAAATGTTTCTTTGAGTTCTGTGAGCTGCGCTAGCAAACTAATTGAACCCAGGGAAGGTGTGGAAACCTCCCATCGAAAGCCAGTTGGTCAGAAGCATGGGTGACAGTCGGGAATTGAGACTGGCATCTGAAGTGGAGGGGTTGGGGGCCCGGGGCAGCCTTGTAGGACAGCCCTTCACCTGTGGAATCTGAGGTGACCTCTGGGTAGGTAGTGTGGGAATTGAGTTGATGTGTAGGACACCAGCTGGTGGTGAGGGGGAACCCCCCACCCCAAACACACGTTGAAATTGGGATCAGAACTGTCTTAATAGTTTAACAGACATATCAATAGGTAGAATAATAGCCAAAGAAGCTTCTGCAATCAAAGAGGTAACGGTTGATGTCTACAGTGAACTGTAAAATAAAAGGGGGATTACGAAGTCCATTTCCTGTCTGGTTTCCTTCCAGAATGCATTTCTCAGGGAACACGTATGAGCGTCCTATTATGACCTAGGACGTTTGTATATCACACGATTGTGGTCTGGTCTGGCATCTCTGTCAAAAGGCATGAAAATACTTTCCCTACATAATTCATCGGGTGTTTCTACGGGGTAAAGTACATCAGTGAACGGAGAAGAACTCTCAACCGAGTGCTGTATACATTAAAGTCATTGCTACTTTTAAGGACTAAAAAGGCACTGATATGAAAGCTCCCCTGCTTTTGGGGGGTTTAGGAATGGTCTGGACGGAAGACGGGGGTGTGTGAAGCTGTGCAGGATGGAGAGGACAGATGCGCTAGGGAACACTATTGTTTCTAGCTATTGCGACGGAATTGAATGGTCATAAGAGCCCTGCTCACTTCAAATTTTAAAGAGGAAATTATGACTCAGATGGGGTAGGTGACTTACTTAAGGTCACACAGCTAGGGAATGGCAGAGCTTGGGTTTTAGCTACTCTCATTGCTCGTTCCACTGTGTTTCCTGTTGTGGATGTCTTTTCTTTGCTTGTCCAGGCCCACCCTCCTCCTTCCCATCCCACTCTCCAATCTGGAGGACCCACCAGTATGGATCACATATGGACTGTCCTGTCCTCTGGTTTCTGGTTGGATTCAGCCATTGGCACATCCCAGGAGGAGATCAGAGGGAGGTTGGGCATATATTCCTGTGGCTTCTACCTTGTGAGGTCCACTTGGGCTGGTGGTGACCCTCGGCCAATGGTCACTGCTCCTCTGAAGGTGGTGAGCTTCTTCTGGTTTTCAGCAACTGTTCCCTCATCCCTTTGTGCCCAGGGGGTCCTAGAACCACTGCTTTTAGCTCCAGTTCTGACCATCCCTTCTTCCCCTACTCCCCACAGTCCTCAGTAAATGGTTCCTTTGTGAATAAATTTCCTTAAATCATCCTAATTGAACTGTGACATCTGTTCCTGTTAGGACTCTGTTACACTTTCCCATTAAAGAAAATGCAGTGCTAGTAATATGTCATAGGATGTAGCATTAGGAACATCAAAGGTGATTTTGATATATTTATATTATTGGGACATGTAAATCATAGGATTGCCATCTTTTTCAAATTCACATTGAAAGAGAAGATAGGGGCACAGGGGAAAATAATGAGAGGAGCGATAATGGATACGATCCAATTAAATTTCTTTGGCTGTCCTCTGTTTGTGCTTCTAGCACCACTAAAATTGATTATTTCCTTTCTGCCTCCTACCTGTTTCCTCATCTCCAAATTGAGTTGCTTTGCCTAAAGCTTTAAAATCTGTTTTCATGTTAATTAATCAACATGTTAAAATATGATTTCTATATTTTTGTGATTTTACTGGGGGTATGCGTAGAGAAATAACTTAGTTATATATTTAATGCAATCCATATGTTTTAGAACAATTTCCTTTCGAAATTGCACAACACAGAATGAGTTTTTACAATCAATTTCTTCATTAATAAGGAAAGGTGATAAAAAGACGTAAGATATGTGAGAGTCTTTCTAAAATTAGTTATTTCGCAAAGGATAATTCAGTAGATCCCTTTGTTTAAGAAAACCTGTGACCACAAACAAAAATGCAAGAAGATTTTGGAAGCAAAGAATTATATGTCACACTTTGTGACTTGACTTTACCTTTAATGTCTTGGCTTCTGATGTCCTTCTGCATGGATTTGTCTACCTGTAGAAGATATTGGGGCACCATTATCTCTTAAACTGTGACTTAAAATATGATACCATCTAATGTCCTACTACTCTGTATGGTTAGATTCTCAAGATAAAGGCATAAGTCCCCTGGACTCATCATTCTTAGAAATCACCAGATATATATGTTTGGCAATTAGTATGTGTAAATATGTGTGCTGCCGTGCCAGTGACAAGAGTGGTGGCCTTGGGTGTATCGGGCAGAAAAAGACTTGGGTTTGAGGTCCCATACGTCTCTTGTTGCTGTGTAACTTTGCAAAGGCATTTAGCATATTATAAGCCTTAGATTTTTCGTCTTTACGATATGTAAAATGCCTAATCAATTCACATCACTGAGTTACTATGAAGATCAATAGACAGAGCTGGCCAGGTGGCTTAGACAGTTGGAGCTCCGTGCTCCTAACTCCGAAGGCTGCCGGTTCTATTCCCACATGGGCCAGTGGGCTCTCAACCACAAGGTTGCTGGTTCGACTCCCACAAGGGATGGTGTGCTGTGCCCCCTGCAACTAGCAACGGCAACTGGACCTGGAGCTGAGCTGCGCCCTCCACAACTAAGACTGAAAGGACAACAACTTGACTTGGAAAAAAGTCCTGGAAGTACACACTGTTCCCCAATAAAGTCCTGTTCCCTAAAAAAAAAAAAGTGATCAATAGACATGATGAAGAGCCCTGAAAGCCGTCGATCGGGCAGACCAGAGTGTGGCCTCGCTGGGCTGCCTGGGTTGGGATTTCACCTCCATCACGTGCTGGCTGTGAGATGCTGCAGGCCACTTAGCCCTTGGAGCCTCAGTTTCTTCATCTGTGAAACGGAGGTAACAAAAGTACTGATCCCTCATGGGGGAGGGAGGATTACCTGAGACATGCCACAAAAATGTGCCTCGGAGAGCAGTGGAGTGGCACAACTTACGCTAAGTAATGGTTAGCTGTCATTATTAATGTTATTAAAGACACTGGGGAACTAACAAGGGAGTACAATTGCAAGACATGAGGGGGAAGATGGAGACGTCACAATGGTCAAAGCCTTTGAAAGCCTTTAAGCCTCCATCAATATCAGGGTCTATGATGGTTCATTTTATGTGTCAACTTGACAGGGCCACAAGGTGCCCAATAGCTGATTAAACATTAATTCGGGGTGTGTCTGTGAGGGTGCTTCCAGAGGAGATTAGCATTTGAATCAGAAGACAGAGGAGAGCTCCATGCCCTCCCCAAGCGAGTGGGTCATCATCCAATCCACCCAGGGGTGGAAAGAATACAGCCAAGGAAAGGATTTGATCTCTCTGCCTGACTGAACTGGGACTTGGGTCTTCTGCCCTCGGCTGAGATTTACATCATCGATTCTCTTGGTTCTCAGAACTTTGGGCTCAGACTGGCCCTTCCACCACTGGCTTTTCTGGGTCCCCAGCTCTCGGATGGCAGACTGTGGGACTTAGCTTCTATAATCACTGTTTTATTTACATGTATATATGGTGTGTACATATCTATAGGTCTACTCTATCTCTTATGTTGCTAGAGACCCCTGATTAGGACAGGGAATTATTGTTACTCTGTAATGGCTCCAAGCTGAGATGGCTAAGGGGGATGGAGAGAGGGGGTCATTGAACCCCGTTACCTCTTATCTTCTGAAGTTTAATGTCCACCCCTTTTCCTCTGTGGAACATTGAACCACAGTATTTATGCCTGGAAAGAGTGTGACTCGTCTGCTGGTCAGTCTGGCCAGGAGGTGAGTGTGGTTTTGATTTTGTCGTTGCTATGGCTTCTTTCATTGCACTGTCAGCTTCCAGTTCCTCCAGGGTGACCCTACGGGGTCTGGGTTTGCTGGACAGTTTTTTCAGTGTTCTTGCTGCACCCTCAGCTTTCCGCCTTCCCTCTGTGCCTGCCCCACAGAGGGGTTCTCTCTCCATGTGCTTGCCCACCCTCCATCGCTAACCTGGTCCGGGAAGCAGAGAGTTCTCTCTTATCTCTGTCTTTGGTGGGTCTTTTGCATGAGAGAGTTTCTTTGCCTCTCCCCTAGTGGTAGGTGCCCTCTGATGGTATGAATATAAGATCCTGGGACAAAGGATATTTCCTGCACCTCCCCTGGGCCACTGCCATTTTCTATCAAATAAATATGTATTAGTGTCGACTGTATACCTGTAACGATGCTGGATTATGAGGGAACAAAGAGGCATAAGAGCTTGGAGGACTCATACATGCTCAGAGGCCCGAGTTTACAACATATTACAACGCATTATGACACAGTTTTAATTATAACACAGGCTTCTCAATTTCGGCACTATTGAGAGTTGGGGCCAGATAACTCTTCGCAGGGGGGCTGCCTGTGCACTGTGGTACACATGGTGGCACCCTTGTCCCCCATGCACTAGACGTCAGTAGCACTCCTCACCTCAATCCTGACAACCGAAAATGCCTCCAGACATGGCCAAATGTCCCCTACGGCAAAATCCTCCCAGAGGAGAACCACTGATTAGAATGCCACGTGTTACTAGTGTCACACTGCTTTGCATGGCTTCCTTCAGAAGTCTTCTCAAAAGCCTCCGGCTGAGCAAACCCAGACCCCACAGGGTCACCCTGGAGGAACTGGAAGCTGATGGAGCTCGGTGCTCTCCCTGTACCCTGGGCACACCTCTGTCTGAGCACTTCCTGTTACATCGAAACTGCCAGGTTGGGCCTCATCCATTAGACTGTGGGCCCTGGCTCCTCTTTCTATCCACTGCTGAGCACGGTGCTTGGTATACAGTAAGTGCTCAATACATGGGAAAATGGGCCGTGCATTAAGACAGTGGGAACCAACCAGATAAAAACTGGCCTTTGTGAGGATTACTGAAGATCCATTTCACAGATAGTTTGATCTCAACATAAACGCACAGAACTAATAAGAATTTACTCCCAAGAATGAGGTTAGAGTGAAAAATATAATCTGCTTACCATAAAAACTTGATTATTCAAACATTGATTATGAAAGTAAGACTCCCTCTTTATCTGAATTGAGGCCAAGTCCTTATTTAATTTATAAGACAATTTCCCTCCTGGCCAAAATTGTGCTCTTGCCTCTCATATTCTTTTTCTCACATGATTTCACTTGACTTAATATGTTAAGATGACAGTTCCACTGGCAAAGTGGTCTAGCTAGAGGGAGAATTTTTTTTTTTTAACAAAAGCTACAAAGATAACATAGAGGAATATAAAATAATAAGAATGGAGGCTTAAATTCTGGCATAGCTATTTTAAAAACTCAAATGAGAATTATTTTACACTTCCTATGAAAGTTAACTTACACATAAAGTGGGCGGGTGGTGAATCAGTGATTTTTAAGGAAAGGAAAGTTCAACTTTTTAGGTCAGTATTCTCTGCTCCTTTATAACCAGGGCAGAACTTGTGTCTTCAGCTGCTGATCCAATTGCTCTAAAATTCTTACTGTTCCCTGAATATGAGTTATGTTCTAGTGAGGAGTGCCCTGAAATGTCCTCATCCCTGTCACACAGCCCCCTGCGGGGCTGACCCCGTTGCAGATCTTGGTGATAGTAGCAGATATTCACATGAGAAGTTTGAAGGACTGAAAAAGGGTTCCATGTACTCGACTAGAAGTCAGACTGGGAAAGACTGGGTCTCTTTTCCTATTAAACAGCTATTCAGATTTCCCGATTTAGTTAGAATGACTGAGAATTTATTTGGTTCATTTCATCCATTTCACCAGTATATATTGAGAACCTCTTATGTAAGGGCACCCTGCTAGGTGCTGGAGCTAAAAGAGTCCTTGTCCCCAAGGACATGTCCTCTATCGTTGGTGGCTTTGTGCCAGGCACAGGACGTATTGTCATAGCAGTTATGAGATTTTAGAGCTAAGGCAAAATAAGGCCTCAGAGAAGGTAAGTAACTGGCCCCAAGGGACAGGGCTAATAAGATGGAGCTGTTAAAATGGGGATTCGAATGCTTATCTTACAAGGTTATTTTAAGGATTAAATGTCATTCATTCATTCTAGTCTCTACTCAGAAAAACCTTCCTTGACTTCTCTTACCCTGCTTGAATTATTTTTTCAAAGCACTTATTGCTTGACATATTATTTATCTATCTTTTATTTACTTATTTATTACCATCTCCTCCCACTAGTATGTAAGTTTCATGAGAGCAGGGACTATAATTGTGACTGGTCCATGGCAGGCATTCGAGGCTACATATTTTTTGAATGAATTTGTTGAGTGAATGATTAAAATGTTTAGCTTGGTGCCTGTGTGAAGAGGAAGTGTTCAATATTTCATCTCTCATCTTGCTCTTCTAATCTCTATTGGATGTGTTTTGTGTAAATGACATTGTTTGGTAAAATTTATAGTTTCCTTTTCTTACCAGTATTAGCAGAAACCCTCAAGTTTAATAGATAAACAATGTGAAAAAATAATGCGCAAGGAAGAATGTATAAATATTCAAAAGCCTGTTCACACTCACTAATAAATATGGTACAAATTATAAAGGACAGTGAAATCACTTTAAAAAAATGATTAAAAAAAGTAATAGTTTTGGGTCTGTGAGGTGCACCCTCCCATATAGGGCTTTCTGGGCGAATAAACTGAGATAATTTCTGAGGAAAGAAACTTCTCAATATGTACCAGAAGCCTTTAAAATGTTTTCACTTGATGTAAAGTACAGCATAGAGAATACAGTCAATAATATTGTAATAACTGTATAGTGCCAGGTGGGTACTCGAATAATTGGGAGGATCACTGCATAAATTATATAACTGTCTAACCACTTTACTGTACACCTAAAACTAATATAAAATAATGAAAAGAGGAAAAATGTTTTCACTCAATGGTTAAATCAAATAATTAAAAATTTCATAACGGGGTATGATATATTTATAAAGTTTATGCTTATTCATGCTTATCACAGGGGAAATGGTTTTATAACCAGAATACAATGTGAAAAGAAAACCAGGTATACAATACAGCCAGAACTCCCTTGTATGAAATATATCTGCGTAGGAAATACTGACAGGAAATGCACCAACCCCAGGGGTCATTGATTTGTATTTTATGCATTTATGCATGAAGAAAATAAAACATTAGCAAAAGTGTTATTAAAAATAAAATTCTGTATATGTGTTTAGAGCACTTTCATTTACAAGATAGCTTCATAAGATTATCCTTGTAGTCTCTAGACAACCTTTGAAGGAAGCATGGCAGGGATTTTTATTTCTGTTTTGTAGATGAGGTCACAGACAGACTCAGAGAGGTTGTGTGACTTACTTATTACCAACCAGCTAGGAATTGCCAATGTTGAGTCTAGAATCTGGGCCAAATCGTATGTTATCAAAATTATCTGAGTTTGAATTCTGCTTGTGGAGAAGAATGGGATGAGCTTTGGATGGGATGCATGTGAAAGCCTAATGCCTGGCTCACAGAAAATCCTCAGTAAATGCTAGTTCTCCTTTCTCTTTCACAGGAGCACGGTTCCACCAGTGATATGTGTCTGCTCCCCATGCACCTCACGGAGCATGACCGGCTCATTACCTAACAAGGTGCCTCGGGAATGAGAGGTGGGCCAGCTCCAGGCTGATAGGAAGTGTCCCACACCTGTTTGGTTCACAAGGTCAAACCTTTACTCACTTCTTCCAGCCTCATCCACGTGTTCCAGGTTGGCCTCTCCGTGGGGATAGAAGTCTTGGCATCGAAGGAAAGAGGAGGGTCCACCATAGCCTTGAAATAGCGTGTATCTGTGAAACGAGAAAAAATTGCAAGTCGTACCTTCCATGGACTCAGCACATTACAATTTACCAAACATTTGCACATCTGCAAACTTATTGAATCACCACAACACAAGCATGAGGTGCACAATTCTACTACCACTTCACAGGGGAGGAGCCTGAGGCTTGAAGAGGAGACATCACTCCTCTTTGTCCACACACGACGTGAATGCCAAAGTCTGAACTTGAACATCCTTTCTCGTCCACTGGGAAATTCTACTCATGCTTCAAGGCTTGGGCTGTGTCATGCCCTTTGAAAATCTTTCTAGATCCCACCCACCCACACCCACCATTGTATATTATACACTTAACATGTTCTATTATATTTATCTGTTGATATTTCTGTTTCTGCCACTAGATTCTGATCTTCCTGAGAACATAGATTATGCTTCATTTCTCTTTGTGTCCCTCGGTCAATCCTAATATGATAATTGGAACATGGTAGACACTCAGTAAATGCTCGTTGAGTGAATGAACAAAGGAATATCAACGTTCTTTACGAGGTGATGCTCTCCAAATGAACTTCTGTAGACTCATTTCAGTAGGCGAGGCCCTCAGAAATCGCACATCTTCTGCCTTCTCTTAGAGCAGTGTGCTGTATCTGAGGTTCAGAGAGCTTGCTGAAGCTGCTGATGTGCCCCAGTTAGAAAGAGGCAAAGGTGGGTATGGATTTAGGTCTTCCTTACTCTTAAAAAGTCGAGCTTTGATGCCATGCTCTAGTACTACTCATACGCTGGCGACCTGCAAAACGAATCAAGCGAGTTAAAAAGTCTTCCCCTTCACTCTGCTCTCCTCTATGCAAACCTTGGCTGAACGTTTTCCATGTTCTCATCTCTGCCTGTCCACCCTCTGCCATGCTCATCTGTTTCCCTAGGACTTGGGAAGAGCACCATGATAAGAACAACCAACAGTTGCAGTGCTCTGAATCTGTACCAAGTCCTCTGGTGGGAACTCAACATACATCACACATGGCATCTTCAAAAGAACTCTCTGGGGTAAGTTCTGTTATTATGAACCTGATTTTCAGATATGGAAAATGAGTTTTAGAGACCTGTTTGAGGTCACACATCTGGAAAGCCATGGAGGCAGGACTTGAACTGAGAGTTATTTCATTCAGCATCTGCAGCTTTAATTACGGTGCAATATTACAGCATGGGTATGCATTTTCAGATTCTAGACCCCAGCCTTTACCTGCATATTCAGATTCCTTTATAGGCTTGGCTGGTAGGATTTTCATCGATCGCCACGTCTCTGCCACAGGAAGCTCGGGGTCTTCATAATTGTCATCCCTGTGGCCTTTTGCTTCATCCAGGACTGCAGCAAAGTTCCTTTCCTAAGCAAGAGGGACCATTCGAGTGAGTCAAAGAGCACAATGATGATAAAGATTACAGGCTACAGTGCTAGCTAGGGAGTGATATGGATTCTCCTAACTGGGAATTAAAGATTGAGGCATCTGAGGTTGGGGGCAGTTACATTCTCATGGTAGGCAGAATTCTAAAGATGTCTCCAAATGTTTCCATCCTTTGTTATTCAGTCAAATAATTCTCTAGGTGCCCTTGTGTAGGGACATTGCTGATGTAGTTAAGATTGCTATTAGCAGTCCTTGAAATCGGGAGATCATCCCGAATTACGTGAGCAGGCCAGTGTAATCCCATAAGCCCTCAGAAGCAGAAAGGGGACCTATCTATAGGTGACATGATCTTGTATATGGGACTTATTTGTAGGTGACATGGCAAGGAACCCACTAAAAAAAACCCCAAACAACCCATTAGAACTAATAAACAATTTAGCAAGGTGGCAGGATACATGATCCCTATACAAATTTCAGCTGTATTTCTATGCCGTACCAGTAATGAGCTCTGAGTCTGAACGCTGGGAATGGGTACCCATCCACAACAGATGTAATCGTCATCATAGGGTGGAAGGGGAGAGCTTGGAGACCCAAAGGAAAGAGGGCTAGTCGTTGGGCACAAGGTTGGAGTAGGACCATTTGCCTGGCCACGTGGATGCTCAGTTCCCAGCAACGGGGCCCTGCAGCCCTGAAGCCCCGCCTCCTTGGTCTCAGGAGGAAAGCAGGGCTCAGGCTGGGAGTACCTGGGTGGGAAACCAGGTGAGATTGGCCTGCTGGGAAGCAGCATGGAACCAGGATGGAGTCACCCCATCCTAGATCTTAACTGTGGACCCACTATGACGTTGGGGAGGTTACTGCACCTTCTTGACTCAGACGCTCAACCTGTAAATCAGAGATGGCTAAACCTATTTTATGTGGTTGTGTTCAGAGATTCACTGAGTGAAATGTCCATCAAGGTTCTACTTCGGCATCTGCCCGGGATGTGCTCAGTATCCGTAGAGCAGAGTGCTGGGGCAAAGCAAAGCTGGTGGGAGGTTTCCCAGTTGACCTGGCAAAGGGGGGATGGGATGGTGGCCGTGCTGTTCTCCTTCAGAATTGCACACAAGTGAGTTTTGAGCTGGAGCCACAGGCATGTGACTCCTTTGGGGACTTGACAGATGGACATTTGTGGCAAGGGCACCATTTTCACACTGTTATGCCAACCACACGAGACTCCCCACAGTGCAGACTCTTTGGGAAAGTCTCGGACTTACTGGAAGAACTGGGGATGTGACAACAGAGTCCTTTTTTCATCTAGTAGCCTTTCTAGGTTTCATGGGGGCAGGGCGTGTAGGGACACCAGGAGGAACAATAACCACCCTGCCCAGTCTGAGGAGAATCTACACCAGATCCTGCGAATCTTGCTCCTAGGACTGAATATAAATATTTTGGTTTCTTTCATTCCAGAGAGAGAAAGAGATGGCGTTTTGTATTAATTATAACAAGTTACCTCTATTTTTCTATTAACCTATCTACTATCCATCTGCTGTCCGTCTCAGGGGTTCTTAACTAAAAGTCCAGTGTGTGTGTCCTGGCGTGAAGATCCATAGCTCAATTAGATTCTTAAAGAAGTCTTTCAAACAGGAAAGAACCAGTGATTTCACAGGCAGATTCTATCTATCTATCTATCTATCTATCTATCTATCTATCTATCTATCTATCTATCATCTATCTATCTATCTATCATCTATCCACCCAATCTATTCCATCTTCCATCTATAGATGTCAGTTAAAACTATTTAAATTATACAGAGATACAATTTAACAATAAAGGTATTTATAAACATTAGATATTTGAGTTCTGTTACAAATTTTCTTAAGCCATTGAAATTCTTTGTAAATATTAATGGCTTCATAATATGAATATATTATAATATATTCAACTATTTTTCTATTATTGAACAGCATGATTCCAGTGTTTCCACTTAAGATCTATTATTATAAAATATAAATGAGTATGTTTAAATATTAATTCAAATTTTAGGTTAGCTCCTTAGTTTAAATTCCAAACCATAAAATTATTTGGCCAAAGGAAATGGATATTTTTCTCTTGATTAGTTAATATTATGAAATTGCTTTCCAGAAAGTTTGTTCCACTTTAACATTTCACCACAAGCATTAGGAAGTGTTTTTCTCATTGCACACTTACCAGCACTGTATGTTGGAATTTTCACCTCATTCAATCTTTGCAATGAGCAGGTAAATTAATTTTTATCTCCCTTTTATAGCTAAGGAATTGCAATACAGTTTTATACGCATGAATTGAAATACAATTTCCCCTGCCAGGAAATTATACCATTTGGGAAAATTTTTTCCTTTGTTTTTAATTCACCAAGACCTTGAAAGAAGCCATTTGTTTTGTAAACATCAAAGATGGAGAAAATAGGTAAGGGAAAATATGTTGACTTACGCAATCCAGAAGAGGCTCATTGATAGTCTGGTACCGGCCTGCCAACAAAAACAGAACAAAATGTTAATGCAAAACATTGAATTCAGCTGGGCCTCTGTTTTTCCCCAGAAATCTGATGCTCATTTCAATTAATTTTTCTTGACTGAAATTGCTTAAAATGAAGTGCATATTTCTATACTTCTCTTTCTATCTGGTGCCCTTTAAACCAGGAGCAATGGGAAATGACGAAGGACTAGGAAGGCTCACTCTTTCCCCAGCAGGTTAACATTCTCACCCTAAGATGAACTTGTTAGAGGAGCCCTCCCCCAACCATCAATTGCACCTCCCCCGCCCATCATGATTCAGCAGCATCTCAGCCAATGAAGAGGTTTAAGTCCCCTCCCCTCCCCTGCTTGTGGCCAATATACTGTATTTGCAATTATCTGTCCATACATTCTGTCCCTATGTCTGTCTCCTTGACTAGACTGTATGTAAGTAGTTTGAGGGCAGGGACATTCCTCTATCATTCCTCTATCCCACCTCCAGGCACGTGGCACAGTATCGACCAGATGAGTGCCTGATAGGTGTTTGTTGAGTGAATGTTGTTTAGTTGAAGCTTCTCAACATGCCTCTCCCTCCTGTGGACTTGTTTTATGAAAGATTGCCTGAAGGTCATCTAGGGCACTTGGTGTTAGGTGTTTGTGTGTTTTCCCTTTTACCCTCAGATTCTGCAAAACCACCAAAGGATGGCTCACATGACCTGCAGGGCTTTTGTTTTGTTTGCTTTCTTGCTTCCTCATAGACTTAATTTTCCTAAATTGCACTACAGTTTCATGCTGTTAGTCTGCATGGAGGCACATTATGCTCTTATCACATTCTCTTTATTAGCACATATGTGAGAAGTTCCCAGCAGGTCTCAGGACCAGAAGCTGTGTGTGTGTCTCAGCAATGAGTTTGCCTCGATTTAATGGAAAACGCAATCCCACGAGAGATTATATTTCCCCTCCTCCTTTGGCTGCCTAGAGTCTCGGGGCAAATGTACCCAGGGATGGCAGAGGACCATGGTATGATACGCCTTTCTGCATCTTGGTCTGGCTTCGGGATTTTCTAAAACTTTTGTCTTTTCACGCCGAATTCTCTTACCATACCAAAATATGAAATTCAGAGCTGTGAATCTGTGTCAGCACTCCCAAGTCTCTTACACAAGTGCAACGTGTAAATTAAGGAAAGTTGGGCTCAGTGAAAACACAGCTGTCTGGAGTATGCCTGGGACCAGTGGCTGGAGATGTGTTAACCAGCCAAAGCTAATCTCCTTGAGGAGATGAGCTGGGAGATGCAGAATCCTGTACCCCCCCCCCCCCCCCCCCCGCCACCAGTCCCAGCCCAGTCAGCAGCCATCACCGTCTGGGGCACTAATGACACCTGCCTGTCCCAGCATGATCAGCCCTGCTGAGATCCCTGGCAGAAAAGCCCACAGGTTGGTGGGCCCTTCAGAGTCGCACTTTGTACCCTCTCATGAATTGAGTGAAATCAATAAGGTCACCCATCAAACACCAGCTGGCCCCGAAGTGATCACAGGTGTATTGGGGATCTGCTCTGGCCCTGGTCATCTCGGAGAGCAAGCCCACTGTCTAACTCAGGGCTCAGTATAATTTCATTCTAGGAGATTGTCCTCGCTGAGTGTGCTCATTATACCAATATCCCGTGGGAGAGCTGCAGGGTCTCTTCTGTCAGCAAAGGCCGGCAATGCAGCCTGAGACTCCTAGAGTCTCCAGACAAGCTACATGTCACTTCTGGGTCTTTGTGTTGGTCCCGCCTGGAGTCCCTCCCTGTCTCCCTCCCATCTCCTCAGCCCCATTTTGCCTCCCAAAATGCTGTCCTTGGAGATCCTCGTGGGGTGTCGCTCTGCTCACTCCAGGCTACATTAATATCTCTGAATTGTTAGAACACTCGTTTTCTGTCTCTCTCACTGTGACACTTACACAAACACAGGCAGCACCTGATTGCTTCTTTGTTGTGAACCTACACTGTCCAACTTTGGGAAAGGAATTGTCTTTTATCTCTGTTTCCCACAGTACCTATCTGTGTGAATAGCAATGCAGAGTTTTGGAAATGTAATTTTAAAATCATAGTTTTAAACCTGTAAATCAGTGCCTGTTACTCATGGCCCATGAAATACAGCCCAGATCCTCTGCTGCGGCCCCAGAGCCCCACACGGCCTGGCTCCTGCCTCCTTCCTAATCTTATGTCTTTCTAGTTTCTCCCTCACCTCGAAAGTCCAGCCTTGTCAGCCTCCTTTCTAGTCTCTCCAGGACACCCAGCTCCTTCTACCTCACAGAGTCTGCATATGCCGTTCCTCAGTCTAGAACGTTCTTTCCTCAGCTCTGCCCTTGCCTGGTCCTTTTCATCCATCATATCATACCTTACATGTCACCACTCCTGACTATTAATCTTAGGTGAAAATTAAGGAGCTAATCTCTGGTCCTGGTCCTCACTACCTCAAGCTCCTGGCATGGCAATGAGAATGCTGTGTGCTCACCAACCCCATCTCCTCTTCCCGTGGGCGCTCGGCTGGCATACATGTCCCAGCATTCCTTGCACTGGGCAGCCACAGCTTGGCGTTATGGCTGCTGGGATGTGGTGGGTGGGATGGACCCCACTCCAGGGCAGCCCACTTGACCTTCCATGCTCTCGTTCTTGCCTCGGTGGCTAGCCAGAGACAGAGGACCCCTAGGCCCTTAGGAATAATGGAAGCCACTGGATAAAAGGGGCGCGAATCCCAAATGAGTGTTTGGACAAAGACCTCCTTTAATCCACATTGGATTGTGATGTGAGAAAGAGATAAACCTATATTTTATTAAACTACTAACGTTTGTAGTTTATGCATTATAGACGTTGGCCACCCCTGATTCACACATCCTTTTTAGTTGCTCTGTAGCATGTAGGAACAAAGCAAGGCAATAAGTACATAGCTATGGACTCTGGTCAGCGCCTCCCCAAGGCAGTGGTGAGATTTCAGGCTCTTGTTTGGTCTTGTAACCAAGGGCATGGCAAGTGTACAGTAAATGAATAGTCTGCTAGAGTGAGAGGTCCAGTGGAAACACCCCAGAATTGGGAACTAACAATAGAACTTCAAGTAGAACCCCATCTCCTCCCTTGCTGAGTGAACTTGAGTTTGACACTTCCTCTTGCTGGGCCCCAGTCCCCACCCAAGTGGCACCATGCCCCCCTACCCACCCCAAATTCTTCCGGGTCTTTGAGTCTTCCCGGAGCTAAAAGATAGGTTGGCATCTCAGAAAGCCATTTTCTAAAAAGAGGAAGGAAGTTGTTTCTCATGTCACCGTCTGGAAGACTTATGCTCATGTTGTGTCTGTGGAGGGCCGTTCATTACCCACTGACACCAGGCAGCTCCAGGGAACAACTGACTTCTGCGTTTCCCTCAAGGAAGTGTCTTTTTAGAAAAGACAACATTCCCTTGCATGTGATTTTTAAGAGGGAAGTGAAGGTGAATGTGTGTCATGTAAAGCTCAGGGGCTTTCCTGACTGGCAGAAAGCAATCACCCCAGCTTTTGGCCATCATCTTGGCCACCTCGTCTCATGCCCACAGAGGTATGACAAAGGCGTATGGCCAACGCCCATCAAATTAAGGTCCCCTGACCATTTTCATCTTGGGTGCTGAAAAAAAAAAAGGGAGATAAAGAAAGCCCGGGCTCCAGTGCAAACCAGTTGCTGTCTACACAAGCTCCTACAGTGGTAGCCATTCTCACTGACGTCTGAGAATTACTGACTTAGAAGCTCAGACTCCTTTCCATTAGACGGTGGGCCACGTCAGTTAGAGAAAGTTGGAGACTCTCTTACTATTTTCACTTGTAAACACTTCCATGAACTTCAATGCCTCATCTATGGTCCATTTCGTACCTGTGCAGGGCCAGGGCAACTGGCCGAGCCCCAAGTGCTGTTGCCATGAGATACTCACATTGAAACAAATTCTCCAAGCAAAACCAACTTCCATTTTCATTTCTTCACAAGAATTCTGAGGGAGGGGATTACTGAGAGTGGTCTGGGGTTGGGGGCAGCTTGGGGTTGCCTCCAACTCCAGAAGCTGCCAGCTGGGGTTACTCATGAACATACAGAGGAAAGGAAGAAGCCAGTAAGACAATGGGATTGAGGCAAATACGAGGGAGGGAGGGAGACAGGAAGAGGGGGAGCTTTCAAGGAATAGAGCCACCAAACCGCCTTGGACAGCTTGCCTCTGGACTTGACTTACATAAAAAAAAAAAACAAAAACATCTGCCAAGGTTATTTTTTAAAGTGATTTCTTTTAAAAAATGTCTGCAGCCTTTCATGTTTTATTAGCTTTGGAGTTCACCTATAACATAGCAGAACCTCTGAAATACATACTTATGTATGTCATGGAAGCCAAATGAGAAGTTCTAGGTTCAAATCTGTGGCAATGTCACTTTACGGCAATGGGACCTCAGGCAAGCTTATGAGCCTCAGTTAACTAATATTAACTTGTACGATGGGAATAATGGTGTCTACCAAATAGCTGTTGAGAAGTTTAAAGAAAAGTAACTCCCTGATTCAGTGCCCAATAACAAATTGCTGAGTTCTATTTCATGTCTTTTCAAGTTCAACTTCATGACCAAATCTTTTCCACTCAATCCAGATCCTTAGTACTCTCTGCTTTCAGATCTATGGTAGGAATTTGTTCATTATTTAGTGCTCATTTGAAAGCAAAACATGTGCTTTTTCAACATTCAACTCTTGACATGCGTCTGTCACTCCGTCACAAGGGTTCTTCCAGCTAGGGTCCCTCCCAGCTGTGAGGCTCAGGGGTTCAGTGTCCGCCAGCATCTGGTTGACCCTCTCATTTTAAAGATGAAAGGCAGTGAGGCCAAAAATATTTGGCGCACAACACCAAGTGTATTGTGATGGATTTGGGGTTTACTCTACTGAGTCTTTACAAGTTCTCTAACTTCTCTTGGGCTCTGTTTGCCTATACCTGAATATAATAAAATCGCTTCCCTGCGGCTAAGTTACAGAAGTTTATAAAATGCCAAGCACAAACGAGGGACTCTGTATTTGTTAGTTTCTCTCCTTATCAAGTCCTAGGACGTGCTGGTGTCATGAGAAAACCAGCACCCAGATTCTGGGATCTAGACTCACAGCTCTGGGTTCTCTTCTCTACACTACACTACCTGTCTTCATTTTTATCTTTCAGGAAGTGGAAGATATTTGGGGATAGACAGCATCGATCTGACCTTTGTCTCACTATGATGAGAAATAGGGGAGTCCACACCCTGTACCCTGGCACACCCCTAACTTTAGACCACCTTTAGTTTGGCATTAACCCATGGCTACAGGAAGGGAAGGAATGAACTTCTTGATATTCATTTGTATTATCTCTGAGTAAAGGATTATGATGGCCAATGAGCCTTGACTATATAACTTATATTTGGGAAGACGAGAAAGAAGAGAGAAGAAAAGAGGGAAGCAGGAAGGAAAAGAGACAAAAAGCCATAAATAGATACAGAGAGATAGAATACACACACACATATAACGTATGTATCTTAGATATATCTATTGTATTATTATATAGTATATCTGTCATCTATCCTCTTTTATATCTATCTATCTATCTATCTATCTATCTATCTATCTATCATCTATCTATCTATCTATCTATCATCTATCTATCTATCTATCTATCATCTATCTATCTATCACCTATCTATCTACAGCTCAGTTATCTAGGTGGGCATTATGGTATTATTCAGTGAACCTCAGTCTCCTGATGTGTGAAGATTATGAGTTGTAAATTTTAAGCACAGATAGTCCAAACTCACAGAAATAGCTACATGGGAAGCATTTAGTGAGCTGGGAGAACAGGCTTAATATTCTCCCTGGGTGGCCCTTGGAAATTCAGTTCCCTTCTCCAATTCCTAGTTTTCTCACCTGTAAAGCACAGTTTTAGAATTTCAGACTAGCAGAGTCCTCAGGACCTTCCATCTTCATTTTCTTTTAAGAAAAACTGTGTCCAAGGTTGGTTGTAGTATCTGTCACATGAACTACCACCAATTGCTTGAATTAAATGGATGGATATACGAATGAGTGGTGAGAAGTCAGGCAGCTGCCTCCCGTTTTTTTCTTGGGGAATCTCCAAGAATTCAGATGAAATGTTCTGAGACAGTCTTCATTCTGATAATTGACAGAAGCAGAAGCTTCTTGGGAGCAGTCTTGATAGTTTTCCTTTTTTTTTTTTTTTTTTTTTTTTTTGCTTCCGCTATTAATTCTCAAAAGACCATCTTAAAACTATCTGAATTGGAATGATCTTGTAAAAGGTAAGGATTCTTGGGTCTCACTATAGGTCTGTCAAAGCATAAACCCTAAGGTGGGCTTGAGAACATGAGGTTTTAACTGTTGTGATTCTGATATGCACTGATTTTTAAAGATAATTCTTAATCCTTGAGTTTACCAACCTTGAATGATTTGAAATTCTGACTTGTGCTGACAAGAATTGGGTGAACACTTTTGCCCAGCAATTCAACTGTCACTTTTTAAATCTGTTTCTGTCCACCAATTTCCCCAACTTCTTGGGGGAGAACCAGCCTCTGCTCAATTAATGCAGGCGTTGCAATATCCAGAAAGGGCCAGCAGGGAGCATCAGCTGCTCACATATTCCGTGCCTACCTTTCCTCCCGCTAGTTCTATAAAGTCCTTATTAATTTTTCTTTTAAAAGTGGGAAAAACCGAAACTAATAAATTAAAAAAAAAAGTGGGAAAAACCAACCTTCAAGATCTCTTTTCTTAGAAAACTGAAAAAAAAAAAAAAAAAAAACAAAAACCCAAACACACAAAACCAAAACAAAACAAATGTCTCAGGACAAAAATAAAAGTTCTTGTCTGGTTAATTGAATCACCCAATATACATCATTGTCTGAGTTTTTAATTGTATATGGTAACTAAAGACAGAAGGACCCACTTTTAAAATAGGAATATCTTCTCCAGTTTTATTCTTTATTCAATGGAAGGAGAAAACTGCGTTTATTTCATGGAAAAGCCTGGCGCTCTTCTCTACATACCAGCCTCACAGAAGGACTTGATATCAACAGGTTGTCAGGTTTGAATATGTGGCTGTCTTCTCCAGGCTTGGAATGTGTATATACATATATACATACATATATGTATATATATGTTTATATATTGTTTTTAGCACATAAAATGTAGCTAGATAGATTGTTTTTCGTGTATAAAATGTTACTGTAGAAAATATAAGATACAGATAAGCAAAAATAAATGAATAAATAAAAACCCCCATAATGTCCCCATACCAAGACAACCACTGTAAATGTTCGAGTACAGCCAACTCACTCACGCACCCCCCCCACGCGCTACAGCCTGTGTACGTAGGATCACACCGTGTGCACACTTTTCCTGCCACCTCTCTCATAGAGCAGCATGTAACACACCCGTGCCCGTAAATCTCCTTCCACATCATCATTTTTAATGGCTACATAGTATTCTCATGGAGGCCCCGTATTTTCAACTAATCCCTTAGCAAAAAAACTTGCAGTATCTAGATGTGTAGTATCTAGGAATGTGATAACTGTCACTGTGGTGAATAGCCTCTTAGGTCAATCACCTGCATCCTTAATTATACCAGCTCTGCTGGAGGCGGATAGACACTCGTAAACGTGCAAAGGCGGTCGTGTGGTTTGCTGCTGAGTATTTTTGGCAGTATTTTAGACTCGAGTGTGTGTGGGCAGGCCTGGGCAGCTGTATCTCAGCGGACATTTTTGGGGGGTTTGATTTGTTTTCTTTTACCTGCTTACATCTCTAAAATGCTGTTAATGAAATGGAAAACTGGTCAGTTTTTCTCTACCTTAATGCAGGTGGAAAGTGAGGTCCTGTGGTTTATAATTCACCAGCCACGCCCCGCAGCTGATTAGGAACTTTGTTCCTGGGAACCACCCCCTTTAGAAATTTCCACAGGATGCGAAGTGGATGGTGGGACGGGATGAGAGGCGGCAGGCTGGTGGAGCGGGTGTATTGGAGAGCAAAGATTCTAGAACAATTTGGCAGTATCTGTCTTGAGAGAACACAACCTTCGTTGGGACCTGACCGGGAAGCTTGATTAAAATGTGTTCCGTAGGAGGGATTAGAGCTGGTGCTTGTTTCTTATTTAGATTCATACTTGCAATTTTTACTTTACTTCCCCCACTCTCCTCGCTGCTTTGGGAGACATGCTGGGTGCTGGTTTAATGCTCCAACATGGGCTGTTGGATTTGAATTCATTTGCTGATTACGTTCCACCCTGCGATTCGATCACAGCCTTGCACACTTCCTCTTGTCCATTTCTCCTTTTCTGTCTCACTCTGGTCATCCTTTCTAGCCACCAGCTTTCTAGGGAAATTCTATGGGAGTCTCCTTGAAATAGTAATGCTCCAAGATGAACAGTACGGCCTCTTAGTCACACCTAAGGGCCTCCAATGAAATGCCCAGAGCCAGGAACTAGGCTCTGAGAAGAAAGGCAGGAGAAGCACAAAATGTGCTTTCTGACCCATTCATCCACTCAACACATATTTTTTTGCGGAGACCCATTATGTAGAGTCCAGTCAGACGAACACTATTGAGTAATCAGGACACTGGCACTTAGGCAGACTTCTACCCATTGTACAGATGAAGGGACCCAGGCCCCCGGGATCTGGGCTTCATCCTAGGCTAACAGGCGGAGAGCCAGGATGCCCACCTAGTCTGCCAGCTTCCAGCACTTGTGGAAGTCACAGGCCAGGCTGTATGCTGCAGTGACCAGAGGGAAACACCATAAGTAGCTCATGTCATTTCGAACAGGCCTGGGGGTTTATTGAAGGAAAGAGAGAAAACAATGAAAGGAAGAGTCCAACAGGCCTGTGCCGATATTCCCACCCGCTAGGGGACTGAGGGCCCCTGACTCACCTGTGGCACTATTGATTCGAGGCCATGACCTAGGGCAGAAAAGAGAACCAGGGTGAGTGTCAGCTGCTAGTTCACAGACCTCCTGGAAAGGGGTGGGCGGTCCTCAAAGGCCACTTCACGGATCAACCTATGGAACCATTTCTTAACGTTTGCACTGTTCTAGACCGAAAGTAACATCTCGTGACAGAGACGATAGAAAATAGAACAATGCACTTCGAAGTAAATAACAATCAACGCCAAGTCGGGCACATCTCCTTGCACACGTGCGTGCGGGTGTGATGAGGATATCTGTGTACATTTAAATATAGTTGTATAAACATAGCATAAAAAGAAAACTGCAGGGTTTGAGTGTTAAAAATACATTGTACTGTCTTTCACTGTTATTCCAAAACGTATTTATGGGCCGTATGGTTTTTGGAGGGGGCACTTCGGTTCTGGCCCATTTTTACTATGTTGCAATGTGCATCCAAATTTACCTTTTTAACCTCAATGCTGACTAGTTCCGTGGAGAGACTCCATCGCGTGCAATGAAGGGGGTCCAGTAACGCAGGCCTCCTGACCTCTGGGTGCATATCAGCCAGGATGAGCTGCATGAACACATCTCCTAAGGCACAGGTGAGAAGCGACATCTCCCTGTATCTCGCCAGCACAAAGTGCATCCTTTAAAACAACTTTGCCTACTTGCCCCCTTGTGTTCTCTGTCTCACTTTTTGTATGACTCCTGAGATTGAACTGTTATCGTTATCTTTATCAGATGGTTTCGGGCCATTTGCGTTTCTTCTGTGGTAAACTGTCTGTACACATCTTTGTCATTTCCCCACGAGGTCTTTGCCTCACCACCCCACTCGCTCTTGGACAGTGCAATTTTGGAAACACCTTTCCCTGATTTCGGGCAATGGTCTGAGAAGCCCTGGGCAATGGAAAACTCCAAAGGACATGGCTTCTGCGAGCTGCCTTGTTTGTGCCTTTAACAACCCCCGGGCCTGGCGTTGCACCTTTCCTCCAAGGCTCACAACCTGCGTCACAGGAGCAATTAATTGAGCATCGCAACACACGCCAGGTGTAAATATTTACGAGGCCTGTTTGGTGGCGGGGACACTGGGCACAGAACAGTTAAGCCGGGAGAGGTTAGTAACCAGGCGACCACAGCCCACGGGTCCAACTTCCAACTCACGCTGCTACCTTCTAGTCACTATGTTAATATTCAAAATGACCCTGTGGGGTAGCGAGTCTTGTTCCAAGTTTGCAGATGAGGAAACAAGGGATTCAGAGGGCCCCACAACTGGCCCAGTCCCTCAGAGAGCGAGGGAGTTGTCACCTGCCCGCCTGCCCCCCAGCTCGGGCCTGCAGGCAGTGGAGGGTCAGACTTTGCAGGAACTGTGCATCTCCGGTCTCAGAACCCTGGTGGTTAGCTCTTGGCACCTTTTCAAGTTGCCCGCGATTCTGCAGAAATTAACAGTAAGTCAGCCGGGAAGGCTGGTCATTTATCTGGGGCCCGAGAGCTCTCTCTTGACATTTTCCACCCACGGCCTCTTCCCTAACTGTTGGTCTTTGATTAAGATCTCAGAAGTCTCCCCAGACTTGCAACTCATGGCACATGAGATGGAAATGATGTGTTCGCAGCTGTGTCCGTTGTGGCCAGGGCCAGCAGGTAGCGTGTCCAGGGCAGGCAGCATGCCAGCCTGTGCCCAGGCCTCTGGCACCCGACACACACTCTCGTCGGGCTCCTAGACAGAACTGTAGCTTTGAAATTAGGGTTCTGTCCTTTTTCTTATCTAGGCCTCACGTGGTTTTTAGAATCAAAGACTGTTAACGCTAGAAAGCACGCTGAGGTAGTGTTGCCCATTCGCTGTTCCAAGTTTCAGACTCCTGGAGGCAGAACCGAAGTCGTTTGAAGCCTAAGGGGAGTGGTTCTGCAGAAGGGGCACTGGGTGAGGCTGGACGCCGGCTGGAAGGCTTTCCTCCCTTTGCAGATGCAGCTGAAGCTTAGGAGAGTGACGTGACTTGCCTAAAGTGGCAGAAAGCACTCGGCAGAGCCGGATTTGTCCCACTCTAAATCCCTTATTATTTATGAGCCCAGAGCAGCAACTCAGACCGCCAGCTCTCTGCGTCTGGGAGTTTGCAATTGTCAGCGCTGTCTGAAAGAGGCTTATCTGATCCACTCGGCTCTCGGTGCTGGGGTCCCAGAGCGACGGTGCTCATTCATGTGTCACATCCTCCGGGATTGTGCACCCCAGGGCTCTCCTTGCATGCGTCAGTGCAAGCCAAATGAATTACCAGAGGAAGCATCAGCAAAGCAGGGAACGGCTCGTTATTCCAGCTGAGCTCACAAGGGGCGGGGGTGGGGAGAAGAGAAAGGCTCAGGCCTAGGGAGGACTGGGTCCCGGGAGGCACCCTGGACGCCACCGTTGTGTCTGGCTGGACTGAGGACGTTGACACCAGCCGCTGACAAGCTTTCTGAAAAGGTTCCTGTGTGTTAACACTCTTTGCAGCTCGACAGCCCAGGATGATTAATGAAAGATGTTGCTAGCAACCTTCATGGAGATTTCTCTGCGCTCAAGCAAGGCTCATGTGTTAGTAGGCACCTCTTGCCAGGAAATTACAAGGATGTACCCTGGTGTCACGCCATCAGCAGCACCAAGAGCATGGCCAGGTGCCAACAGGTCACAGCTGGATGGTGTTGCAGCTCGGCGGCCGCCCCTCTGCCCTTCCTCACCCCCACCTCACACCCTTCCACATCCGGGCCTGAGTGAGGCAGGCCTTCCTCTCTGTTTCTGGCTTGTATAGGCAGGTGTCCAGGTTATGGGGTGGGGAGTTCACGGAAGATGAAATGAACAGGGCTGACCTCCAGAGGTTTCTGGTTTTTACTATTTATGGCTTATTACAAAGAAAGGTTTTTTAATGTCTGAATTATTTTAAATGTTTATTACTTCTTAATAATTTAATATGTGTAATCATTTTTTGATTTTTAAAGGGTCCTCAATTAAACACATCCTCCCTCCCCCCACCCCTTGCTGCCTGGGAGAGCTGGATCTGATGAAGTAGCCTGCGTGCAGTTGCGTTGTTCTTCTCCATGGGAACAAAGTTTGGATGGTGTGTTATTCCGGCCCCATAGAGACGGGACTTGGTCTTGTCTCCAGGGTCAAGCTCTGGGGCATGGAGACTGATTCCTCGTTGCCCCCTGGGGTGTGGGTCCCTGTGGGTCTCCCCTGGCACCCACGGCTGGTCCAGAATTCATCAGCAAAATCCTTGGGAAATGGTCAGGGTGATGTCACCCTGTCAGCTCTCGTCTTCTCCTCTACCTCCAAGATTAACTGACTTAGCTCCCTAGCTCACTTCCAGTTCTGCCCCTGAAATGAAAAGACTGCGTTAGGATAAAAGTCTCTAGTTTTTGGAAGACACCTGATATTTTTAAGATTTACTAAAGTTATTTTTAATATAAATTAGAGGGGAATAAAGACGGATCTAAAGTTCTCAATTCATCCCCTTCTTCCTTCTCTCTGGAGGTCTGTACTGTGTTGTCATAGTGCATTTTGCGTAAGTCATTTCACCCAAACCTCCTGGTAATTCTTGGTGGGGAGTATCTTTATATCAATTTTAGGGCTAATGGAATGTTCATGCCCAGTGGGACCATGAGTTAGATCTTTTAATTTGCAGGTAGATTGACGGAGGCCCAGGTGAGCCCCTGGAAGAGTGAGACCTTTCACACCTGGTCTGTCTAATGGCAGGGCTCACCCTTCTTGCTCTCCTTCACCTGGAGGGAGGTGGAGGGTTTGCATCAGGGAGCCAAGATTTGGAAAAGCACAGTGTGTGCAGAGAGTAGGGAAGCTGAAGGATGAGCTGGAAGGGCTGTGTTGATCTGGAGGCAGCGTGCAGCTTTGGAGGCAGCGGATAAAGGACGCTCAGAGCTGCATCTCAGAAAAGTAATGTAGGAGCACCGAGGATGGATTGGAGAGGGAAGGGCTGGGATGCAGCCGTCTGAGTAAGAGGTAGTGATGGCCTTGACAGTGGGTGTGGCCACCAACCCCTCCTCTGATCATCAGGCCTCTGCCCAACGGAACCCGCACTCATAGCCAGAACCGAGTACAGCACGACTTCTCACCCTTCCTATACGGGGCCGTCAGCTCCTACAAGGGAGACCAGTCCCTAATGCAGTGCCTGGAACACGGCCCATGCACAACAATGTGTTGTTGAATGAGAAGGAATGAATGAGCGAAGCAGAGATAAGAGGGGCATCTCAAGAGTAAGACAGCCTAGAGACGTGTTGCAGACTGAGGCTGGCTGCAAACACAGACCTGTCCTGTCCCACGAGGCCCAGTGGTGTCCACACAGAGCAGGAGCCCATCCCACACGTGTGCACACCTCCCACCTAAATACCCCACAACAGGCTCTGTGTTGTTTCTCATGGCGAATGCGAGATTGGCGAGTATCTCTCAACCCCACAGCACTAGGAAATTCACACCAAGGTGAAATCAGGCCAAGGCTCATATTTCATAATTGAATACCTGGGTTCGTTCTTTGTCAAAGGAATCCTTGATTAGCTTCAACGGTCTCCTCTTTTCTATTTAATTTTACAAAGAATAAAAAATTGGGAGCATGCAGTTCCCGGAAGGGGTCCTGGGAAAGCGTTTGGCACTGTTCAGAACTGCAGAAGCTCGTATCTCCCAAGACACCCTTGGCTGGGGACACCCCCGCTACCCCTAGGATCCTGCCTGCCACGGCCAGTGGCCTTCCCTCCTCTGGCCACCTGTGGCACCTCTTGCTCTAATGACATACTTAGCACCGTTAAAAGACTGTATAATTATTAATTTCTTATTTAAATATCATATTTTAAAACCTTATTTTTTGTTCTTTCCTCACCTAGATTTTAAGTTCTTTGAGGACAGAAAGCATGTCTTGTAACCTGTACTCCTTTTCCTATAGGCCATCCACGTCCCCGACAAATATTAAAAGATGAGAACAAACATATTTGGCATTTTGATGGGCTGTCCAGCTGACAAGTGACAGCTGCGGAGCTGAAGGCCTGCTGTGCCTGGTGTTGCTCCAGGGGGCAAGTCAACCCCCGAGTCCACAATCTCCTCCAGCTTCTCTCTGTCCCTTCCTCACTGTTCTGTCTTCTGTCTCTTCTTTCCCCCATCCTTCTTCCTCTGTTTGAAGTTCCTTTTATCATCTATTTAAGTCTAGTACGTGCCAGGCCCTGCGACCAGCACACGCTAACAGCACCCTGGTGTATTCTCGTGGGTCCTGACTTGATTCCCCCCCCTGCTTCAGCAGTGTTTATTGAGCACCTACTGTGTAACAGCTCCTTGTGGACAGCCACGGGCAAGCTGGCGGGACTCCACGCTGTGTTCGATACATTCCCTGTGGAAGCCCTTTGAACCCTCCGTGAAGCTGTCAGATTTTCCGGAGGCCACTCCACTTTCTGCCCAGTGAGGGGGGCCAGAAGGAGCAGAAGGGATTCTTGGGGATCCCTCAGTGCCATGGATTGGCAGGGTAGCTGGAGAACAGGTGGGGCAAAACCAGAGAGGCTGAGAGCAGACAAGCGGCAGTGGCCGCCGTCTTGTCTCTGGGAAGGGCCGGCAGGGGGCCTCCTCATGCCTGGAAGAGAACAGGGAGCCTGGCTCCCAGAGGATGAGTGCTGCTCCTGGGGCCCTGAGAAATGACAGCCACCTGCACCTTGTCCCCCTGGAACGAACTCTTGCTGCAGGTGTTAGTGGCAGAAGGGAAAACACTGACAGCCAGTGAGGTGAGGCTTGGAGAAGGATCTGAACGTGCAAAGCGTGAGCGACACTGTTTGTAGGAGCACGGCCCAGCCTGCAAAGGGGAAGGTGAACACACACCTTGGCACGGGGACTCTTACTCACGAGCATGTCAGCGTGGGCAAACCCTTAGCCTCCCTGTCCCTTAGCCCCCTGTACTCCCACAGGGCCTGCGTCTGATTCTGTCACGGCTCCTGGCACAGGGTCTGACGATCTGTTATATGTTCTTCGTGTGTTTCCCCCACCATAGACTGAGCATCTTGGAGGGGGCTGTGCCTACATCTCTGATTCTCCCAGGCCCCAATGCCGTGATCTCTCCCAGGTGGGGAGAGCATTCTGTCCCACTCCCTCCTACCCTCTCACACCTAGTCCCTATTTTATACCTTCTCTCTCCACCCCACTTACTGGGATGTAAAGGGTGGTAGGGGCAGAGTGAGTGCTGGGTCCAGAGACCTCTAACTCCAGCTCCAAAGCTTGCACTATCAGTCGGGATGCTCAAAGCCAAGGTTCTCCAACTTGAATGGGCCTCAGAGTCGCCAGGAGGGCTCCTTTACGCACAGAGGTCTCCATCACCTGCGTTTCTGATTCAGGAGGCGGGGCTGGTCCAGGGACCACACTCTAGAAGTGCCGCTAGAGGCTTCCTGTTCACGGATGTGGACGTTCCTCTCTGGAGTGTGATCACCCTTCTCCGTAGTGGAGATTTGCACGTACATACTGACATAGGAGAAAGTTGTGATAACTTAGGCCCCAGAAGGGACACATGCTTGGAGTTCGACTCTGAATGCAAATCCCGCCGTTACCAGCTAGTTGCTCTGGGATTGTCATCAAGACATGCATCCTCTCTCAGGCTCTCGTTCCCATCTATCCAATGGGGCTAATAATACCCACTCGTACCAGCACATAGCAAGGATTACGTATCAAAGTTCCATTCATGGTGTCTGGTGCATGCTAGGTGTTCCACTAGCGATTTGAGTTTCAACTCGGTTGGAAAACATCCATCAGGATGTTTCTGTTTGTACCCCATGGGGCCACGATACAGAAGAGGGTGTTGGGGATTTAGGCAGACGACCCCCATGGGATATTCTAGGACACATTCGCCTCAATATTGTGGACAAGTCGAGGGTGATGGCTGTGGGTGTGATCTTGTAATTTTGTTGGATAGTCCCCTGGGCTGTCTCATTGGGGTGGGGCCCTAGCACTCAGCTTAGCGCTTTACTTTGTCTGTTACCAGGAGCTCCATGCATGTTTGAGTTTGGGGTGGGTGGGAGTGGACAGCATTCTGTGCCTGGTGGGAGAGCTGACTCCTGCCCCTAACTAAGGGGTGGCAGTGCTGAGTGCAGTGGCAAGAAGTGCTAGGGAGGCTGTAGATGTTAATAAAAATGTGTAAATGTCTACCCTTACCTACCACACCCAGCCACTCAGCCCTGGGGAAGTTAAACCTTTCCAGGCTGCCTCCTTCTCTCCTAGAAAAGGGTGGGGTGGTTAGGATCCAGTGAGACACTTCTGAGATGCTCTTACAACAGCGCCTAGACCAGGTGAATGCTCAGTGCCTGCTAGTCTTTGGTACTGACTGAGAGCCTACTATGTTCCAGGCACGCTACGAAGGTCACTCATCTAGTCCCCGAACCAGGAACCGCTTTAGGCAGAGGGATCGGTGGTGGACAGCACAGCCTGCTTATTATTTTCCCAATACCATTCCTAAAATACCTGAGGCGCTAAAGTGGAAATGGGCTTGTCTGAGCGAGGTCACCCAGCTAGTAAGTAGGTCCGTGGTGATTTAAATCCAGCCCCGATGGACGCATTCTACCCCACGGCACTGCCCATCTGCAGTGCCCCCTGACATTCTTCACCATCAAACGCTGATAACTATAATTCGGATGGAGAATCAGTACATGGGTTTAACAGTTACTGAAGTAAGACAATGCACCCAAGTCTGTAGTCTTCAGACATTTTGATTTGATTTATATATCTCAAATACTAATTTATATTCATATAATACTTTTATTATAAAATATGCAGTGGTACAGACATTTGTATGGATATGGGAATTTTTTTTTTAAGTTGGGGTTTATAAATGGTTTGGAACAGGTTGCAGAAACATCGTCTGCTGCTCTTTTTAATATATCTTGAGCATGCTATGACACATTCTGAAATAATTTGCTTCAGAAAAAAAAGCACTGTTCTCTGTTTTCTTCCCCCCAAATGTAAGTGTAAATATTACTTTGATGTATGTAATTGCAGCAACCGTCTCCATCTGAAGGAAGGCTTCTCACCCTTCCATCTCCCATCTCTCGCTATTGTCAAGAAGTAAGAAAAACGGACTTAAAATGCATTATTTAAATGTAACGTAAACATTGAAGAACAGCCACAGATTTTCCTTTGCTTAATGTGGTCTTGAAAATATTTCAAGTGTTCTGTTTTACACGCAGTCACTCACTCTGCTTAGGGAAAATATTTCTTCAGGCAAATCTTAGGGCCCTGAGAGTGCTCCGCGTGTCTCGCATGTGGTAGGAACTGAATGAATGTTTGGCGACTGACTTAAGTTGAAATAGACTGGAATGTAGGAACTGGTATAGTGCACGGAGACCCATGGCACCGCCGGGAAAAGACAGCTCTGGTGGGCCTGTGGGGGAGCTGTGGCTGGGCGCAGGGAGACCTGTAACCCCTCTGAGCATTGGGGTGTTGCCTGGGAGCAGACTGCTGGTCCACGGCACAGGTGGATTGGACATTAGGATCGGTCTCTTGTCAGTGACTTTATCACATGAGCCTCCATTCTGAGCTTGAAGACTTGGCTGTGAGCCCTTTTGAAGTTAGGACTTTGTCTTTCATTTCTCTGCATCTTCAGTAGTCTGTCCGGAGGCCATAATTGCTCAGTAAATGTCTTGCTCAGTTGAAGGACAAAGAAAAGAAACCATATAGGCAGGTGGCTCTCTCTTGTCTCCTTGTGTGTGAGACCTGACTGACGGTGGACTCGTGGCCTGACCCATTCCTGAGCCATCATCTAAATCATTCACCAGCTGAACAATGGAGAGGTCCCTCGCAGTGGTGCTCTCTTGGGCTGTTTAGAGACGTGGGTGGGTGGTGGAAACGACCCTGGTCTGAAATGCTATGGACGCTGGGGCTTCTGGTCCTTTACCTGCATCACACACATGCTGCCAGGTCAACCACATCAAGTCCCTTCTCTTTCTGGACCTCGGTCTCCACGGAACCTCTTAGGTCACTGCCAGCCCTCTAATTCTCTCACATTAACTGTGTGTGTGTGTGTGTGTGTGTGTGTGTGTGAGCTTATGTGCCACAGAATTAAACTTTTCACTCCTCTATCATAAACAAGAACATATTCTCACTTGTTTTTCAGCAGAGTGACGTTCTGGACTTTCAAATCACTGGATCCTTCTTTCATTGTCCTTCTATTGCCCCTGGCATAAAAGAAAAGAGATTATAGTCAGGAAATAGTAAGATGCTGGGGGAAAAATTAATTAAGTACTTTAATTCATACAAACAACCGCCCTGGTCGGTTTCAGTATTTAACGTCTCACACATATTTCCAAATTTCTTAGCATTTCCATTGGGGTTTAAAAAAAATCTGCATTGTAAGTAATTCAATTACTTTAATTATTATTATTTAAACACGAGAGCTTTCTTTTGCAAGGGGGGGTTGCTGGGGATGAAAGAAGCACCCCAGTCAAAACAGGGTTGGGGTCTGCTCTCCCAGGTCAGCAGGGTCACTCCTGAAACTGAGTTTCTGTGACATTGCTCCGTAAAATGAAGAGCATGAGACCTTCCCTGTGTGGTTGATGGGAGGCTGTCAAACAAGGACAGTGCCCGTGGGCCAAGGAATGTTCTAGATGCTTTCCTATGTTAGTGGAATGTGACCCCAAATTAGCAAACATCATTGCGTGTAGGAAGGCAGACTGTTTAACAATAGCAACTTAGATTCAAATAATATTTATTGAACTCTTATATAATTTAGGCACTTCTCCGTTTTCTATGAGGAGATTAAATGATTTTTAAATTGAGCTAATTTGTTAAAATTCATTAAGACATACATTATCTATCATGTATCTTAGTTAATTTAATTAGCCAGGCAGAATATACTTTATTTTCTTTTGTAGGCATCCTTATGAGCTTTGTCAGCCATTTGCTGAGGGTACTCGCCTGTCCCCAGCGACCCTGGGAAGCCATCTGCTTAGTGTCCCTGACTCATCGTGCTCCTGGCTCCCTGCACTTGAGCCAAACTTGCTACTTCCTGGTCCTCAGACTTTCTCTACTCCCTCTTTCTTTCAGGTGCTGTTCTCTCTTTCTGAAATGCCCCTTGTCTTCCTTCTCCTTCACTCTGACTCATGCTTCTCAGCTCAGTCACTTGTCGCTTCCTTAGAGAAACCGTCCCCTATCTCTGAGACTGGCTTCTTCACAGTACTTGTCTGAGTTGTGGTTGTGCCTTTGTTATGACTTGTAGCTTGTATTCGTGTCTAGTAAACCTGCTACTCTGCCATTTCTCTAAGGCCAGAGATTGCTGGGCTGGGCCTCCCCAGGGCATGGGTCAGTGCCTGGCCCACAGTGGCCCTCAGTGGACGTGCATGAATGTCCACACAAATAAAGGGCTCCAGGAAGTGCCTAAAGATGACCTATGATTCTCTCTCCATCTGGGATTTTGTGTGTAGCTTATTAATTGCAATACAATGCATAGAAAATGTAGTGAGTTGTTTGGATATATTTTGTCACTGTAGCTAGAAAGATGATGGCATTCTTTCATCTTTCATTTTATTTTTTTATTATTTCATAATTTCAAAATCATTAAATTATTGTATGAGTTCATATATTTCATTCTTTTGTTGTTTTTCTATCTAGGTAGAATTTGATTCATAAATCTCTATCTGAACTCTGGTTTCTCTCAAGTTCCAGACATGGACATCTAACTATTTTCTGGGCCTTTCTCATTGGTCATCCTTCAGTGGATCGAGGCCCTTTCACGAGTGAGTGGCTCCAATGCCCACTTGGTTTCCAAACCAGCACCCTGGCCATCTCCCTCTCTAACACTGCCATGTCAGTAACTTGTTACTGGACCCTAGCAATCGATCCCTAAGTGTCCCTCATTCTGTGCCTGCCTCTCTTCACTCCCAGGAGCAATACTCAGTTGTAGTTCTGCTCTCATTCTCTCCAGCCCAGCCTCTGGGCAAAGCCCTCTACCCACTGGCCTCCGGGCCTCTACTCCACGCACTGAACTACAGCAAGAACCCTAGTCTATGTGAATCAGTATCCATCACTTCTCTGCTTGAGAAGCCTCAACTGCTGCAGGACTTCAACCTCATTATCAAAGCCAGTACTGCACAGGCCTTGGAGTTGTCATTGGCCTTAATTCTAGAAGTTTCTTCTTGTGCCTAATGAAGGGCTTTGAAGGCTGTAGCAAATGACTGCACGACATATAGTTTACAAGCAGTTCACGTCTCTCCATGTGATATGACCTCTTTGACCAAGTCGACTTATGTCACTCCGCCTCCAAGCATAAGACGTTTGTCTCTCATGAGGACTTTGAAAATATTGACCCCACCACCTGCTGTTTTTCTTGTATTGTCATGGGGTTGACTGTAGAGATTTGAGGTACTTCTGCAGAGATAACACTGTCTTCCTTTTCTCAGCCTCTGAGATATGAACACCATACAGTAACCTTGTCTTGAACAATAGAAGTCACTCCAAAAAGTATGGTAGCACCAACTGTTTTAAAGGATCTCCTGAGACTCTAGTTTGAGTTCAGCCTAGCCAACATGATATCATACTCATTTGCACAGTCCCCGATGAGCCATGACCTGCCATCTATCACTCTTTCTTTACATGTACCTCACCACAAACCTTAATTTGGGCATCCATTAGATTTCCTGTTCCTTTATACAGTCCACAAGACTTTCTACTTCCTTATAAAGTCCATGGATTCTTTTTTCTTCCTTATAAATCTATGGGATTCCCCCCTCCCTGATGTGATTTATTAATTCTTCTATGATTATCAAGTCTGTTTTCTTAGTTTCTGTTATGCCCTCAGAAAGACAAGAATACACTGCTATGTCAGCAGGCCTACGAGATGTCACATTACCTTTTGTTTTGTCCTTAAATATTGAGCCGTACTGTCGTAGTTATCTATTCCTGCCCATCAACATTATCACAAACTTAGAATCTTAAACAACATGCATTATTATTATCTCACAGTTTTTGTGGGTCAAGAATTTAGGGAAGGCTTTCCTGGGTCCTTTGTTGTAGGGTTTCTGTTGAGGCTACAATCAAGGTGTCAGCCTAGAGAGCTCACCTGGCGAAGGATCTGCTCCTAAACTCACGTGATTGTTGGTGCGATGCAGATTTTTAGAGTTTGTTGGGCCCAGAGCCTTGGTGTCCATGGGTTGGAGGCTGCCCTCAGTTCCTTGCCACGTGGGCCTCCCTAATGTGGCCTGTTTCCTCATCACAACATGCAAATCAGGTAGACAAGAGGAAAGGTGTAACCTTATGTAATGCAATCATGGAAAGGACATCCCGTCAATTTTGCCCTATCCTATGGTTTACAAGCAGCAACGGTCTCGCTCACAGTTAAAGGGAAGGATGTGAGCATCAGGAGATGAGATCATGGGGGGCACTTTTAGTGTCTGTCTGCCACACATATTGCTTACTCACTGTGGAAATGTGAGTAGAGGTGACACTTAAGTAACATCCAGAAGGTTTTTTGCAAATCTACAAACCAAATCAGCTAGAATTTTTCTGCAGCCTATTTTTTTTAACCTTCTCTGACTCCTGAAAATGTCAGACCAATTTTCACAAGTTTTTCAGCTAATTCCAGAAGCCTCCAGCAAATACCAGAATAAACTGTTTCTCTAACTCTTCATTCTTGCGTGTGAGAGGCCATTATGACCATTTTTCTTTTTTCTTTTTTTTTGGCAGCAGAGTGCTATACTTATAACTCCCTTAAAATAGCTGTCACATCAGTCGTCAGAAACAACTGCTCCAAGTAAATTCCCATTTTCTTCTTTCAATTTGGTTCCTGAGCTACATGGGTGGTCTGTGCAAACTTCCTTCAAGTTGTATATTCCTGTACACAACTTCTTCTCCACGTAGGAACTCTTTGCACTCTCCCTGACCACCTGAGCAAAGCTCAGTTTCTCAGGGATTTGACATATCGTAGCCTGGATGCTGGCCACTTTTTATGTGCTTGCACTGAACCCAGAAAAACTGAAGGGCAGACACCCAGGCTTCTTGCCAAAGTTTTTTTTTTTTTTTAAGTTTGAATTTGAATGTATTTACAAAGGGCCCATTCTCTCAAGCTCATAAAGCCCACCATTCTCTCCATACTATCTTACATTTTTTATATTAGTTGACGGGCCCCTGAAGATTGGAGCTGCTAGCCCTCCCTAGAGTAACTTGAGAGGAATGTCCACTCATTAATGAGTTGACCACAATGAGATGTTCTAATTGCTATCCCTCACCTATTCACACCTTTGTGATGGTTAATTTTATGTGTCACCTTGGCTAGGCTATGGTGCCCAGGTGTTTTGTGTGACAGCCCTGTATCCTACGCCCTCAGGCCCATCTTGGACTCCTCTCCTCCTGTCTCTTCTGCAACAGCTCCTGAAAGGCTCTTGGGAACAAAGCCCTCTCAGACTCATGTCTCACCGAACTGAATTGAAATGGGGAAGCAGACCCTGCTGCCATCCTCAAGTCAAACAGTTATGGAGCAGCTGCTAAGTGCTGAATATTGTATTAGGACCGAGGACGCAGTGAACCAGACGCAAAAGATCCTACCCTCACGAAGCTGGTATCCATGTGAGAGGGAACGAAGCCAGTGAGCAGGGAGCTCATCCCCTTGCCTATTGCTTCTTTTTTCCATAGCTTCCTACCTTCATTTACTCCTGATTGACTGGCTCCCCAGTTTCAGGACAGTCTACCTGACTCTGACCCGATTTTCCCTTTGAAACAGCTCTGACAGGAGCTGGCCAGGAGATAGCCAGGAGGTAGTCCCTCACTGAACCCCCTTCAGGTTCCTGTGATACCTCCTCCAGCTTTTCCTGACTCAGACAGAAGCTCCAGCTTCTCTGTGGGACTAGACCAGGCTTCGATTTTCAAGGATGGCCACCTGCATGGTCATCATGGGTGGGCACAAGTCTCCCAACTCTGTGTTGCTGTCATTTCCCTCACACAGAAGAGCCGCAGAGGAAATGTTGGTGTATGAGAAGGTCCGGAGATGGAGGCAGGAATCTCCTGAGGACGTTACTAATTCTTGTTTATTAAGGCAGAACATGGATCCACAATATGCTAGAATAGACCAGCTCTGCCTACGGGTAGCAGATGCAGAGTAGCGGGTGGCGTCTGAATTTAGCTCCTTCCTTTTCCTGAGTTATAGCTTTAAAGATTCTCAGAGCACGGGGCTCGATGGAAAGGTGGATATCATCTGCTCGAACCTGTTAATTTTATAGATGAGAAAACTTGGGCCCAGAGAAGTGAAATAATCTGCCCACACTAGGCAGGTGCTAACAGAGAACGTTCTGGGATAGTTCCTGGCTCCATGTGTGGTGCTCCACGCCCCTGTCATTTGGCCTTGGCTTCCCCAGTGTTTGTCTTCTAATTAAGCCTTTTTATGTGCATTCCAAATAAATTCTCCTTTTGCTTTGTATTCTTCTTGAGGAGAGAAGAAAGACAAAAGATAATCTAACTTACAAAACAAGAAAATAATCCTGAATCCTTTACGTCCAGGTTTCAAGAAACCCCATAAAACTTCTTTCCTTTTTCCTTTTCCCCCCTCAATATCTCTTTTTTTTAATTACAAGTTTCAGGTATACAACATTATACTTTGATGTCTGCATACACTACAAAATGATCACTCCCAAAATTCGAGTTACTCTCCCTCATTACGCTTTCTTCTTTCTTTTATGTTAAAATTTTGATTCAGCAAAAGGAAACAAGTGAACCAAAAAAAGAGAAGCCTTACATCTCATCGTTTCAAATGCTTTCTCCTTTCTTTTCTCTGTCTTGACTGTCAAGGGCTGTCGCTTCTAAGAGATCATCTATGTACGTAATGAACAAATACAATGACAACAGTGAATTACCCTTTTTATGGGTCCATAGATGTGTTCATAGTGGAATTTAATTTATAGATGGTCATGCCTGAAAGATTCTGGAAGTGTGATAGAAAACAATATAAAAAAAGCAATATGTGTATATAAAAAAACCCCCTACAAACAGAAACTTGATTTGTGCCTGGTTAGTACACACCCAATAAAAACCCAAGAGTAAGAGGGGCATAAATAGCCTTCTCCTGTGGTCTGCAGGAACTCAGGGAGGGGTCTCACACTTATATGCAGGAGGGGCTTCCAGAGAATGAGCCCTGCAACACAGCATGCTTTTCTCAATCTCCTGGTCCAACACTTTCTGCCTCCATAGGGTCCAAAGAAAGGAAGGGAAATCAAGGCCGGGAAGGGAAATGAGAGGAGAAAGCTGGCACATTATAGAACCTTCCCTTACTGGGTTTGGCTCCACCTTCTCTCCCCTGGGAATCTCTAGTACTTTCTGCAGTTGTCTCTCCAATTCCAGTCACATCTTTCCTCATTCTCTCCAAATCATCCGCCATGTTGCTGCTGCGGTCCCCATTCTATAATCTGGTGTTTCCACTACGTACAGTTATAGTCTGTGTGCTGACCCTGGTCTGGTCCCTGACCCTCTCCCCGAGGTTCTCTCTCTATGGCCCCCATTTTGCACCCCAATGACAGCCATCATGAGCAATTGGCCTGTCCCAGGTTGAGCCTGGTCCCTCATATCTCTTTCTGTAAGTAGAGAAAGAACCATACTAATGTCCTCCCACATCCCCAAATTTCTACAACGAAGAGGTCCATGAATGAACACCTAATGCAAGCTTTCTTGTTTCAGACGCATCATGTTTTATCCTCTCAGCAACTGAGTGTTGAGAGAGCTCAAGTAACCTACTCAGACCCCTCAGTGAAAAACTGACGTTACTGTACGAGTATTTCCATGTTCCCACCTCTCAGTACGGGGCCCCACCCACAGGAAGCGTTCAGCCCCGAGTGGTGTGAGGTGGTGAAGCTGAGATTTACACCAGATCTGTGCAGCATCATGGTCTGAGGAAGGAGCAGAAGTTTGAAATCAGTCCCTAAAACGAGGGGTAATGGACAAACGGACTGAAGATCCTATGAGGTGTCAACCACTCTTCTCAATTATTCCTGTTGATACATTTTCTTTACAGATAGAGAAAGAGAGCCCAGAGAGGCCCAATACGTTGCTCATAAATGCCTGAGCTGGGATTCAACATCAGGCCCAATATCTGATTCAGTGACCATTTCTTTCTACTGCATCATAGTTGGTGTCATGGAAATGGAGAGTGGCTAGGATCCCAGACTTACCCCAGGGGTTAGGTGTTCCCCTTTGTACCCAGTGGCTTTCCCACCCTGATGACTGCTAAGCTGCAACAGAATTATCTGTACACATCGTCTGGCAACATTGGTTTTCAAAGCCCTTCTCAAAAACTAATCAAAGCCGGAGAACTAATCATTATAACACATACTCTCTACTGTGCTTCCCGGGGATTCTATAATAGCATCATTTGGCAGTGGGGGTGTTGAGATTTTGCTATATTTTGAGAGCATTGTGAGAATTAAATGAGCGAATGGGTGTAGACTGCTTAGAACAGTGCTTGGAATGAAGTTGTCAATAAACATTTGGGCTGCAACCTTTATCACAATTAATTCAACAATACATTTTTCCCCCCTTGAGTTCACAGCATGGGCCAGGGATTTTTCTCTGTGGTGGGATACATCAGTGATCAAAACAGGGGTTTTGCCTGGAACAAAACAGGAAAGGACCCCTGTCCTTGGGGAGGAGCAGGCTGACAGAGGCATGCAGGCGGGGGAGACTCCTCCGTGTGCTGGGCACGGAGGGCCTCCCTGAGCTGGTGGGAGCTGGGAGAAGGCACTGCAGGGCCATCTATGGGGCATCTGCTGGGAAAGCACCCAGGCCCAGGGACAAGGGGGCAAAGTGGGGAAGTAGGAGCACGGCTAGGGAGCTGAGTAAGGGGAGGAGCCCGGCATGGCTGAACAGGACTGAGTTCAGGGATGGATTTGGAAGATAATCCAAGAGCTTCTGGGGGCTGCTGGTGGTGGTGGTGGTGACGGCAGGTGGGGTGAGGCACTGCAGTCATTGGGAGGCCTTACACTTAGGTTCCAAAGAAACATGAAGCCACGACAGGGTCTTGGGTGGAGAGACACACTGGTATCAGCCACGTCTCCTTAGGATCTCTCTGACTGCTTGGTGGAGAATAGAGGGGCCGTTGGGGGATAAGACAGAAGCAGGAAGACCTTGTGGAAAGCTATTGCAGAAACCCAGTCAGGAATTGATGCTAGCCGGGACCTGGGACCTCGGGGTGGAGGCAGAGAGGCCACCAGGGGAGGTGTTATTATCCTGTGACAATGGCTGGGACTCCGTGGCAGTCTCCTACACCACCTCTCCCAACCCCACCCACAGAACTAATGTGTCCCTAATGTCGGTTCCCCTGGAAACCATCAAAAGCTAAAGAAGACGTGACATTTATACACAATGGAACGTTACTCAGCCGTAAAAAGACGGAAATCTTGTTATTTGCGACAACATGGATGGACTTAGAGGGTATTACACTAAATGAAATAAGTCAGATACAGAAAGACAAATACCATATGATTCCACTTACATGTGGAATCTAAAAAACAAAACCAAACAAATCACAACAGAAACAGACTCATAGATATACAGAGAACAACCGGATAATTGCCAGAGGAGAGGGGTATGAGGGGATGGGCAGAAACGGTGAAGGGGAATAAGAGGTACAAACTTGCAGTTATAAAGTAAATAAGTCACAGAGATATGATGTACAGCACAGGGAATACAGTCAGTAATATCGTAATAACTTTGTACGGTGACAGATGGTTACTAGACATAGTAATCACTCCGCAAGCTATAATAACGTGGAATCACTATGTTGTACACCTTTCACTAATATAATATTGTACACCTGACACTAATATACTAGTGTATGCCAACTATACTTTAATAGTAATAAAAAAGTCAGTTTCCCAACGTTTCACGTTTCCCCCTGTTCCATCTTGCATTGTTTACCTAACTACTTGGCTTTGTCTGTGATGGTCTATTGTACCTGCAGCACAGACCTGGTTGTACTTAGGATTCCAGAGGAAGCAGAGAGCCCGGGTGTTGACCAAGGGCCCTGAATGTCCAGGCCACCTTCAGTGGCAACTGCCACCACGGCTGGAGAATGAGAGGACAGAGCTAGTGGTTCTCAGCCAGCTTCTGCCTCACGCTCTGCTTGCTATCTCCAGACCTTGATTTCTCCAGCTATAAAATAAGAATTCAGTTGAGCACTGAGGTTCTTCTGGCTCAAATTTCAGTGGGTTCAGTGATTAAATTTTCTCCCTGGCTGATGCCTGGGTGAGATGTCTGCAGGGGCCTGGTGGTAGGGTTTTTTTTTTTTTTGTGGGCTAGTAGACATCCTGGGTGTATGGGACCTAGCACATTGATAAGTGTCTCAGATAATGAAAAATGCTATCATAGAGAAGCCAGGTAGTCTGGGTTCTGAGGTTCATCCACGTAGGCTACAAGAGCTGAGGTGTTTTCCTCTGTTCCGCAAACATTTCTGATGCCCTTGTGTCCTGAGGAAGCCCCCTCAGTAGACTCCTGTTTGGCATAGATCTCTTATTTTCTAGAAGGGTGACTACCATGGGAGTTACAAGCATGGGCTCTGGACCCAGCTATGGGGCAGTGTCTGGTTTCCAGCCCAGGCAGCTCAGTTCCATGCTAGTCAAAGCGTGATCCCTGGAGAAGCGGCATCACCTGTGAGCTGGTTAGAAATGCAGACTCCTCAGCCCCACACACCTGGAATCATTGTAACAAGTGGCCACAGGATCTGTGTGCACTTCAAGGGAAAGAGGTTTAATGTGACGTTGGGTGAGTGACTCTGAGCTTCATTTTCTCTGGTTGCCAAATGCAGCCAATAAGAACATTCTTCTTAGCGCTGTTGTGAGAATATAGAGTTCACACTTGAAAAGCTTTGTGGCTTTCTATTGCTTCTTCTGAGTGACCACTCTGCTCATCAGAGAGATCGCTGGGTCACTGTTAGTTCGGGGTGAAATCATAGCAAACACTGGATGAGTGGATGGGGGCCCATGCTGGTCTCTGTGCACCCACCCCACGTATCGAACCCCAGGATGTATGGTGGGGCAAACGAGGTGCGAGCTTGTACTTACTGAGCAGGCATACCATCTATTCAGTGCCGGTCACTTTGCCAGGCCTCACACCGTCACTGTGATGGAGGGATGACCGAATCCACTTGACAAAGAAGGAAATGAGGCTTGTGGTCTGTGGGGACAGAGCCCCAGAAAGCAGTTTCCAGGCTCTCAGCCTCACATAGAAAGATGCTGGCTCAGGTAGTAAATGGCCATCAACTGTGATCAGATGGCCATCAGCTGTGGCTAGTTGGCCATCAGCTGTAACCCGTAAGCCATTGGCCACTAATATAACGGCTGTGGCTACGCTAGCAGAAAAGGAATGGGGGCTAGCAAGAAGATGGTGGCTGGCAAGCGCGGACTGCTGTTAGGCAGATTATGTAGATCCTGCTTCCTGTGTCTCCAGCCCAGCCGTCAGCGAGAATATATTGGTTTGACTCCCCTACCTATGGCTCCGTGGGTGTTCCTTTTCGGCCTCACCATGTCCTGCGTTCTTATGTGGGGAGAGGGAGCAGAGACCCCGCCTGTCACCCCGCATGACATGGTCGCATGCCTTTCCTAAGGTCAGCTAGTAACTGGCAGCGTTCAAGAAAGCTTGGGGTTTTATTTAACAGAAAGTCAGTGATGACGGAGACCTTCAGCATCAGACCTACAAGGGGAGGAAGAAGGCGAGTATGGTCCAGCCCGACTCAGCCGTGGTGGCTGGACCAGCTCAAACTGCAGGGCAGAGCTGGTGGTTACCATGTCAGAAGTCTGACAGCCAGGGGTTAAACATGAAGTCATAGAAAATTACAGTTGAATACCATATGTTAAAAACCAAGACCATAAACACTCAAAACACATCCCTTCTAATTATTTCGCTGCGCTTTGCTATTATCTGCGGTCTGGATTCTACTATGTACATCTGTAGTAGCTGGATGGTGGAAATACGCCACTGTGCGTTCTGCCCTCCTTCTCATTCAAAGGCAATACTTCGCACTGCTGTTGGCTTTGACCTCAGTGGGGGTCAAAGAAATTGGCACGTGCTATAGATCAGGGGTTGATTTTCTTTCTTTTCTTTTTTTTTTTTTTTTGCTTTGTTGATAGACTAACTCAAGAAAGTGATGGCGGCATGCTAATAAAGCAGATTTAATTTAAAACTGTCATGTCTGTGGCTGTAGCCTTGAGAATAGCACAAAAACTGAGGAGACATTTTTCCAAGTATCTAAAACTATTTTCTGATTCAGCAAAGGAATTGCTCGCTTCACTGACAAATCAGTGAGGTTCTGCCACACTCTCTTGTTGTTTTACTTCTGGTTTACTCATTAATAGAAAGGACTATACTCATCTGTCAATTGCAACCGTAGGTTGACTAGAAATATAAGAGTTCAGCAAAAATCCATAAAATGATTCTGTGAGAATCAACAGGCTATATGGAAATTTACAATAAAGAATACTGTGTATTTCATTATTACTTATAAAGGATATACTATGCATACTTTATATCTGTAAAATTTATAACAAACTTGTGTACATATATATGCATATACATGTAGTTTGTTCAGAGAGCTGTTTGCTAAATATTTATATTTATATATTTATAAATATTTATAAAGTTACCCTGGCTAACCCACTCTGAACCGTTGCCATTTATGGTGTCCGACGGCAGAATGAGGTCAGCTTAGGTGCCAGAGATAGCTGGTGTATGGCACATCTGTGACTAGACCCTGGGTTACTGACCTAGGGCAGTGATTTTACTGCCGATAGTCACACGTTTCTCATCTCTAAAGCGGGAACAGTAATAACATCTTAGTAAACGTGATGAGAGGCCAGGTGCCCAGTAAAGGTTAATTCTATTCACCTTTCAAGCATAGGAACCCAAAAGGAACACAATCGCAAAGAACTGTGCTGCCTTCCTCCCTCCCTTGCCTCCTTATCCTCTCCCTAGCATGCTGGTGACCTCAATAAGTGTCCCCCTGTTTTCCAAGATCAACTTTCCAGCAGCTGTTGTTTGTGGCTAGAGGAGCTGTAAACCAAGGACTAATCCACGTTTAAATATCCTTTTCTCTTTCCCCACAAAAAAATCTTTGTCAAAAGGATTGATGCAAGCAAAAGAGGAGAAAAGATCCAAATCCCCTACGAACTACAACGTCCTGAGTAATTGTAAGGTGTGGGTTTTTTGTCAGTGGGACTGCCAGCGGCTGAAGTATAGAGGCTGCTCATTTGAAATTACCTTTCTCCACTCGTTTTTCTGTGCGAGGCACTTAGTAGGTCCCCAACACTGCCATAATTTAAATTATCATTAGATAACAGTCGACATTTGCTCAGAGCTTTAAAAATAAAGAATTTAACGAGTGATTCGTGAGCCAAGCCAAGCATCTGAAGCTTACGGTTTGATTTTCCAGTAACTCCTCATGGGTGATTTTGCTTTCTCTGAACCATAGAACCAGAAAAGAGAGAAAGCGAGCGAGAGAAAAGACATCATCTTTTCTCTGGCAGGCTCACTGTGTGGTTTGAACCTTTCACATCTGTCTGACGCATGTGCAACCAGGAGCAGAAGAGTCGCTTTTGCTTTTGTTTTCAATCCTGGACTATGTTCCTTATGTTACAATCACTAGCATTTTAGTTGTGAAGGAAAGAATCAATGAGCTTATACCAACACGTCAAGATTCCGGAGACAGTGTCTTAGAAAGTTAAACACATATTTACCATACGGCCGAGTAATTCTACACTTAAGGATCTACCCAAGAGAAATGAAGATAGATATCCACATGAAGACTTCACAGGAATGTTCTCAGCAGCACTACGATTGATTAGAGCCCAAAGTGGAAATCCACTTAAATGTCCGTCAATCAATGAATGGATGGGCAGTGTAGGTGCATTCATGCAATGGAATACTATTTAGCAATAAAAAGGAATGAATTATGACACATGTTACAACTTAGACAAGCCTCCAAACCATGCTCATTGAAAGGAGCCAGACACAAGAGAGCACATTTTGTATGAATCCATTTATATGAAATGTCCAGAAAAAGCAAATCTATAGAGACAGAAAGCAGATTATGGGGTGCCTGGGGCAGACTGGGATTCATAGTAAGTGGATATGAGGAATCTTATCGAGATGGCAGAAATGTTCTAAAATGGTTTATGGTGTCAGTTACATACACGGCCTGGTAAATGTACTGAAAAACAACAACATTAAATTGTACAGTTGAAATGGGCGAGTTACATGACATCTAAAGAATGCCTAAATAAATTTGTTTGTAGAAAAGGTCCAGGAGAAAATTACATATTGTCAGCATCATTCCTGACTTGATCAGTCATCACTGAACGTCCCAGGCTCCATCCTTGCCCGCAGGAAAGCCATGAGTAGCTCGGTGCTGTACACCCGCTCGCCCCTCACCGAAACCCATAATGGGCAGTCCTTCTACAGCTGTACCTGCAGGGGGCCAGCACCCATGCCCCGAGCTGAGCTGTCATTCATTCTAACAGTGACTAGCTTTCCAGGCTAAATTAGAGTTAAGTATAGTAATCACCTGTTAGGAAAATAAATTCCCTCTGGTTTCAGGAGCTTTGTGTTTTTAAAGCCGGTCAGACTCCTGAGCTGCTGCCAGCAAACCAGGAATAGACATCAGTGGGAGACAGATGGAGTCTTTGGGACCGTGTTTGGGTAATAATGATGTGGTCAATAGCTTGTTGGAAATAAAATTAAATGTTATGAGCTACCATCCTTCTCAGGCTGCTCTCCGTGTGACAATGGCCTCACTAATTGGTTATCAGAATTATCTTCACTTCTGAAGGAAACAGGCATGTGGGGGTGGAGTGTTAACCATAAAAGGAAAGCAAAGAAAATGACAGGAAAGAGGACGGTCCTCATTACAAATGGGTTGGCATGGAATTCCATGATCCTCAAAACCCAAAAAACAAACCCAAAACAAATAAACACACGCACAAATGAAAAAGATGTCTAACAGCAATGTGCTGTGTGCTTTGCATGTAGAGTCTCAGGTAATCCTCCCAGATTAGTGGTGTCCTTGTCCCCATTTTGCAGATGAAGAAACTGAGGCAAAGGGCGGCGAAACACCCTGCCCTGTAAGTGATAATTGGGCGCTGCAAGCCGGACTTTTTCCTGCTTGGCTCAAGGCCAGGATTGTTTCCACAATGCCCTGTCTGAACAGTCACCAGTGGTTTCTAAGTGGTTTGAAAAGAGAGGCTAGATAAGTAGCCCTGGTTTTCTTTCCACACAAGATTGAGAAATCTGTAGCCTGGAGACTCCTTCCTTCTTGGTCTTCACAGTCACGTGGAAAATTCTGTGTATCAAGATAAAGGGAAGACATCTTATATCTGCCCCCTTTTCTCAGACCCTTAGAGCTCACAAGTCCTCAGCATGAGACTTGCAGAAAGGGAGCTATCTTGCCAAGTCAGCCATGAGGCAGTGGCCAGAGATAACTGTCCCGGAGAGGGACCGTTTTACTAGAAGTGGGCGCCTTTTTACTGAGGGGGTCAGCTGGGGTGGTGGCAATTGCTTTATTTTTTTCAGAGAGTCTTTTTGTACTCAGGTATCCACTGATGCCAGAAACCAACCTGTAAAGTCACTTCCTCAGGCACTGACTTAACTGTCTCAGGATTGTCGCTGGTTATATCTGGAGCTGCTGGGCAATGCTCTTGCTAACCTCTATGTCCCTCCTTTTCATTCTCCCTTAAAGGCACCCATCCACTGCACCCGTGGTATAAGCATCTCGTACCCACAGAGGCTGTAGGGCTCCCACACTTCCTCTGCAAGTTAATTCTTAGGCATCTTTGAAAACCAAGATCCTGTTCGGCCTCCTTGACCACGTCTTGCCTGCCCACTCCCTTAGGTGTTCATCTCCTGGCTCGCGTGTTCTCTGTACTTACTTCTCTCATAATGTTTACCATACGGTACTGGCACCGCAGGCTTGCTTGCCTGTCTGTCCCTTGAGAGAAAGTAGAAACATCTTCCTGGAGAGAGTAGAATAGTAGCAGTACATCTTGAGACAGGGAGATTCTTGAGGGTGGGCACTCTATCTTGTTTGGCTTCTAAATTCTTAGCTCCAAGCACAGTTTCTGGCAGATAACTGATATTTATTAAACGTTTGTGGGATAAGGAATGGATGAATAAGTCTATAACTTAATCTGAGAAAGCAAAGTGTCATTGGGCCCTCTCCATTTTGGGGTCCTTTGAGTTGAAGGCATAATCTTTGCTACTTAGAGTTTGGTCACGTGTTGGAAGAGAACCACATCCAGGAAAGACCCAGGAATGTTAGCCCCTGGAATCCCTACCCTTGAAATCATTTTGTCCTTAAATCCCCTAAGCCAATATCAGGTAAGTTATTATCATTCTCTCCTCTCCAGGAAAATGTTAAGAACAATATGTCAAAAAAGGACGATCAGGTATTGAAAAGTGAAGGACAAATTACTTTCCACTGGGGGCTTAGGGTCTGTGGCTGCCCAGTGAACTTTCTTTGTGTGTAGAGAAAAAAATTCCCAACTGCAGCCTATTGTCGTTCCCTGATTAGAGGCTTGGGCTCCACCGGTAAGAGACAACAATTCTAAGGGTAATTGAACACTCCACAAATTTTCACAGCAGATCAGCCGTGAGCCATTTAGCCCAGGTATTTCTGATTGTGGTGCTGAGAAAATTTACACCGTTCAAGGGTTCTCAAATGATGCTTTCATCTGGGCAAAATAAGACTTGGAATTTGGAGTCTAAGTGATAAAAACAAATGGTTTGGGAACAATAGCTGCTTAAAGACTAGGGAAAAAAAGGTTTTGTTTGGAAATCTGAGTCCTTAAATTCTAGTCACTGAAAGATTCCAAGGAGTAGAAAATACTTAAATGTCTTTGAGCTCTACTTCTTTATTTGGTAAATGCCATACAGATTATTAGAGGCATAGCCAGTCTGGCACCCAGGCTTGTAATAGGTATTATTCCCATTTTACAGTTGGGAAAATTGAGGCCTGGAATCTCCCAGCTTAAAAGGGGTGATGATGGAAAGCAAACTTGGGTTACCTGATTTCCAAGCCCTGGGTTCCTTTTCTATAAATCAGAGGTGGTACCAGTGTCTAGTTCACTGGATACTTGAAAATAGGAAATAAAATGGTGCCTCACACATTATAAGTGCTCGGTAAATATTAGACATTATTCGTTTTAATGGTCAGGCACACAGTGATAAGAGCCTTACAAAAAACAGTGCCCTGACCTGTAGCATCTCTCAGTTTAGAAGGGGAAATAGGCAAAAGGGCAAGCAATTCCAATTCAGTGTGAAAATTCTGTGATGTGGAATCTCCAGCTGCTACAGAGGGGAAATCAATCCTAGAAAACTTTCTGTAGAACCCCAAGTCAGGCTGGCAATGTCTAGACTTAAAGGCTAAGAAGTGGATGGTGAAGAGGGGAGGCAAAGGGTGAAGTGTTACTTTGCAAGGTATGTCTTTAACACGAAATGATGAGACATGGCTAAGACGTGACTTCTGTGACATGGCATGACCCAGTAATTGCAGCAACCCCGCCTTTTGGAGTGTGTTCTCTCTTCCCCATCCTGAGGTGGGAAAGTAAGTGGCCTGAGTAGTTTAGGTTTACATCGTTTCAACAATTCAGAGCATTAGCGCTGGGGGCACAGCAGTCAATGCTGACATAGGTAAGCATTATATGCTATGCTGGGCTCTAATTTCAAGGCTTATTGATTAATAGATATTCCAGGAAGAGAAGCAACCTAGTGTCCGGTGGATTTGTTTAACCCATTGGATATTAAACATAGCAGGCATGTTTATACTTCCTGCAGGACTTGTCAGTACCTTTAATATGCTAATAAGCATGATGAAACTCGAAAGAAAGAGTACGTTCTGCTTCCCATATTATTTGGTTGTGAAACAACTCATTTATTCTTCTGTAGAATGTTGGTGACTATCGTTCAAAGGAACACACACTGGGAATGGTGACTCTGTCCAAACTCCTTGTGTGAGGGTTGAGGAAACTGCCCTAAGGAGGGGACTGGAAGTGACCATCCCAACATCTCCAGCCCAGCTGGTGGCAAGCCCAGGCTGGACTCAAGCCTCCTTGGGTTCTACTTCACTGATGACAGGGCAGTGTCTATCTTGGCAGCTTCCATATGAGTTGCTGTAGTTTTACAGGACAATAACCTAATAACCATCACAATATTGTGAATGTGTGTCTTTCTCCCCAAGAGCTCCAGGCACACCAAGATCACAGCTCCAAGATGCCTTTGCCCTGAAGACCTCCTGTGTAGGGAGCTGTAAAACCACCCAAGGCTTTGAAGAGACCAGTCAACCAGGCCCTGGGGATGTGGGGCGGGACTTGAGGCTGGCTTTAGAGGAAAACATTAACCAACTCAGATGCAAGCAGAGCTGCCCTCCATCTGTGGAGGGAGCTGGTCTGTGCATAAAAGGAGAGAGTGGAGGCAAACACGACAGGCTGACACCACCGTGAGGTTATTTTAACACTTTGTGTTAAATAACTGCTTTTCTCACTGCTTCTACACTAAACTTGGCTCTTCTGGGCTCACCTCTCTCTTTCCAATAGATCCAGTGAAATCACCTATACATTTTGGAAATGAAGAGTGCCAGGCATTTATTGTAATAAGGGTGTGTGTGTGTGTGTGTGTTTGTGTGTGCCTGGCTTGTGTGACAAAGAGAGGGACAGAGACAGAGAGGGCACCCAAACCAAGCCCTCTCTTTTGTTGACTCTGTACCAGGTCTGTAACTGTTTAAATGCCCATAACCCATCTGAGGGCTAACATGGCGCAGGGGACAGGGTTCTAATCTGGGGGCAAAAGGGGTCATCTGATAGGAAAGGAAGCCAACATTTGTAACCCCCTCTATCAGACACATCCCCTTCAGCTGCTTATGTAATTTAACCTTCGTGGAACTATCTGGGCATGGGAATGGTTATTCTTCAACTGTAGTGCCTGAATTTTGGGGGACATCCTTGCCTTGTCTATCCGTCTGGCTGATAGGAAGTGGCGCCATCTTTAAACCCAGGCCTTTCTGCACCGGAGCTCACACCTTTTGCATGGTGGGTCATGGGTCTTCCAGGGCCAGTGTGCCTTGTTCCCTGCAGAGTCTTCGGGAAATTGTCTCGGAGCCCCAGCTCTCAATTTCTACATCTACGAAATGAGGATTTCTCTGAGGGCAATGGCCTGACCAATTATTATTATTTTTTATCTCCAAGAGGCACACATTTTGGACAGACAGTTCCTGCCTCTATCTTTGTACTTCTCATTTATTCTCTCCTCACTCCTTTTCATTTCCTCAACTTGCATCATCCCATCTGCAGGTCCTCTGATTTTTCTGGAATGGCCTTTAATTTATTCACACAGAATTCTGTCTTTCCTCTCCCAACAACTGGAGATCAGCTCCTCCTTAATCCTCCCACCCTTTCCTTTGTTTTAAAATTTGGCTTTTAAGTTTTTATTTCCGTAACATTTTAATTACAAAATAACACATGGATATTCTAGAAAATTGATAAAACAAATATAAGGAGAAACAAGAAAATAAAAAATCATGCAATACAAATCTTGACATATTCTAGTTTAAAGCATACACACACACACACACACAAATGAATGATGATTTTTTTGGTAAAAAAATATATGTATCGTTAAATAAACCTCCATCAAATCATTTTTGTTAGCTGTGTAACATTTCAGTACATGGCTCTTATACTGTATGTTAACAATTTCCCAAATTCATGGTTATGAGTGTAGGCTTTAATGACATGACAGGGCTTGAGGGTTTTACCACTCTCTACCCATGTGTTCCATGATCGCGCTGTGCCTCAGTTTCCTCACCTGCACAACAGGGAGAGCTTTGCAGGATGTTTCTTTTGTAGAACTAGCACTAAACCCCAGCTCTGTTGATTTCCTCTCCATTCCTGTTACTCTGTGTCGTTGCCTACTGGAGAATATCTACCTTGTTTGCTATTTGCTACCATACAGTATTAAGTTGGGCTTGATTCATTTATTCAAACAATATTCCCAGTTGGGTTCATGGTTGGAGTTGTAGCAGACCTGTTGGTACCCCACTGGATCCCCTGTACTGGGCCAGTGTACCCTCCTCCTGCTGCTGGCAGAGGGAGGGGTGACTGCTAAGGGCTCACAGCTACCCCCTTTCCCTCACATCGACACCTGTCTTTACCTTCCAGGAGCCACCTGGCCTGGTAATGCCTGAGAGGTGGGTTCCCCACTCCCACTGCGACGGGCGTCCTGAGCCCCTGACTGACGGTGCCCTTTGTCTCTGGGTTGAACAACCTCTGGGACACACTTCTTATGCTCTGGAGTTTCCTGTGGGATCAGGACAGACGTCCTCAGAACTCTCCTTTCCCTTCCTGATATCCTCCCTCCCCTGCAGGGTTCTCCTGCCAGCACTCCCTCCCTGAATCAGAGTCTCAAGCTCCTGTAGAGAAATGATTCATGGCAAAGGTTCCTCCCACAGGGAGATGGGTTAAGCAGCTCAGCACCTCTCACTTGGGTGACTGTCCCTTGGCTGGCATTCCCACACCCTGTTTTTGTCCCCCTCCAATAGATTTCCAGACAGCAGCCTACGAAAACTTCCAACAAATATCTATTTATGTGAAGCCCACGTCTGAGATCTTTCAGTGTCTTTTCCTTGTTCTTAGAGCTCAGGTCACGCGGACTGACATGGTTTTGGGTGTCCTTCACAGGTTAACCCCAATCTTCCTCCCTAGGGCAGGCCATACTGACCTCACATTTCCTCAAAAGGGCCATTATCCCCTCAAATTCAAGGTCTTTCTTTGTGAGGTCCTCTCAGATGGGAAGTTTATTTATTTTTCATTCTTTGCTTAGTTTTTCAATTGTCCTTCAGATTTCAACTCAAGGTTACATTCTAACCCAGAGGACATCAGTGTCCTTCGCATAGCTGTCCCTGGACTTATCATAATTTGCAAATACGTATTTATGAGATTATTTACCTCTGTTTTTCTCTCTGAATTAATGTTAAGTTTCTAAAAGGGAGGGTGTATTTCCCAGTTGCTCACTAGGATATGACAGATGCTGGAAACATTGCAGCATGGAGCCATGGATGAAACCCTGAGGGGTGAGGGGTTTTGGAGGCAGGTGGAGATGGACTCAATTGCTAGCTTCTCGGAACAACTGTATGGTTTCCTCATCCTTCGAGCCTGCTTCCCTCACAGGCTTGTGTGAAGGGCCTTGCTCGATAACTAGTGGCTACTACTGGAGCTAACCTGGCCTGGGCTTTCAGGAAGAGGGATGAGGTCGGCTCACCTTCCCAAGACATACGGGCATTGTGAGACCCAAGGCGATGGAGTGTTCAGTTTGAGGCCCCCTGACATTTCACCTGTCTCAGGAAACGGAAGTGGAAACAGACCCCGCAGGTGTGAAAAGGCGCTAACATCTGTCAAGGTGACAAAAGGGTCACTCAGGCCTAAAACAACATCAAACTCAAGGTTCAGAGTTTCATCCAACCTCGGGGGTTTTTCACCTTTACCAGTGAGGAGACCCCCTCAGGCCAGTGTCTCACAAGCCCAAGTAGGATTCGAGGCAACAATTTCCAGACTGCAGAGCTGCTGGGGGCGAGGCAAAACAGTGGTGAGGGGGACAGTGACTCCCACGCTGGCTGCTCGTTGGAAAGGCCTTTTACAGATAGACAGTCAGAGTCTCTCAAGACTTCAGAATTACAGCCTCCACAAGGGAGGCTGTCATTTTTTCCCTAAAGCTTCAGAAATATTTCATAAAACCTTTGAAAATAATGAAAAGCTCCCCCCTGTACTCCCACCCCCAGTGCTTCTGGAGCTGCCAGCCCACCCCATCCATGCATGGTGTTGGAGAACCAGGGCACCACAAGGCCTCCGAAGGCTGGGGAGTCAGAAATGCCCACAGATGGACATGAATCAAGGGACGCACAGAGAGTAGTCTCACAAGGCCCCCTCTCCAACAGTCGAATTATCGTCTGTGACAATTCCTTGGCCTGTGGACACCGATTACATATTGTATATCTGAGCTGAACTGGGCTGGTTTCCTGTTCATCTTTTTCCTGAGCCTGCTGATGTCTTTTGAACAAGGGTGCCTTTAGATAGCGCTCGATGGTTGACAGCTTACTCTGACATTGATGTGTCTCATTTGGACTCTGACTATTCTGTGAGATCACCAGAGAGAGGCTCTCAGGACCCTCATTGTATGAGAAGGAAACAGAGACCCTGGAGCTCTCACAGGTGGCTGGTGGCAGAGCTGGGGTCACGGCCTCATCTGCTCACCCAGGGATGGCCCTCCCTTCTTCTCACTCTAAGTCGAGCCCTGTGTTGTGACTTGTGGATTCAGAAATAATGGAGACACTCTCACTCCAAATAGACTGCACTCTAGGAAGGTAGGAGCCAATGAAATTAATTATAGCAACACCGCGAGAGTGGGAAGGTTTATCGTCTTTTCCCCCAGTACACCTCATTCCCATTTCCTACCCACAAAATCTCAGAGGCCGGGATGAGCACCCCTCCTTCTCATTCATTCATTCATTCATTCACTCATCTATTATATTTATCCATCCTCTCACTCATTCATAAATTCATACACTTCTTTAGTAATTACAAACACAAATCATTATTTAGGGGGTGACTGCCCCAAGCAAGGCAGGCACCATTGTCCTATGTGTGCCATAGTGGGTGGCCCCTTACAATAGGAAAGCAGAATTGAGGGTGATGCTTTCCTCCATGCACACTTATCTCCACGCACGTTTGCTGAATGAGTGAATAAATGGGTGGGCAAACGAATAGGAGCTATAAAGGTATTTATAGAAAGTAGAGAGGAGACACACAGAGATGCCCTGTACTCTCTACCATGTCACATCCATGGTGCCAAATGGCAGCGCTCTTTAGGGAATCAGCATTTCTTCATCCATTCTCATTTCCCATCATAGCACAATGAAAGCCTTCTCTTCTGGCCTTCCACGTCCCTCCTGCTCCTCCTGGTGTCTGGCCAGGGGTCGATATGTTGAGGCCAGCTTCTACTCTGCACGATATAAGTACCATCTGACCGACCCCTACCTGGGGCATCTTGATTGAAGAGCATTTCCAAGCTGTCTAAGGTACACATCCTTTCTCATAAAGGCTGAGCTCTAGCTGCCTTCTAAGGATGTCATTTAATTGTGTCCTGTTGTAGGACGGGCAGCAGTGAGTAAGGCAGAAGGTTGGAAATCAGAGACAGAGGGAGAAGAGATGGATTGTGTCTCTGTCTCAGATGCTCAGAGGAAGGAAAAGGAAATGAAATGGCTGGAGAGGAAAGATCACAATTAAGTTACCTTTCGCGAATTACAGGGAGCTAGAAAAATTTCAAATCATCTCGTAATCTGAAAATAATATGAGAACACTTGGTCTCTATCTTTATCTCTCTCTACGTATCTAGCTCTATCTATCTATCTATGTATCCTCTATCTGAAATAGTCAGGAACTTGGGGTAAAGCAAATAATTTTTTAACATAGCATAATTTCTATGATCTTTAATTACATATCTAATCATAATACACTCCAGCCCCATCACCAAGTAAAAGCGATAGAGGAGAGTAAGGGAAATAGAAAAGTGAAAAGGGAAATAGTTGAACTATAGTGTCTGGCAATTAGAAAGCTTTCCGTCTCTTCATTCTCAAAGCCACTTGGTTGCACAGAAATTATTTCTACTTAGTGAAGCTCAAACCACAAAAAGGTTTTCCTGTCCTTCAGATGTCACATGGTTAAGGACAATAGAGTAAGGAGTCAAATATGTCTGCTCCTGAGGTCTTTTTATTTGAACACCTAGCCTCAATATGTATGTCACCTGGTGCAAAGGAGGTTGAGTTGCAATATTAATAATGGTGGATGAAGGCGTGGACCGTCCTTATACAGGGTGCTCACTGGGTATCTCCAACTGAATGCCTGGCAAGCACATAAAAATTAAAATATCCAAAACCTAACTCTTATCTTTCAAATATCCATCTCTCCAGGTTTTCTTTGTTCTATAAATGACACCTTATTTCACCCAGTTGTGCAATACAGGAGTCCAGGAGTCATCCCTGACCATCCGATACTCCCAGAACAAGCCATCACCAATCGAGGAGATTTCCCCTCCAAATCACCGTGTTTCCCCCCAAATAAGACCTAATCAGAAAATAAGCCCTAGCATGATTTTTCAGGAGGACATGCCCTGAACATAAGCCCTAATGTGTCTTTTGGAGAAAAATTTAATACGACACCTGGTCTTATTTTCGGGGAAACACGGTACTTCTTGGATCCATGCACTTCTTTCCATCTGACCTCTACCACACACACCATCACCTTTGTCTGTTTCCTGGTCCATGAGTACAGACGATGTCTTTTGCTCTTATCAGGGCTCCATGTGAAGGCATATAAAAGATGACGAGGGACTTCTGATCTTGGGCTGGCATTCGTCATAGCATTTCATGCACATAACAACAAACAACTTTCATCTAGCATCTCTAACCTTTGTGTGACTATTGTGGGGTATTTGTTTCCTCCATCATGTTGTAATGCACTAACAGCAGGGAGCCACTCTGTGTTCTGTAACTCTGGTTCTAGTTACTTTCCTCCTCTTTTGATAAATAAATGGTATGGTGTACACTGGCCACGCTTTTCAAACCCAACAGATTCACTGTTTGTATTCAAGAATGTTGTTACTATTAAAAGAGTCATGCCACATAAACCATGTGACATTCGTCATGTTAATTCACTTTTCACATAAAAAAAACTCTCCATTTTTATTCCCGCCACTTTCCATGCTTTCACTACTTTTGCATTCATCACATATCATGAACCAAATAACATTTTTAAAATACCTCCAAAATACCTGCATTTGCTTGTCCGGATAAGCAAATACAGCTAGGCAGGCCACTCACAACAGAAGCATTTAAGATCTGGAACTTACTTTCATTTATAGAATTCAAGCTAAGTTAAAAGTTCTTAAGTTGAGGCACGTGTGTTCTCTTAGGCTGAGGGTGTTGTTTTGTGCTCTTAGTTGTGGTTGCCCTTATCACCTGTTAGTGGGCTGTAGTTTTCTTGGAAGATATGATGAAAACTAGCATTTACTGAGTACTTACTACGTGCTAGGTGATGTGTTAACACCTTGTTCTCATCCTCTCCTCTAATTTTCTCCCTGTATGGGAAGTCTGACTGTGATTGAGATAAGTGATTGGATGGAGACAGCACGCCTAACCCAGGAATACCTGACGCTACAACTAATTCTCTTTCCTCTGGCCGGTGGTGCCCTCTTGGATGTCTGCAACTTCTCGAGGATCGAGACTCTGTCATCTTTCTACTTCGTGCTTTTCCATCTCCTCTGCACCATACTGAGTGATGAAATGCAACTTGGGCTGAAAGCTGCATAGACAAGAAGCAGAGAGAATCCACCCCACACCCTGGTAATAGGATGGGCAATCTCAATATAAGAAGTGCTAGGCAGGGCTACATGCTTTCATTTGCACCCCGTGTCAGCCTTTTGAGCTTGGTTGTAATGGGAGAGGTTAAGCACTGCTGGGTGCTCTGTCACCTAAGGATGGCTATGTGTTGTGTTTACATATTCCCTTAATACTGAAGACAACTTGTGAGGTTAGATTTGGAACTCCCATTTGACAGACAAGAAAAATGAGACCCAGAGTGGTTAAGTTACCTTTCACGATCACGCAGGTAGAGCTGGTCCAGACTGACGCCTTACCCTGAGCCCTACCCTTGGTCATTGTGTGACATCTCCTCTCTTTGGCCAATGCCTGCTTCTTGAAGGAAACAGAGCTCAGAGAAGGGGGGTAGAAGCCACTAGGACCTTGACGGAAGACCTCTGAGAAAAGAAGGGACACAGAGGAGAGACTAAGGGAGGAAGACTGAAGATGTCCCCTAAAAATGTGGCCCACAGGGTGCTTCGAATATAAAAAGAAACGCCTGAGCAGTCACTTTGGGAGGTGTCCTACAGTTTGTCCCCGGATTGGTAGGCAGGCCCAGAGACCCCACTGTTTCCCTGCCAACTTGCTGCGTGTACTCAGCCCTTTGTAACCTGGGGAATGAAACTGAAGTTAATTAGTTCTATTTGCTGCATTTGCCTGTCATTTTCCCTGCTCAAGCTTGACATTTTCTACCTCTCCACATTTGAGCTAATGGAAGAGAAAATAACACGCAGCCCAGAATCTGCCTACTAGGCTTACTGCTCTCTGAAAGACTGAATTTTTGGCGCTAATTAATTTAAGGACTTCTCCGGGGCACCTCTGGGTTTCCGGCTATCCCAAACTTTAGTTTTGTGAAATGCCTGTCACTGCTCAGCCTACTGAAGCTTTTTTGCTTCCTTTCTGTGCAGGGCTTGGGAGAAAAATTTGACTTTTCCCTTCAGGTTCATTCAGATTATAAATGAGGAAGGTTCGAAGGATATATCGCTGGAAGGAACTTTGATAAAATGCGCAGCTTGACTGGGTGTTCTTCAGGGGAGGATACATTCTTTTTGTGGCTTAAAGATAGTTTGGTTGGGTTATGATAAGCATCTTAAAGATAAAGAAACTGCAAATCTTATAGGTTAAATACCAAAGTCACATGGCTAGGAGGTGGCAAGATTGGAGTTCATAGGACGGCGTCTCCAGAGCCTATGTTCTTTCTTCCAGACTAGGCTGCTTGGCACAGCATTGTGAGTTGATGCTAGGGAGATGCCAAAGGGACATAAGACATTGTCCCTGCCCTCAAAGTAGGAGACAGAGAGTGCAAACCACTAACTCCCACACTGAAACGAAGGCCATACTCGTGGTATATAGCGTGTGATCCATGGGAAATCAGTGGTGGGAGGGAGTCATTCTGCTTAAGAATGATTCATCCTCACAATTTATTTTTCACTTTGTGAAGGTGTATGGGACAGTGGCGTATTGATTGTAAGAAAGCCACAATGCTTTAATCTATTATTATCATCCATGCTGTTGACATTGGCCTTGTTGTTGATTGTTGTGCCTTGGTGAATTAAAGCTGGGGTTCTTTACCTGGGCTGCTTGCTAGCATCTCCTGGGAAGATTTATCAAATAAATGCTCTATTAGTTGGCGTGAACTGCTGTAGCAAAGAACCACAGATTGAGTGGCTTAAAAGAAATTTCTTTGCTCACAACTTTGGAGGCTGGAAATTCAAGGTCAAGCTGTTGGCAGAGCTCTTTCTTCTAAGACCCCTTTCCTTCGCTGGGTGGCTATCTTTTTCTCTCTGTCCTCACAAGGTCTCCCCTCTGTATATCAGTGTCCACAGTCCCCCTTTTTATAAGCACACCAGTCATATTGGATTAGGGCCTACTCTAAGACCTCATTTCACCTTAATTACCCCTTTAAAGACCTTCTCTTTAAATACAGTGACATTTTGAGGTGCTGGGGGTTAGGACTTCAACGTATGAATTTGGGGGTGTATGTGACACAATCCAGAGCATAACAGGTGTCTTCCCCACTCACAGAAATGCTGGTATGTTTCAAGGCCAAACCCGACTGTATTGAAGAAATTTCAAGTATGCTCTTGCTCTTGATGAGTTCTAACATCAAATTTCAGGCTCCAATCACAGTTTTATACACTTGGAACGAATATAACATTGTATGTCAACTGTAATTGGAAAAGAAATTAATTTTTTAAAAAGAGGCATTTCCTGAGCACCAATGAGCCACCAAAAAAAAAAAAAAAAAAAAAATCAAGCTCCTTCTTGCACTGCCAAGTGAGGCGGCATGAAACTGATGGAATGACTCTGAGCTTTGCAGCGGCCAGCCCTCTCCCACTGGTGATGGGAAATGGTTTAGATGGAATGCCTTAGCACTGACACGATGAATATCACTTTGTCAGTGGCTTTGGCTCATTGTGCAAAGTTCAGGCTTGTCTTGCTGTAGGGCTCCCGTGGACCCTACTGGGCCGGGGTGGGGGTGGGGGGTGCTTCCTTGTGCTGTCTCTCTCTAGGTCCCTTAAGAGCTAGCTGGGGGTGTGACACGGCCCTGTGAGGTCTTAGCAGGAGCTCCTCTGAGACTCAGTTTACTCATTAATGAAATGGGAAGAGACTTCCTGTGTCATGTAACTGAAAATTGTCATGGAGAACACATGAGACCATGAGTTTGTAGCTTCTAGATCTTCACTGTCCAAGACAAGAGCCACATACTCCTGTGGCTCCTTCCATTAAAATTAAAATCAATGAAAAAAAAATTCAGTTTCTCAGATGCACTAGTTACACTTTACGTTTTCAATATCCACATGAGGCGAAAAGCTACCATAGCGGGTAGTCCAAATTTGGAACGTTTCCACCATCACAGAACGTTCTGTTGGGTGGAGCCACTCTGGGTGCTTTCTCTCATGACGGACGTAATCGCCACTCCACAAGTGAAGCATTTGAGGTGTGACAATGTTAAGTTACTTCTTCCATGTCGCATGTCAAGTAGACTAACCGGGACTCAGCTCCAGAGCTGCCCAATTTCTGAGGTCCGGGTTCTGTGTCACTACACCACACTACCTCGTACTTCCCGCTTCCTGGATTCTTCTTTCGTCATTAGAGTCAACCATGCTGGAATCTGACTTGCAAGGCAGTGAGTAAGCTTTCGGTTTCTGGCACCTTTGCCATAGCATTTATCCAGGGCATTGGTATTAGACAGGAGGCTGGGCTACAGCTTTTAGCAGAGGTAAAGGTCTTAAAGGTCTGTCTCTGTCTACTACACATACACATACACCCCTTGTGTATCATAATTCTTTCTCTATTGCCAGCTGCCGCGCAACCTTAAACAAGCTGCATAAACGTTCTTCACTTCCACTCCCTTAAAATAATAGGAACCCTATGGCTTGGCTATTACTTCATACCAGGAGGCTTGAGATGCAGGCTGTACAGAGTGGTATAAGTACGAGCTGTTGCTGTTGTTCGTATTCTTCCCTCATCACTATTCCGCCTTCTCCCAAGCGCCTCAGGCTTCTGCTTTCCCAAGAACTGTCCTTGTAGCAAGAACTATAAACAGCAACGTGAAACCTACTTCTAGGCAGATGAAAAGCAGGTGCTTGAAGCAGCAGGAAGTGCTCGCCTGGGAGCCAGGGCTTCAGGCTTCAGAAGCAGACCTTTGGTACAGCAAGGAGGGGCGCGTGGCAGCTGCCTCTGGAAGCTTGCCCAGCCCCACTTCCGCAACCTCTGAGCATGTCAGGGCTATTTTTCATGTGAAAAATAAAGTCAAGTATTAGATCAAAACGTCTGATTTTTGCCTCGGGTGTCTTAAAGGTATACCGAAGGATAAGATGGTGCTTTCAAGCCTGATTTAGACCCCTAAATAGAGAGGGATTGGCCTCCTGAGGGACAGCTAGAGTGGGAACCAAGGAGCTTTGCTGGGGGTGTATGGCTGGGCTCACCGAGCGGGGTTTCACAGGGCCCCCGGAAAGGGGGGCTGGCATAGGGGCATGAGTACTTGCAATAGCATTTCTGAAGTTATGCAGGTTGGAGCAGAAGACCCAGAGGAGACAGAGACAACCCCGGTGGGTCCTAAAGTCTGGGTCACTGACTAAATCTGGGTCTGCACCAAGGGCTCAGCATGGCTTCAGCAGCAACAAGAATTTACATGGAGTGGAAAGTAAACGGCAGATACCATTTTCACTCCGATGGATTCCCTTTTGCCCTTGGGATAGAGTCCAAACTATGCCAAAGCTTTCTGTAGAGGTGATTGTGGTGAGTAATATGTATTTACCATTCATTGTCTTTATGCATTCCTCTGTCAAGGAACATTCAGGATGTTTCTGTATCTTGACAATTGTGAATAGTGCGGCAACACCTCAGGTCATAAAAGGGAGAGGGGAGAATAGTGAAAGAAGAAACTTCCTCCAAAAGGAAGTTTCCCTGGTCCCCATCCTCTCTGGGCCCCTGCTCCAGCCTGAGGTAGGTGGTCTTCTCCCCGACGCCAGGCAACCTGTGTCTGTCCTCTCTCACAGCATTGCTGCCTCTAACAGCTAACGATGGGAGGTGAAACACACTGACGAGATGATGGGCAGCGCGTTCATCACGCCGTCTCCAGTGTCTAGTCAGTGCCCAGGCTCTAAGACAGAGTCCACTAAATGTCTGCAAAGTGAATCAATGTGCTACAAGGGAGCTTTTAGCTCTATTGTTCTAAGACTCTATGTGCCTCTTGAAATATCAATTCCTTTCCTTTCTGAGGGTAGAAACCTTATAAATCAGCATGGTTAAGTGGAAGTGACACAAGGGCTTAAGTCAGATATAGTTGAGTTTCCATATTCTAACTTTGGAGACAATAATATATTTAATCCTCATTTAATCCTTAGGATGATCCTATGGCATGATTACACCAGGTATAAATTGGGCACTTTAAAAATGACACACATGTAGACACACACACACACACACACACACGAGTTGTGCATATAGATAGCCGTTTTGAAATTTTCAAATTCGAATTGAATTTCTGCTAACTTTAATGCTTAACAAACCAAAACAAAACAAAACCCAAAGCAAATTAAAGGCTGAACTCTGCAAGGTTAAGGTTTATTTTTATAGCCAGAGAGCTTTGGAAGAAGAGACAGTCTGTGCACTTATGTGTCAGCTCGGGAAATAGACCCAAGACTTGAGGGGCAAAGTGAAGTGGTCCAGTGATGAGTTCCCAGGATATGTTATCAGTGTTAGAGCAGATGTACGAAGGCAAATCACTTTGTCAGGAAGAAGTTCCTCACTGCCAGTGAACCTGGCCTGTGGAAGACAGAAATGGAGCGGACAGAAGTCAGCCACCAACCTACGTGCTTCTGTGCAGGGAGCGTTACTTCCCACCAGCATTGCTGGGCTCAAGCTGGAGAGGACCTGTGTCCTCCGAACCTTCCTAGTGCGATGGAGGAAGGCTGCCTCCTCCTCCTCGCTTTCTCCTTTTCCCTATACGGAAAACTCTGAGTATTTCTATGGGCAAATAAAACTGTGACACGGGAGCCCAATAGCCAATGTTGAAACCATCATTCCGAACTGTTTATTGCCCACTAGGATCAACTTTATGCAGTTGTTTCTACAGGAACTGGGTCCATCCCAGCCTCACTTACAAGGCCCTGGGTTTGGCCACATGAAGAAATTGCTGAACTAAGATTCTTGTCGCCAAGACTACAGTGAAGAAAAATGTCGTCAGGGCAGCTACCCTGGACCTCCCTCCCTATCCTCAGGAAGATTTTCCTACAGCCCTTTTACTGCCATCCCTGAGCACTGTTTACACATCATCCCTAGGATTCCCCATGTGGTATTGTCTTTGCGTGGCTCCTCGGGCAGGGGCTTTGTCAATACCTGCTGTGTAGGTCCCGGGTCTGTGTGATGCATGGGAGACATGGCTTGTCCTAGGCTGGCCTTGAATGTACCACTGAAAACCTTGCTGTCCATTAAGAGGTTATTCCCTTTCTCAACCGTTTCCCTCTGTGACGCTTTGGTGAAAAGTGGGAACTTAGCAACTATAGTTTCAGTCTCAGGCTTGTGGAAGAGCCTTCAAAGTCTTCCCCTCCATTCTGCTGTCTGATTATTTTATATCAGGCATCTGAGCTGGTGGATTATGAATTTGAAATGTTTTTTTTTAGGGCTGGAAAATAGGTAGACATCTGTCCCCTTCAGAACTTGAGTGTTATTAGCAGAAACGTTGTTTTCTTTCGTTTGTTATTAATTCCAGTGAAGAAGGAGGAGAAGACAAAGGGGGAGGAGAAGGAGATGGTGATAACAATTTAAGACAGAGCCTTTTGGAAATTGGAAGAGCACTTGGTTTATGGACGTACTGCTGAGCTCTCTGTGGGGACTACTAGGAAAGAACCATATGAAATCCATCTATGTAGAAGTGAGCCTTTTATCAGCAGGACAGGGAGAGAAGTACTCTCTAACAAGCAGCTGCTTTGTCCTAGGTGAGGAATTTCCTGTCTATCCTACAATTGTGAAAGATAGGTATTATAATCTCCATTTCACAGAGCGGGTGGTTAACTGTAACAGCTGACCCATATGAGACGCATTCCAGGTGATAGCAACGCAAGGATGATGAACAGACATGTTAGCTGCCCTAAAGCCCAGACAAGCTCCTGCTCTGACAGTCCTGCTCTGATCTTCAAAAGACCAGCACAGCTCAGATTCTGAATGGAAACCTGGGGTTCCAGAGTCTAAGCCGGGGCTCATTCCGCTACACCCACTTGTCCTGCTATGTTCTCTATCTCACTTGCAAGCTGGTGTTACAGGACAGGTTCCTCACCTTGTTACTGATCTTAGCAATACATCTCATTGTACAAATTACCATGTAATGAGATGTCATATCCTTTTGGTCCCCTTAAACTGATTAAGACTTTCCCCACGTATTATCTCAAGGGACATCATGGGACCGCAATCTTATGAGAGAGACTCTGCTTTATACATGAGGAAAATGGGCAATTTATGAGTCTCAAATGTCACTAAATGCTTGGGAGCTTACTGTTTTATGTCTCCAAGTTAAAAATACTAAAAATTAAGAGGCAATCAATGCCAGGCATTTCCCATGTACTCTACATACATATGTCATGTAACCCTTATCTATCAAGTGATGGAGGAAAGATTGGAACTGAGGTTGATCTTAAGGCTTAATCTCTCTTCACATAATCTCTTCTTAGAGCAGCCATAGCTCTCTATCTTCACAATCAAACCCTGCTGCCATTTCAAGCATCTGGCCTATGAAAGATGGTGGATAAAAATGGTCCTATTGTCCTTCCTTTTCTAGATAAGGAGTCCAAGACTCACAGAGTGAAGGTCTACCTGGGTTTAAAGAGCTTGTGAGCGGCAGAGAGAGGATAAGGCATCAGGCTTTCTGGTTCTGAGCCATTGTTCTGGTCTCCTAGAATCCTAGTGCCAAAGCTTGAGAAAACAAAGCAGCTCAGTACTAACACAAATCCTCTTGAAGGTATGTCAAACACCTCCCACCTTCAACCTGGCAGTATCAGCAGCGTTTCCCTAAGAGTGAGAGGTGCAATGGGTTCTATCTAATAGCCTCAGCTAATGCCCTGAGGTTCATCCCTCAAATAAGGCAGTTCTGGCTTCCTGGGAGACAGAACCAGTGACTGGCCATCCCTGACACAGAAAGAAGCCTGTTTTCCAGACCTCCCTAAGCATTCTTATGCTTGGAATGAATTTTCCTTTTATGCATACCTGGAAAACTCCGACTTGTCTTCAATACAAGCTCTGAAGAATACTTTCTGTGATTCTCACTTAATGTCTCCACCTCTCACCGGAACCTTCTCCCTGGATCAACGTAGGCACCCTCACTCCCCTGCTCCTGCATTACCCTTCTCTTTCTTCTAGCCCTTGCTGTGTATCATTGGTTAGAAACTGCTTGCTCACTGGCCCATTGTTCTACTGGCTCCACGGGATTGTTAAGTTTGGGCCCCAGCAGTCAGCCAAGGGCCTTGCATGAGGGAACTAAACGGATGAACGCATGCACATAATGAATAGATGTGGAATTAACATATGAATGAAGAAAGAATAAAGGATTGCACCGACTCAAGTCTTAATTTGGACACTGAACAGTGAAACTATTTTGGTGAACAAATTGTAAGGAGTAATTGGGTATATCTACAGATGCTTATATAGTTTGAATATACCTATAGTTATCTCTATATTTATTTATATCAACATTATATACCCACATAAATTTAAAAATCACCCTAATCCCCCATGTAGAGATCACTGCTAACATTTAGAGATTTCTATATCTAAAATGATACAGTGATCTTTAATATGAGTGCCATTTGGGTTGCTTTTACTTTTTCTGTAGCTTTCTGATTTATCTTTGTGTTTTACATAAATGTGTTTCTATTTTACAATCAGAGAAAACAATTTCAAAAAGTCTCATACTAAAAAGGTTAGTACCTTTTAGGTTTTCTCTGAAATTAAGACAATAACTGCTGAGAATAGCTCAAATCTATGAAGGCTTACTATGTTCAAGATAATTTCCTAAGCACTCTCTCTATCTTAAGTAATTTTGTAGTCAGGACAACTTAAGAAGATCAGTGTTATTTTTAATATTATCTACATTGTATAGAAAAAGAAACTGAGGCACACATAGGTCAGTAACCTCTTTAAGGTCTCACAGCTGATAAATTCCCAAAGATAACTTGATTGATTAAGAGGGAGGAGTGATCTACATAGATGGTTCTTACAAACATTGTCTCGTTTAATCCCTCTTTTTATCCCATGAGGTAATCCAGGCTTCTAATCTTCACTGGCATAGCCCATATCGGAGCCCAAACTCCATAATCATTCCATAACAGCATATAAGGCTGTTCATATATTTTAGATTTATTTATTGCCATGTTTATTTATTTGTCTGCTCATTCCTGCATATAAAGATTAACTGGTAGTATGTACGTGGGTCTATTAACATTGCTAGACACACGACAAGCAACTAGAGCTTTGCACAGATGGGGTCTGACACAGTCTTGTCATTATAATGTACAGGCTAACCCTTCAATCCTTTATCTCTGAAGATTAAATCTAATGAGATAACAAACATGAGCAGCACAAAGTCTGCCATGTAATAAGAGTTTAATTCACGTTCATTGAATGAGTATTTGTAAAACTTCGATGAATCGCACTAAACAAAGAAAACACCAGTCCTAGGGATGGGCTACTTTTCTTTACATAAAAATAAGAGCGTCATTGATGAAACTGACAACATGGAAATGTTTAAATTCTATTTTTTAATTAAAATTTTATCAAAGTGTAATTAAAAAGAATGCCACGGGGGAGAATGTCTTTTATGTTTTGCAGCAGAATGAACAAGATGACCTGACTAAAACTTCCATAGGAAACAGTTAACAAAAATCCACTTATTTTATAATCAATCAATTGCTGATAAAAGTAAGGACTTCTCAAAGAGAGCCCAACATTTAACTAAAGGTGTGAACCCAGAGACAAAAGTAGAGGCAATTCACTGATGAAGTACAAGCCCGGGGATGTAAATTCCAGGATATCACCGTGAATTGTTATAGTTATACTAATTAGGTGTGTACTTAACATGTGGTACATATTGTAATCATGGCACAGAAGAGAAAGCCCAGAAAAAGGTCCTTCTGTACAGGAAAACTTGCTTTATGACACAGCTGACACTGCAGGTCAGTGTAGACTTTTTGCTATATGATGCTGAGCAAATTGTTTATCTGTGTAAAAACCCATGATCGTCCCTACGTAATATCACACACAGATTAATCAACTCCAGGCTGATTGAAGGCCTAAAAGTCAAAGTCAAACTTTATGGTGTTTGGAATTCAGTACAAGGAAGCTATCTTAATGATCTCAGGGTAAGGAAAGTTTCTTTAAACAATACACAAAATCAACACATAATCAACACATCATACAGAAAAGTTTCACATGCTCAGCTGCCTTAAACTTATGATCACCCAAAGAAAACATCAAAAGAGAAGGAAAGCCCGAGTCACAAACTGATTAAAGTGTACAGAATAAATAAATAACTCATACAAATCAATATGAAACAGAAAAAAAAATAAACATGGCAGAAAAGTGGGCAAAAGATTTGAACAGCTCTGTGTGAGAAGACGTAACGGCTAATGAGTATCTTAAACGATGGCTAAGTGCATCTACAGCCAACAAGAGGTAAATTAAAACCACCCATCGGTCTGGTAAGAATTTAAACTGCCAGGAACGAGGGTTGTCACGGTTGTGAAGCTACTGGATCACTTACACACACAGGTGGGAGTGCAAAATGGTCTGGTGGCTTTGGAAGCTGAGACGTTGTCTAGAAAACTTGGAAGTATGCACAGCTGTGCTCCAGGAATTTCAGAGGCTCTTGAATTAGGCTCCAAGACACAAACTAGAATGTTCTTAGCAGCACTGGCGGTGTAAGCAAAGTCTGGAAAACAACCTGAACGTCTACTGGCCGGACAGTGGATAAACAAACAGCATGATATACACACAAGGAGATATTATTTAGCCATGAAACTGAAGGAGTTATGGCTATGCACAATAGCATGGGTTATCTTTGGAATGTAAATCGGGGCAGTCATAATGCAGATTGTAGAATGGTGATGGCTGATCCTCATAGAATGCACGCAGTTCCAGGCACTGTTACGAATGCTTTACATGAATGAGCTCACGTAATCTTCACCAGAACACCACGAAACAGACACTATTATTATTTCCATTTTGCAGTTGCAAAAGCAGGCACAGTGACATTTACTAACTTGCTGAAATTCTCCCAGCTCATAACTGGTGAAACCAGTTCTCAAAACTCAGGTCATTTGGGTGCAAACTATCCCCTGTAGTACGATTCTCTTGGCCCAAAGTTCAAAAAAACAAACAAAACCAACCAAATCATTTTTAATGACACAAACAGATATGGTAAAATGGAAAATAAAAGGGGGGGAGGTGAATGATTAACACAAAATTCAGGACAGCTGTTCCCTGTGGGGGTGAGGAGCTGTGATCACAGAAAGGTGAAGGAAACCTCAAAAACAATGGTAATTTTTAAAAACTGAGAACGAGCCCCCATATCGGAACTATTTTATTGTTCTTTTTCACCTTATGCATATTGTATGATTATTCTTTTGTTTCTAATCAATATTTAAAGCAATGGGAGAAAATAAAACCTGGCCCAAGATGGCAGAAACTTCATGTTTCTTTCTCATAAAATTTCTTGGATCTTTGCTGATAGAATCCTTAGAAAAGCCCACAGAAGCTGACCTAGATGCAGAATTTTCATTATGCAGGAAACTTGTGTTCAAACAAACTACAATGGCAACACACGCCTCTAAGTGCCGCCTTTCCAAAGGCAACGTTTCAGGGCAGCAAAAGCCATCCCTTCAACGTGGGATTTTAATCACTGCAACCCAAATTCAGGCCTTCATCCTCCTTCTGATTACCGATCGCAGCTCCTTCATTTCCCCGCTGATAAAGAGATATGGGAAATAAAATTCCACCATCCATCATGAGTCGTCAAGAAACGATCTCTCCAATTACATAGAATCAGCTTTTAAGCAACAAAATTCCAATTATCAGCCAATTTAATGGTCTCCTTTCTGTTAAGTCCTGATAGTTATTCCAGCCATGATAGTTACGTAAGAAGGTCTATGCCTGCTCTTTCTTCCATTTGCTGCTATGCCACACCCCGTTGCGCCCTAAGCTCAGCTCAGCTGTCACCTCCTCTGTGAGAATGTCTCTTCCAATACCACCATGCCCTTCCCCAAGATTTGCCCCCAGGGAGAATAGCCACTCATGCCCCTGTGTCCCCTCAGCACTTTGCACAAAGAACCCCTTATTGGCACCCTGCTTGCCCATTAGAACGAATGTCCTTCAAGGTGATATCAAGTCACAAGGACCCCTAAGTTGTATACTGAATATCTAACAGCAAAGGTCCTGCATGAAATAAAAACTGAGATGATGATAAAAATAGCAGACAATATATGTTCTAATCATCTCTTGCTGCATAACACATTGCTCCAAAGCAGAGTCTGAGGAATAGCGATTCATTTTGATCTCTCGTGGTTCTCAGCTGTGGTTCCTTCTCAGGTTGTCTTGTGCTAGTACATTCAGATGGTTATCTCCAAGCTGGACCAGGCTGAGTGCCCAAGATGGCTTTTGACTCTCTTGTTTCGTGCCTAGTGTCCCTCAGCTTCCCTGTCTTTCCATGGGATTGTTAACCCACGGTTTCTCCATGTGCCTTGGGTTTCTCAGAACATGGCGGTCATAACTCAAGACTGAGGGAAGCTGGCTTCCAAAGGGAGGGAGCAGAGCTGCCTGGCTGCTAAAGCCTCTGTCCAGATTTGGCAGTGTCCCTTCTGTTATATTCCATTGGTCAGTACTGTCACAGGCCCACACAAGTTCAAGGAGGTGGAGAAATAGATTCACCTGTGAATGTGTCCAGGTCACACTGCACTTGAGCATATGGGATGGGGGGTATTGTTGTGGCCATCTTTACAGAGTGCATTCTGCTACAACATCTATGCAAAGCCCCTGTATGCCAGACACAGAGCTGAACATCCTGCAGTCATTATCACTTAGTCTTCTCAACAACCCTTTGAGATATTACTAGTGCTATTTCCATTTCATAAATAAAGAAAACGAAGCTCAGAGAGGCTATCTAAGTGTCTAAAATGTCATAGCTGGTAAGTGGCAGAACTGACATACCCATCAGTTCCCACACTCTTCATCACGGAAGTATTTGGCCTCCTCACCATGGGAGCTAAATAAATGGTTGATTTTAATCCCTCCTTTGTTGGATGAGCTCACCACAATTTTTTGAAGCTGTTAAAATATATATCTTAAAAAATATCCCTTCCTCCGAAAAATAATGGAGAAGGGAAGGCAAAATTGGAGAACCATGCAGGAGACACTCATAAGTTTGCTACTTGATAGTTGGCCTGTGATCTAAACTGCTTTGCTCGTCTGTGACCTGGTCTCTCTTCACCAGGAATTCTGAAATTCCAGGCAGCCAGGCCTCTAGCCAATCCCCTTTGCTCTTTCGTATGGATCCATTTTCCAGGACTTCCTAATATTGGCCTCAAATCACATCCATCCCAAACTATGGAAATCTTTTTACCTCTTGGTATCAGTTGCATTTGGGCATGACAAAGGTTTTCATGAAGTCACCTTTCCTGTCTTCCTGTATCTTACCTTGGCGTGGGGAGGAGTGTTGGGTATACCTAAGGCAGAATGAGCAAGTGGCTAGTGGTTTGGCCTCCATGAACCAACAACATACTGGATCTTAGTTGTAATTTCTCTGCACATTTACATAATAAATACCATGCGATCATGATAAACTGTCACGGTGAGTCAGGTTCTCCAAACACTGGTCTGGCTTATAAAACTGCTTGGGGTGTTTGATTTTCTTATTGCCAGGTAATAAAACACAGCATCTTAACATTGGGACATGATTGTATTAATAAAGCTTGTCAAAGTAACTCATGGGTTTTGTTGTTTTCCAATAGTGGAAGAATATAAAATATGAGATGCCTAAATGATGGGAGAATTGCATAACTATAAAAATGACTTTATAACATAGGAAAATAGTTTTCCTATAACATAGAAAATAGTAAAGTTCAAAAACAAAATAAAGTCTAAAAGGAAGTATCCAATAGTGCTGACCTCTTTTCAGTGGTTCCATCGGTAGTTTTTCTTTGTATTTTTTAAATTTCTACAATGAATATATGTTACCTGTATGGTAACAATAAACTAAAATATTAAAATAAGTTACAGCCTTTTTCATTCTTGGTGACATTTTTAAAGGCCATAATCATGAAAAGTCCAACCTTGTGGACAGTCTGTAGGAGACATGTTTGTTCAGCTGGAAGTTTCCCAAGTGGCAGTAAGCCAGTTAAATCCGCTAGTTCCACCACCAGCTGGCAATTCTGCCGTTAAGAGAGAAGGAAGGCTATCTTAAAACGCCCCCACCACTGCCTATCTTCATGAGCCCCAGGGCCAAACACACCTGTTGCTCCTGCAAAGGTACCACTGGCCGCATCTATAACCCCTGGCAAATTCTTGCCCTGCCTCTTGGCTGTATTCTCTCACAGCTTGTAGCTGTTTAATTACCAGCCATCCAGAAAGCTGAATCCTAGTGTTGAGACTTTAATAGCACCCATGGATGGGCCTGGCTGGCCCGGGAGTTGGTTCGTAATGTCTTCTGGGTAACCAGGAAGGCAGCCACACTGACTGCTATGCTGTGTACAAGACTCTGACCTCAGGATGTCCAAATTTCTGCTTCTTGTTTCCCCCAAGACGCTGTGGGATTTGCACTTATTAATTCCTGCAAATCAAAATGAAGTCGCTCCCTGAGGTTGAAGGCAGGGGTGCTAACTGTAGTGCTTACCCTCAGAAAGCGGGGGTTCCAGGCCAGGTCAGGCGCAATGCCATGTGGATTAGCTGATCTGAAGCTGTGTAGGAGGAAAGAGTGGGGAAGACGTTGGAACTGATAGGATTGAGGGAGGAGAAGGATGCCCTCAGCTTCTGGAAAGAAGACTAATTTAACAAGGCGGCGTCCTCATGTTGAGGCATGAGAGAACAGAATGTGTGGGTTCCACGTTGGCTCCTCCCCAGAGAAAAATATCTAATGTTTACAAAGATATGATGACGTGGTCTGTCCTCTGCTCTACATATTGGCAGCTTCATATCTGTCATGACTCTAATGCCAAAATCATAAAATTACCCTTTGGAAAGTGGGATGAGAAGCAATTGTTAAGAGGCAAACTGTCGGCTGCAAACCAAAGCTACCTGGAGTCCTCATGAAGGAGAGACACCTGTCTTCTTTATAGAGGAGACCACTGTCACAGGGTGGGGTCACCGAGAGAAATAGTGTCTTCAAGCCGTGTCTGAAGTCTGGAACTCGCAACCAGAAAGCCACAGGGAAGCTCATAACAAATCTTGCCAACTGGCAAAGAAACCCCACGTTGCCCCCAGAGAGGGGTCTGAAAACAACGCCTCCTTTAGTGGGTTGAATGGTGACCCTAAAATCCATCTATGTCCAAATGTCTAGAACTGGTGACTGTGACCTTACGTGGAAAAGGGCTCTTTGCTGATGGAATTATATTACAAATCTTGAGAAGAAATCATCCTGGGTTATCCAGGTCGGTAACCAGTGATGAATGCCCTTATGAGAGAAAGGAGAGGGAGAGCTGAGACAGGAAGAGGGGAAGGCACAGACACAGAGGAGGAAGCCACGTGAAGACAGAGGCAGACATGGGAGTGACACAGCCACAAGCCAGGGAACCCCTGCAGCCAGCAGAAGCCGGAGGAGGCAGGCAGGGTGCTCCTCTCGAGCCTTAGAAGGGGGCATGGGCCTGCCCATACCCCAGTTTCAGACTTCTAGCCCCAGAACTGTGGAAGAATACACTTTTGGCTGTTTGAAGCGCCCCCGTTTGTGGTCATTTGTTATGGTGGCTCCAGGAAGCTGACACACTTGTCTTGCCAGTTACTCCACCACCACAGACCATTTATTTAGCTTTTGATGAAGCTTCTGTCTGCCACATTCACTGCTGATTACAACCCTGGGTCTGAGAATTCATACTCTTCACCATGCGTCCCCAGATCAGCCAGCTCTCTGATTGACACTAGCCTCCTTGGTTTCCCTCAGTGGTGGGATAAGTAGAAGGAGCACTGCATTTGGAGTCAGACAGACCTGGATTCCAGCCCCAGCTCCGTCACCACTGTCTGTGCCATCAGAGACAAGTCACCGAGACAAGGCAGCTGATGTTCAGAGCCCTCCAGGCCCACTGAAGCTCAAAGAGGAGAAGGGGTCCGGACCCTCAGATGGAGGAAATGCCCCATATGTTAGATTCTGGGTCAGGCGAGGAGCCTGGCTGTGACGGCATACCAGGGAGACCCCTCACCCTCTCATAGCAAGAGGAAAAGCAGCAGATCCAGCCTCTGCATCCAATGAGCTGGCTGTGTGTCAGGCCGCCCTACCTCGACACCTATGGGCACCTGGGGCAATCGTGAGGCTGGGGCTGCTGCCTCCGTGTCACCCTGGACACCAACCCTACACCCAGTGCCCACCAGTGGGGCCCAGGTGTCATCTGGTCTCCCTGTGCCGTCCTCAGGCTCCCTTTGGGATGTGACCAGGCAGTCCTCCTCCCCGGGGCCAGCTCCTGTTTTGCAGAGGGAGGAAAGTAACATCTCCAAGATCCAGAGGGTTAGCTAACCTCTCGAATATCGTACAGCTATCAAATGACAGGGCAGGACTTCCCCTAGGTCTGCCTGACTCTAGAACTCACGTTTTTTTCTTCTCACACAACCACTCTGCTTCTCGTTTTGCACAGAGGAGATTAACAGTGCTAGCTTCCCAGTTGACAAAATAAAGCAAGAGAAGTAGACTGATTTTAAAATTAGTACACCAAATCTTCTCAATTTAAAGGTCTTTTTTTTTCATCATAAATATTTCTTAAAACATGGAGGTCTGCTATCTTTTAACTATTTTCATAGACGTCAGGAACGGGATGGATTTTTTTGCTGGATCAGGCCTACTTTTGCAAATCCTAAACTGACCGCATCACCCACTCTGGGGGTTCCACAAGGAAAAGGTTGGATCCCAGGTCCTCTGCTGTGGGAACAAGTGTGCAAACCACTGTTCTTTTAGTTCTACCTTTATTCATCGGGGTATGAAATGATGGATGGTATTCGGGCATTCTGGTGCTGGGGTATCTTGTCCCTGCTCCAACCACACACCTGTGCTGGGTGACAAATGACCTGTTCCCCAAAACATGCTGTTACTGGGAAAGGTATACACTGATCCCCAATGCATACATCCTCAACCTGGCCTCTCAGGCGCGGGCCGTGACACTAGAAACGACTTTCCCAGGAGGGGCACATTAGCATAATTCCTTAGTCTGTATTCTAGGATCGGACTTCTGCCCCCACTGGGAGGTTCAGACTCACAGCCACACAAAGGTACTTACTGTCTCTTCATAGTTCTTGGCACCCGGCAAATAAGAGGGATCTTCAGCTCAGCCTGTGGAAACAAAAGCAAACCCATTAGTGGACCTCACACATCATGTTTTAATTCTGGTGAACTTGCTACTGTCACTTCTTGTTAAAATGGGATACAGGGGCCGGCTTAGGGGAGACAACGGAAAGAGAATCAATCAATCCAGGTCAACAACTGGTTTATTTCTGGAGTGGGGTGGGGGTGGGCGAGTTCTTCTCTGACAGGCTGTCCTCTTTCTGTCAACATTCATTCCATCTGCCCCGGGGAGTGGAGCAGACCTATCCGGAGCCTGGTTTTCCCTGGTGTGCAATTGTGTGCTTCCCCTGGGCACCTGGGCCCGTTAGCCCTGCTCAGCTGGCTGTGCTCTGGGGCATCTGTGCGTGTGGGAGAAGGGATGCTTTTCCTTTCAAAGTGTGACTTTGCCATGAAATATTTATTGGGAGTTACATTTGTATACTGCTTCACGTGAATGCGGCATTTTATTTGGCTTGTATTCACCCACGTAGGAGAGATCATTAGCCCCATGTACTGTGTAAATTAGCAGTGGAGACCCTGGGAGTGGTCAATGAGGGCGTTACATCAACGATCACATTTAATCTACACGAAGACCCTGGGGCCCACTGTATGAGTTAGGGTTCCAGCAGAAACAGGGGATATCCCCTAATTAGGTACCCTCAGAAGAGTTTAATAAAGAGACCACTTCAGAGGGGTGGACAGGGTGTAGGGAATACACAAAGGACAGTGAAGGACCAAGCCTGGTTCTGGAGGTGGGCAGGGAGGCACTGGGACCCAGGGACAGGGCTGCTGGAAAGAGGACTGTGGCTTCCAGTTGAGGGACCTGCAGAGAGGGAGGAGCTGTGGTGCATAGAATAAAAACCCCCGCTCACTTCCCTTGGCCCTGAATCTTCTGCTGCTGCACCCCCTGGATCAAGCTCAACAGGAAGCTGGGGTGAGGAGTCAGGGACATGGTTTCTATCCATCAGCCTCCTGGGGCTCCCTGCAGAGTGCAGCGAGGTAGAGAGCAGATTCCACAGTTAAAGGGAACAAGGCTCATGCAGGTTAAACTATGTGCCGGAGATCACCCAGCTGCAGTGAAAGACCAGATTCAAAGGACTCAGAAATTCTACCTCCTAGCCAGTCACCATGTGGCACCTAACTGCGCTTAAAACACTTTTAATTCATTGTGCCTGCCATCCATCCATCCATCCATCCATCCATCCATCCATCCATCCATCCATCCAGCCAGCCAGCCAGCCAGCCAGCCAGCCAGCCAGCCAGCCAGCCATCCATCCATCCAGCCATCCATCCGCATCTGTGTATGATGGCTGTTGTCAAAGTGCTTTGTAAAAGCAGATGCACATAAAATGAAACCAAGGAAATGTGAACTCTGCCTTGGAGCGCCGGGGGAATCTTCATAAAGGAAATAGTACTTACTCGAGCTGGGTCTTGCAGAGTCAGTCTGTACCTCTAGGCTCAGAATTAGGGAACGTGCCTGGGCAAACAGAGTGCCCTGTGCAATGGTGTGAAGGTGTTACAGTGCATAGTGTGCCAGAGAGCTTTGCTTAGCTTCGTGAGACCACACAGCTCAGCAGCTTAGATATTGATAAAATGTGGAAAAGAACTGGGGAAGGTCCATTGGATTCCAATTGTCAAAGACCGTGCATGCCAACAGGTGGCATTTGAACTTGAGCTGTATGATCTTGGATGAGTAACTGCAGGAAAGTTGCTAAAGAACTAGGACGCAGCTCCAGGTCCTCAAGTATCCTGTGTGTCAGCCCATAGCCACACACCCCATCTTGTGCTTCTAGGTCAATGACTGACAGCAGAGGAAGGGAGGCAGCCGGTAGGCTCTCACTGACCAGCTGTCCTCTCTGGATTGCTAGTTCATGGCCTCCTTTGGGAGCTGTCTTTCCATGGTGGTGAGGAGAACTTGAACCTTAGTCGACACAATACACACAATGCACATCAAATACTAGAAGAGTCCTGGGCTGGAATTGCAGGAACTCTGTTTGGTTCCAGAGCTGCCATTCACTAGCTGTTGGAGGAACACTTGGTCTCTCCTCATTTATAAATGGTAGCATCTGTACCTTTCTTTTACGGTATTGTTTGCAGTGTAAAATAAGCTCATGCATAGGAAAATGCCTCACGCTATAAAACGTTATGGAACTGTGGATACATAATTACTCGTATAACAAAACAAAGTTTGCAAGTTCCTCTAACTTTGTCATGTTATAACTGGGTATCTAGGGTTATTGACACTGATATATATATGATATATCAGTGAATATATATGATATATATATTTAATATTTAGAGGGATTAAATTACTTGATTATGGTGATAAGGACACATTTGCCTCCCCCGTTCCCAGTTCAGGAGCATCTGACACTGAATGTCTTATTATGTAGTCACTTTATTCCCTTGAACACATTTGTCAGCAGTGTTGAAGCAGCACAGAAGGGGATAAGTGAGTCTGTCTGTATGGAGGGTCCCTCTGTGCCTGGGTCTTGACCAGCTCTTATGTTCAGAGTGAAGGAATCACGGGGTACAGGACAGTCCCCTCAAAACTTCAAGCCTTGATCAGAGGCCAGGGGAGGTGGTCAGGGGACCTGTTTTCTGGACCTGCCCCTGCCACCCACTGGATAGCCTTCAACTAGGCAATGGAATGCTCTGGGCCTCTGTTTTTCCACCTGTAGAATGAGCCCATTGGTCCCAATACGTCTCTTCCAGCTCAAAGATTCCATAAAAATGTTCCACTTAAAAAACTCCAATCCATTCATATTTGGTGATGAAAATGGTTATGAGAAGTTGGAAATATATTACTATGTTTCTTACATTGCACTGTCTGCTCTAATTCCTTCGTGGAGCAAAACTGGACAAGGCTGTGCCAAAGTACTAACGCACAGGACATCAGGGGTGGAGGGGGGGAAAGGGGGACAAAAGCTTTGACTTCTGCTTTGCACTAAAGCCTTTGCAAATTATCTCATTGGCGACAACAGCACTCCTTAGTCTTGTATTTAAAAATTTTTAATACAAATTGAAAGAAAGATATTTTACTAGATGCTTTTGAGAGATGTGAGCAATCTATGTATCAAGAGAATTTTAAAATGTCATGAGGAGAGGCTGAACTTTTCTGGCATTTAAAAAGCAGAACGTGGGGTCTCAGTGACCCACATGAGAGTATGAGTCAGCCAAGTGGTGTCATCAGCACAACAGCATGGATGGCGCTCTTCAAGGCAAAGAACACTTTACTTGGCCCGGTATGTCTGAGACCCATCTGAGAGCACCATCGTCTTGCTTATCAGATCTTAGTCGTTTTGTAAAGGATGTGGCGAGAACGAGGTGTGGTGACTCAGACAGAATTTCACATCCAGACGTTTTACAAAGGTAATATATACTGTAGAAAGGACAATGCCCTTTCCTTTCTGATGTGTGTTATTGTCAGAAAGAATGGAATGAACATTGGACTGTTACATGTCCTCTGTCCCTACCCCAGTAACTGCATAGGCCCCTTGTTGTCATTCTGATGTTCTACAAAACCAAACCGACATTCACAGACATTAAGTAACCCTCTCTACATCGCATGTGGAATAGGCTGGAGCTGCAAACCATTGGCCTTGATGTGTTTTTGTTATGTGTTTGGACCACTAGCTACTTGCTCTGAGCCTCAGTTTGCTTATCTGTAAAGTGGGGCTCTCTGGTAGGGCTCTTGTGAGGATTACATGAGAACATACGATTTCTAAGATATGAAGAAATAGTGATGAACATTAGCTTGAACTTAAAGAGTAATGAGGTGCCCTATGTACCTCTGAGGTTTTAGGCTCCAGAAATAAGAAGAGCTTACCTAATGTTCATGACCAGCAGTCGGGTAAACTTGATATCTCATACCCGTCTGCCCTTCAGAATTCACTGGGGAGCTTTAAGAAGTACTGATGTTCTAGAAAGTTTGACTCAGTTGTTCTTGGATGGAGCCCAGGTATGATATAAATATATGATATATATGATATATATATATATCATATATATCATATATATAAATGCTGGAGGTATTTTAACAGGCAGTAAGGCAGAAGGAAGTGGACCTAAGGGCATCAGTCCTTTTCAACTCCATCTGCCCAGTTCCGTTCACTGACGTTTTTTCATTCTTAGGGGAAGTGCCAAATAACCACATTCCATTTGCCTTGGTGTCCCAAGCTCATCCTCAATGGACTGCCACTGCTATAAAGAATCCTCCATACATTTGGTTATTTCTGAGTTAAAATTCAATGAAATGTTTAAGGAAAACCCACCACACCCAAACATTTGTGACGTAGATGAGAGTGGGAACGACTTCTGATCTCACCACGCATCCACTTCTCTCAATCTTGTCTACAGGCGATGAGTGAGTAAAACCCCAAAAAACTTCCCTTAAGTATCTCAGGGCAATGTGTGTGCATTCACTTCTTATTTTAAATGATTTTGAAAAAGCCCTTAATGAACTGATGCGCCTGTCATCCAAGGTAGAATTTGTCCATGGGCGCCGTGAACATTTATTGAGGAGCTACTGCATACTGGGCGCCATATGGATATTAGGATGTAGAGAACACAGAGCAAGGCTCAGTCCTCATACATAGCACTTGCGTGTTTTCTGTATAGTGCTGTGATTGTAACGAGTAAGGTTAGGTATGTATCTGTAATACCCGTGGAACGAAAGCTCCTATTGACATGCAGAGGAAGTCACCCCCAGAGGGAATCCACGAGGCTCCCTGTGGGGTCAGTGGAAGAGGTCCCTCCAGCTCCTTTACCAAGCTCCTTGGAAGTACCTCTGACCCCTATCTGACCCCTACCTGGGGCATGATCACCCGAGGGGGGTATCACTTCCAGGTTAGGAGCCCCCCAGGCCTCCAGGTCTTCCTTCAAGGGGCTTCCAGATCTAGATACTGTCTAAGAGAAAAGAAAATTGTTGGCTGCTTGCCTTTCTTGCCTTATTCAGGGACTTTGAGAGGCTGTGGTGCCCCAGCCATGGGGGAGATCTCATTCGCTTTCGCATTTATGTTAGCTTGCCTTCCTAGTTGGCCACAGAAATAAAGCCTAAGCATGGCTTTTGCTGTGGAAGTGAAGCTCAGGTGCCATCTGTCAGGCACAGCAGGGCACTTGCTGCGAATAAAGCAAGTCCATTGTTGGCTCTGCCGTGGGGACACTGGCAGAAGTACCCCGGGGGTTCAAGAGAGACCGAGCCCGGCCTGCATGGGCCCCGGGTCAGGGAGGACAGGGCAGGAGGTGACCCTGGGCTGTTGGGGATGCACTGGGAGAGGCCACCTCTTTCCACGGTGCCTGTTTATTTCTGCAACAAGGGGAAACGCCAACTGCATTACAAGTTAGACCCCAATGAGAATCGAATCATACATGCCAACCAGGGCACGAAAATTGACGGACTATACCAGGCTCTAACGCATAGGGGAAAGAGCCAGAATACGCTTGTAATTAATTTTGTTTGGCTTAGAAATCTATGCTTGCATTTTAATGTAGAGTTCCCATGGGATTTACAGATCCCTAAGGAGCTGGAGCTCCTTGGGAGTCCAAAACGAACCCCAGTTTGAGAAACACTGCTCTATCCTATGTCGCGTCCCCATAAGGCTCACTTCATTCGTGTCCAGGTGGGATGAGGGCCATGTGAGTGACGTGTACAGCATGGCTGGGGGCTGAGAGAAAAGTGGTTCCTGGCCCAACCATCCATTTTGGCCAAATAATTCCACCGTTTGGAAGATGATGATCCCGATGGTTACACCTGATTACTTTGTGGGTTGAAAAATACCTTGTAATGATAATGGATTTCATGGTTAAAACACATATTTCAGAAAACTAAAATAAAGGAAACAAGATTCTACAGTTTGGGCATGTGCTTAATATTTCCAAAGAATGTGTATTAGATTTGGGTGTTAAAGCCAGTATGGCTGCTTCTGAACTTGTCACTGTCCTGTCGTCTCAGTGAATGTGTTAGGATGACGAGACATGTTTTATGAATAGACTGGATTTGGGTGCTGATCTTAATCAGAAAATAATTAATACCCTGATGGTATCATAAACAGTTTAAACAATTGGAAATATGTAAAGCAACCCATCACATTTCCTGGTTATCCTGGGGAACTCTTGTTTTCCACTGAGGGTTCACCGGTGCTACCAAACTGAGCTCACAAAGAGAAATTTATTCATAAATATTTCTGCTGCATTTCACCTGATCTGATATTAATATTTCATGAAGGAAAAACAAGGCTTTTATAGTAAAGAGATATTTGTGCTCGCCAACATTTCTGACTTATTCCTCGAAGATAATGCTTATAAAAAGGCTAGCTTCTGTTTATTTCAAAGTTTAGGAATCATCATTCTAGTAATGACAATGTACCCCAACAGACAGAGGAAGTTACTGGAAGCAAACTACAAATTGCTGAAGAGAATATTAAAGTCAGTCGGGAAGGTCCGAGGTAATTGTGCCACTCACACTGGGCCAAGGCGGGATGGTGCTTTTCCTCATTAAAACAGGAAAACAAGAGGAGGACTGAATAGAACATACATACAACATACGTCTGGTTCTCTCTACAAGTCACATCCAGCATGTCCAAAATGATGGATGTTATTTGGAGCTGAGGGAGGAAATAATGTGTGTGTATTTGGCGAAGAGGGACAGATTGAGAGAGAGAGAGAGAGACAGAGAGAGAGAGAGAGAAACACACGCGTGCATGAATTTGAGTAAACAAGTTGGAACCAAGGTTTCTCAGATGTAGCTATTTATTAATTTGGTCACAATTATACATAATTTTCTTCTACTTTTGTATCAAAATAAGACAGTTACATTTTGGAGATGCTCTCACTTAGAAAAAGGTATATGCTGATTGGATTTCTAATTGCATACACTGGTCAGGGCAATCAGCTAAATGGAATTATATATGACATTTAATTTTATTGGATTTCCAATGAATGGAGGCATTTCAAGTCAAATGGATTTTTATTGTTGTTTTTTTTTTTTTTTTTTTTTTGAGGAATATAAGAGAGAGATTGCTCTCCTAGTTTTTCTGCTTTTATGTATGGGCATTTTTTTTTTTTTTAAAGATTTTGCAACTGTCTTGGTAACAAATAACTTCCCTTAAGTATATCTCAAGGCAAAGTGTGTGTGCATTCACTCTTTATTTTAAATGATTTTGAAAAAAACCCTTAATGAACAGATGCAATCTCCAGTTTTGGAATTTATTACTCCTGGTGTGTTTTGTTTTTAAAAGCCATCTCTGTTTCTCTTGCTGAAAATCTCCCTTCCTTCTGTGGTAAGATTTTTTTCTCTCCCCTTTTGTTCCATTTTGCAGCAAATCATCCCTTTAGCCTCTCCTTTTCTCATTCACTCTTTTTGTTTTCTTATATTCCTTTCTTCCCGCTGTCCTCCCTTCTTTCCTCCTTAATTTTCCTTCTCCTCTTTCCTTTCTTCATTCTTTCTGCACTTTTATCAGTCAAGCTATTTTATTGTTCAGATAAAATGAGACTGTAGCAAAAAAGTAGCAAGATTATCAAGAGCCTCAATAGGTCTTCCTTTCTTTCCTTCCTTCCTTCCCTTCCTTCTTTCCTTCCTTCCTTCCTTCCTTCCTTCCTTCCTTCCTTCCTTCCTTCCTTCCTTCCTTTCTTCCTTCCTTCCTTCCTTCTTTTCTTCCTGTCTATCTTTCTCTTTCCTATTGAAATTTTACCTTGCCCCTACTTTCCTTTGGCTCTCCTGAATGATGGCAGAATCACGCTGCTGGGGTGGGCACTGCCAGGCCATTCCCAGCTGTGACGGATTCTCCGCTGATTGATAATCCTTTGAGGCAGTACTGAGGGCACATTTGAGGGAAAAGAAAGGAACTGAGATTCAGGGATTGAGATGTGTGTGTGAGTGTGAGTGTGTATGACTACTTACAGGCCAGTCCTACCTCCCATGGGCATCTCAAACATCACAGGCCCATTGGTGAAAGCACCGTCATTTTTTAACAGTCATTTGCTGAGCGCCTGCTGTATTCTAGTCATTTTCTGAGGAGCTGTTTTATCAGAAGAACGGTCTCAAAGAAGTTTAAGAGAAACTGAAAATCCAAAGAAGGGGCAAGAAAAGCCAGGTAATCTAATCAAGACTGGACTAAGAGTGATGTAATTAATGGTAATGATAATTAGTCATACCATTTATGGAATGCCAGAAGCCTCTGTAGGACATCCTGTTTCATTTAGATTCTATTGTAAGGCAGCAATCCAAATGACTCAGGTTGTTCAATATTAAACAATTCCGTCATTTTGTTCAGTGTGTATTCTTGGACCAAATGTACCGAGTGAACAAATGCACAGTATGAATTCAGATGAAATCATCACCTAATCTGTAACTTCAAGTGCATTTAGAACTGGACTCCTGAATTGCACTTCCTCCATCTAATTAACTCTTTCTTTGTCCCCTCTTTTATTCAGGATTACTCCCCTAGCAAGATGTAAGGGAGGCAGGTCTTTATGCCCTGGTATGCTGAATTGTACTACTTGAGTCTCAGTATCTCTACTCCAAAAAATGGGGATACAAGCACCCTCCCTTGAAGACCTAATGAGATCACAGAAGTGAAAGTATGTTGTAAACTCTAAATTGTTATGCAAGTATAGTTCAACAATAATTAATTATTGAGCAATTTCTACGTGTCAGTACCCACGAGGGGCACTGAGGATACAAAATTGGCAAGGAAATTGTTCTAAAGGAATTTCTATCATTTCTCATTAAGTCTTAATATTTTGAGAAGATTGGTTTGTTTGGGGAATTGTATGATGCCACCAAGGCTTTGATAGATAAGCGATTAAAATAAACACAAAAATGATGAGATTAGCTTTCTGTAGAAATCTCCTTAAAATAGAACTTCTGTAGGTCCAAATTCTTAAAAAGAGAAAAAAGGCCAAAAATCACATGATGGTTTGTCTGAAGGTAAAATAAACTCCTGATAATTGTGCTAACTGTGATTATGTAGACACGGACGTTTACTTTGCCCTTCACGATTGCTAGACACTATAATAAGCAATCTCCATGTACTGCATCTCATTTCTCACCACAAATCTAGAAGGTAGGCATTGCAATTCCATATTATGAAGGATAGCTTGAGGTTCTGAAAGGTTAAATAACTTGCCTGAAATTATTCTGCGAGAAAGTAGCATTCTGAATTCCAACACAGAATATCTATTTCTCAAAGACTGGATGGAATGGTGTAGTACAAAGAACTTGGGAACAGAAGTAGGAGTTTGGGGTAAGCAGAGTGTGGAGGTGTTCTCTAGGAATGTCCAGAGAGATAGAGCTGGTCAGCAGATCCCTAGACTTGCCCGGAAATAAAGTGACCTGATCTATGAATATCCATAAGTAGTCATGGGGCAGACTCACTTCTGGGTGCCTATCTAGACATCAGACCATCCATAGTTTGATGAATCCAGCTATTGCAAAGACACAGCTCTGACTTGGTGTTCACCAAGCTACCTCCTGACAGTTATTTTGTTTGTTGTGTAGATTTGCTTCCTGGAAGGGAACTTACAACTTGAGTATATCATACTCTTAACAAATGAACAAAGTCACAGAACATGGCTGTATGGACCAGAATGCCAGAGTGAGACAATACCCCTGAGTCCCATCAATTCTGAGTGCCTTGGATGAAATTAGCCTTCCAAATCTGCAAAGCTGATGACTAAATGTGGGTCCCGAGGGGCTCCACAAAGGCTCAATCAACCCTCTCAAGTTTGAGCTTGGGCTGTAAGCCATTTTCATCTTAGTCTCATGGTAAATTTAACCAAGAACTCACCATAATTAAAGGCTGTGCCCTCAAACACACGGATATTGAATTTCCATGTTGTGTCTAGACCTTTTGGCTCACCTTAGTTCATATAGAAAACAGTGATGCACAGTGCCTTTTAACATGGTGGGATTGCATTTCTCATGCAATGGTGTTTGGGAAACAATGTTTCCATTTGCATCACCAATGAAATACAAAAGCCAAACTCACATATTTTGGTATTGCTTATGGTATATCAGGGAGTCCTAAAGTGCTGGTTAGTTTGAAGGAAAGTGATGCTGTGATTCTGACTCTGGATATATCCAGCAGACCACTGATGGAGCGCCGTGCAAAGAGCAGGAAGTTGGGATTCTGGTAGACCTGGGTCTTCTTTCTGTCTTTCCCTCTTATTCCCTGTGTGAAATGGACAATGTATGGAGTCTCTCTGACCCTCAGTATCCTCTTCTATAGAGTAAGAATAAGTATACTTACTTAAGAAAATGAGAAGCAATGAGTGTTTATTGTTCAGCACATATCTGGCACTCAAATGACAATCTACCAGTCATTGCTATTTGGGAGACATGGTTAAGCTTAAGCTGAATAATCGTGATGATGATTCCCAATGTATTCTGTCTACAAAAGTAACAACAACAACAACAACAACAACAACAACAACAACAACAACAACGAAACCCCAAATCCAAAAACCACAAAAGTATTTCCATGATGGCTGTTTTCCACAATTTTCTTATTCATGGTTGTTTTTCTTTATTAACTACTCATATTTGACTGATACAACCTGATATTTCTCAGTCTTATTAATAACTTACTTTGCAAAATCACTGGGAATTTTGGTTCAATCTGTGAAAGATCTTAAACCTAATTTAGATTAAACTACTTATCTCTGTTTAATAATTTAACCCCTTTGAACATTCTATCTCTCTCATGCTAGGACAGGTGGTCATAGCCTGGCACAACTCTCCAGAACTCAAGTTTGGGTAGACCTTGGCAATTTCCTGTGATGGTGAATATAACCGCTCTACGTGGTGGCATTCACAAAGGTTACTTCCAGCTCCAGCTCCGCTACTCACCGTGTGACCTTGGCAGCAATAGTGCACAGCTGCCGTTGACCCATTTCCTGAATGTCTCTTGCCTGTCAGACTGTCAGACACTGTGTGTGAATACATACAGTGTATTCACTCTCATCCTCATAGCAACCCACAAAAAGTATTATTCTACCCAGTTTCAAATTACAGAACACTACCAACCACTAACTGAAGTTCAGAGAAGTTTAAGCCACTTAGCCAAAGACACACTACATTCGTATTCAGATTTGACTGATCTCAAAGCCTCCTCTCTTTCCGTGTCTCCATGCTACCCATCCTCATCAATTCCTCTGAGACTCAGTTTCAACATCTTTTAAGTGACCTGATATTGCTCTGCCAACTTCATTAAGTTGTTAAGATCATTAAAAAAGAAAATGTGTCCAAAAGTGCTGTAGATTGTACAAGGCTATGCAACTGTGGTATACGAGTATAACTATACTCTAATGAGTCTATTAAACTATTCATACATTTCTCTGTATGGATAAGTTCCATGGTGATTGTGGCTTGTGTTAGGAATAAGACCAGAGCTGATTTTGGGCGAGGAAAGGAGAGCCATGGAGAAAGAGCCTATATTTGTTGAGCACATACTAAGTGTTAAGTGTGTACCATATTTCATTTAATATAAATATATTATCGAGGCTAAATAGTTTTCAACACACATGTTATGAATCCATTATAAAGATGCAGGGATGGAGAAGCACAGGAGGTAAAGTAACATGCCTGGTCCCGTTGGCAGAGTTTTAGATCCTGAACAACTTGGTCAGATATGAAATTTTACAGTCTTTCGAAGACAGCCCCTGAGTCTTGGCAAAGTGAGCTAGAAACAGGATTTCCTGGTGTTAAGGCCAGAGCTGGGCCGATGGTACAGAAAACTATGACCTTTGGTTTTAGAATAGCCTTGTTCATAGAGTCATCTGAGAAAGCTCTTTGGAGAGAAGAAAGAGAAAGTTCACCATTAAGATGGCTGGTGTGAAAGATGACGGCAGGATCAGATTCAGGGATGAACTCTCTGAAGCTGCAAAGGAACTGGCCATTGTCCCTGTCAGTCAACTCAGGGGCAAATCATTGTAGTTTTGAATTCTGTTATGACATTAGAGACGGGCCAACCTTGAACATTTACTTGGCCACCCAAGTTCCTCATCTATAAATCAGGGAAAACAGTACCTAACTCTCAAGGTTGGGGGTAGGGAATTCAGTGACTTTGATGCATAGTGACTGGCTGGCAAGAGGCAGAGTTATAAATGCTAGTCACCCTTCCTGCTTTTCTAGGGCCCATTTTAATTTAAGTTTCTCAGAGGACTTCTGAAGCTGTGTCGTTTCTGATAGGACTCCAATTAGCCCGACCTACCATTGTCCTCCTGATTTTAGAAATAACTATTCCCTGTGGTTTGAGTGGCCCCCTGGAAGTCCAAACAAGCACCACCATTGAGGGGCTGTGCCACAATACAGACAAAGAGGATAATCAGATTAGTGACATTAACACAGAATAACAAAATCAGGATAAAGTTCTACATCAATATCTTTTAAAGAATAGCTACTTTGATGACACTCATTTTTTTTTCTATCTCACTCTAGTTTATTATTTGTTTGATCTCTCCAAGAAGAACCTGGCAGAAATGTCTCCTGGCACCCTTAGAGGTGAGCATTGCACCCCAACTTTGCTCTCACTTGAGTTTCTTGTTCCTGTGAGTGAAAGCATGGTCTGCTTGATTCTAAAGTCTTACCAAAGCAGAAAGAAAACCATTTCAATTTAGAAAATTAAACAAATATACAGAGGGTGCCAAAAAATATGTATACATGTTTTAAGAAAGGCAAAAACGGTATTAAAATTGTAGTACTCAATATATACCGATAACACAAGGGGAATGCAAGTCATGTGTATACATTGTTTTGGCACCTCCCGTATCTACACAGGGCTCCAGGAGTTAACTTCTACTCTCCGTGACCTACTTTGAATCGAGGCTGCTGTTCTAGGGGGCTGTCCTAACGAGGTGAGACAAGAAAGCCAGCAACTGGCCTGGCCTTCGGATTCTTGTAGCAAACGGTCAGGGAGTCTCAGCTCCAAGAAGAGAAGATTGGAAACATTTAGTCTTTTAATGCTTTATAGGTAGGTATCTTGAGGCTCTCTTCCAGCAGAACGAAAGGACCTGTGAAAAATGAGTTATGGGAGCTGGCTTTTTAAGTGCTGTTCAATGATTTACAGGAGGTTTAGCATCCCACGTTAGAAAAAACCCTTTTTGTTTGGTGTCAGCTCTTTCCTAATGATCATTTATGACCGTGAGACGACCACTCACGTAGAGCTGGCCACCTGAGTTTACCTGAACAGTGTGAGGAGCGCGAAAAGTCCCGTGCTGAGCTGTTGGTCTCCTGCGTGGGGACTGGTGGTGGCATCACGAATTCCAGGAGCTGGTAATCCGTAAGGCCGTGGGTTGAATTCTTCTTAATGCTAAGCAGTGTCCTTCAGCAGACAGCTCCTTCCAGGTCCGTTTTAGGTTTGGTTTCCTGTGAAATGCAGCCACAGACCTAGGGTGGTGTGATCGTGTGCATGTGGGACTTCCTCTTCTCTAGTTGCAATGCAATAAATGAAGCCGTAGGAGGCTCAGGGCTCCCAATCACAGGGTGTCCTTAAAGACACTCGGTGTCCGTAGGTGGCACTTCCCACTTTCCAGAGCACAGTAACAGATGGCCAAGCAACATTTCAACATCAAAGATAAGTTTTGCTAGACTCATTTCATGTGCGCACTGAGCACTAATTCTCTTGTGACTGGATGTTGCCAGTGGCTTCCTGAGACGGCCCCAAACACATGGACCACTTCCTTCAGGTGTGATGGAGAGAACATGGGGACTGGATTGAGAATGCCTAGCTCTTATTCCTGCCGTATTCATGATTAGTTACGTGGTCTTGGCAACTTTCAGTTTGTTTTCAACTCATTGTCGTGTGGATGACTGAGGGATAATAATACTTATACGTTAGATGGAGCCCAAGAAATGAACAAAATCATGTAAATAAAGACCCGCAGAATGTTTTGGGTGTGTATGAGGTACTCAGTGTATTGTAACTTCTCTCCGCCTTTAACCCTGGTTCAGTTAAGCTGGCTGCAAGTCCTAGCAAGTACTGCCTGTCCTCTTCTGGTCCTCGCCACTTGTCACTCTAGTTTTATATAAGGTGATGTGGGATTCCATGAGAAACCTGAATATCACTTAAAAAAAATTCAAAGGCACAAGTTGATATTTTCTTGGGTGAATAACTCTGGTTTTGATTTAACATACACTCCAGATGTAACACTAAGGTGGTAATGAAGCCGGGAGACATTCAGGTAATTCACCCACTTCAGCAATTAGCTTTTGCTTCATTAGGGGCTTCAAACAATAACCACTTCACTTAGCTCACTGTTGTGTGGTTCACTTGGCCGGGTCCTTTGGTCTGAACCTGTATGAATTTCCTGGGATTGCCATTACAAAGTTCCACAGAGAGGGTGGCCCACACAACAGAGATCTATCGTCTCACAGTCTGGAGGCCGCAAGTCTGAATCGAGGTGTTGGCAGAGGTGGTTCCTTCTGAGGACTAAGAGAAAGGGATCTCTTCCATGTCCTTCTTCTCCTTGACTTATAGATGATGGTCTTCATCTTTACGTGACATTCTCCCTGTGTCTGTGCCCACATTTCCCCTCTTTTAAGGATACTAGTTACATGGGATAATGGTCCACTCTAATGACCTCATTTTAAATTGATCACTTCTTTAAAGATCCTATCTCCAAGTAAGGTCACAATTTTTGCGCACTGGAGGTTTAGGCGGATGGTGGTGGTAGGGTGCAATTCAACCCATAATAGGACCTGATCGCCTGGTCTTTGCTGGTGGGTTGGCAGGCAGCTGAATGATCTAGGATTGTCACATTCATGTTGATGTTGGCAGGAAGTCAGCCAGGTGCCTCGGTTCTCCCCCACATGGCTTTTCATCATCCAGTAGGCTAGACCGGGCTCATGCACACGATGAGCTTGGGGCTCCAGACCCAGCAAGAGAGGAACAGCCCCAATGCATAAGCCTTTCCCAAATCTCCGTGCTGTGGTCCCAGTAGCCAAAGCAAAGCACATAACCAAGTCCAGAGTCAATGTTGGAGATCACTCAAGGGGGTACAGGAAATGGAATTCCTGTCAGTTTTACTGGCAAATGGTCTCATACCCATGTTGGCATCTAGTTAGTGGCTGGACTGCCATGGGAACCCAGGTCTCATCATAAGACAATCCCTGCATTTTACCAAAAAAGAATTAAAGACAGTTTGGTCTCATGAGAATGTCGTTAACAGTGTCGGTGATGTTTATAGATTTCTTGAAATCATTTACTCAGTCAGCCATTATCTACTGAATGTTTATTATGTACCAAACACTTTATTAGGTGCTGAAAGACGCACCTAATCCTTGTCCTCATAGAGTTTACCATCTAGAGGAGAGAATAAATGAATGGATTTCACAAATATCTACAAAACTATGATTTGTGGTAAATACAATGAACAGGACCTGATCAGACATTCATTCATTTATCCAACAGTTATTGTCCTCCTCTGCCTGCCATTTGACAGGATCTAATTAGATTTGGGGGTACGGAGGTGAAATAGAAAAATCTCGTCCCTACCATGATGGAGCTTAGAATCTAATGAAGTAGAGAGACACTGAATAGGAAACGGTGACTGGATGCAGCATACTCTGAGACGGAAGTGAAGAGGCCCCCAAAAGGCAGATATGTGCTACTCTGGGGACCCAGGAAAGACTTCCCTAGGGAGAGAGTGATGTTAAAGCTGAGGCCTTTATCATGAGTTAGAATTTGCTAGACCAAAAGAGGAGAAAAAGGGAGAGGGAGGTGGACAGAAGGGAGGAAGGAAGGGAGGAAATAGGGAGGGAGGAGGCAGGACTAAAGATCATGTCAGGGAGAACATTCAAGGCGAAAGGAATTACGTGTCTACATGCCTGGGTACGAGAGACAGAAAAGCTCACTGGAGCAAAAGGCGGCTGGAATGTGCAGAGAACAAGGGAGAAGAACATGGCACAGAAGCATCCAGAGTGACAGGCTACATAATCCCTCAGTCTGAGCCACAAGTCCCATTCGATGTCTCCCCCTTCCTTACTGTCTGTCCTGCATTCCACAATCTGAGACATCCCTCACATTAATCTTCTATTTGGGTGACAATTCATTTTGTGTTCATTGCTTCCTGAGTTCTTATCTCTTGCCCTTTACACTCCATCCCCCACTGGCATAGCTTATTGGTCCATGAACCCTGAGTCACACTAGGGGTCACTGGGGAAATCTGAGGAGTTCGGGTTTTGATAGCCAGGTCAAAATTACCCAGCTGTATCACTGAGAAGCTACCTGGCTTTGGGCAAAGAACTTGACCATTCTGAGTCTCATACATAAAATGCGAATGAGAATAGTTACTTGGAGGGGTGACTGTGAGAATTAAATTACTTACTTCCTGCAAAATGTCTGGTACCATGCCTGGCATCTAAGTAACCAGCTCCTTTGGTTTTCCCTGGGGCCCTCTCCCAATCCACTGAAGCATAATATGGGGCCACCAGAAACACTAACTGATGGACAGTGATCCACCATGTGTGTGAATGAAGGGTGAGCAATGGAGGCAGCGCTGCCCTTGGGTCTGGATAGGACTTTTCTGGGTCAACGCTTGCCACAGTGAGTGAGTTTGTTAAGTTTTCACTTTCTCTCTGGACCAGTCAGGGGATAGACCCCTTGGGTAGGTTGTGTGGAAGAATGACAGGAAAAACAACAACAACAACAAAAACTGAGAAGAAAACAAAAAGCAGGACTTTGAAGGCCCAGTCGTGTTGAAGGACGATCATGGCCCTGGGGGCTGTTGCAGACCCTGCCGGGAGGCAGAACCACGAGGCGGTCAGGCTTTGTGTTCCACTGGCCGCCTGTAAATCCCTGGCTTCTCTAAGTGCACACATTTCAGCACGTTAGTATCTAACTTAACTGATTCTCTCATTTCTCACCTTTACAAAGGAATGTGACATTACTAATCTCTTAGCAGTTTTTCAGTGCATGAGATGATAAAATTATCTTGCAAATACAGGGAGGTAAGAAAATGTGGGCATAACTACATGTCGATAACCAACCTAGAACCCATTTAAAGAGATCTTTATGTTTTCAACTTCCATGAATTTACTGCACGTGAGGAGAAACTTGAAATTTTTATTTATACTTTCAAAATTATTGTCTTACTTTTAAACTTTTTATTTTGGAATAATTATAGACTCAATAGCAATTGTCAAAATAGTATATGTATACGGAGGTCCCGGGGAGTACCCAACCATCACCCAGTTTCTCCAAGAGAAACTGATTTCTTATGAATAAACATTCTATACAGACGCAGATTTAATGCTTAATTCGTGTCCTCTTTCTAAAGCCAAGAAAATGTGTTGCAGGGGGAAATAAAAAAATGGCAAAGCCTGACCTAACTTTACCTCTTTCCTGCTATTTTTGCCCTTGTCTCAGTTTTCTTTTACAATTTTTTGAACATAACAAATTTAGGTGATAAAAAAAAATTAGTGGTCTTAGGAAGCATCGTGATACTGTGTGGTGTTTGGTTTCATCCTTTCAGCAGGTGGAAACTGTGAAGTTCAGGTTCCCATCACACAGCTGGTCTTGGGATGCTGACAAGACTTGGGGGTGCAGGATTCAATTTACACATCCTTGCACCCCCAAAACACAAGAATCTGTTCCTCATCACGGTAGGTGTGTGATTTGTTTTATAAATTCCTAGTTGGGGGAACTATCTGCTACAATGGATCAAAATCCATGTATTTTTATTTTTTATTTTTTACAAATTATATGAGAGCTGAACTCCTGTGTGGAAATCTGGGTTAATTAGCACCGGCATTTCTGATTTATTATAGTTTAGCACCTGTTTCTAGCAGTGCCGTGGGCAGGTTGACTCCAGGCCCATGAGAGGGGCTCACCTCACACTAATTGCCTTTCCTTCCTCATCTCATAGCCTGTCTCCTTCAGGAAACATGTTAGGAGCTCCCCCAATTAGCTGCGGGCTCTTTTCACATCACACTGGCACTTTTGGAAGCAGAATCTTGGCATGAGCTTAAGCGGTGTCCTCTGCTGGACTTCAGATGTGCTCCGTTCCAACTGGGTTTGTGCTACCAGTTGGACAAATTCATGACTGCTAGAAGTAGCTTTCTGGGGGAAAATCTAACATATAAACATTGTTGACTTTCAAACCCGTCTGGTCACGTCTGGGGAATGATATCAGGTGCGATAGTTTCCACAGAAGGCCATTCTCTCCAGGAAGGAGCTTCAGGTGTCCCCACTTCCTGGCCTGACTACCCTAACAATCCTACAGAAAGGCAGACCCCAAGATAGGTAAATCCAGGACTCAGTGTAAATGCTCACAGGTCAGAGGTCAAGGGTCATTCTGAGCATGACATGGTTCCTGATTTTGGATTTATGTCCTAGTGGAGTTTTGTTGCATTTATACTAAGTCCTTTGGGAACCACAGAGGTAGAGGTATAGATAAGTGCAGAAAGGGCTTTTCCCTAAAACCTCTGCTCAGTGTTCTTTGACTCCTTTAATTCTTTGTTGACGGAAATGATAGGTGGTTTGCCAATGAACAAACATCGATTAAATACAAGTTCATTGCTTAGCTCACACCCCGCCCCCCCCCAACCCCCAGAAGGGACCCAGGGGGCTAACATTAAGACCTCTGTGTACATTAGATGTTCTAGGCACTTTGCAGAACACACATAATTTAATCATCCAAACAGTGTTTTCATATTGGTATCACTATTACTATTACCCATGTGAAAAACCAGAGTCTCAGAGTCACCAAGTTCTTCCCACACTAGTGATAGATTCATTTGTCACCACTGTTTCCACATGTCTCCTCCCAGCTTTGTCCCTGTGACAGCTCTAGAACATTAGTGGCTCTGTCCTACGGAGGTTATGGAAACAGGTAATGGCAGAGCCTACTGCATCAGGTGAAATGTCCATGAGAAAGAAATACATAAGGGAAAGTGCAGTGCAATAAAAAAGTGATGCAGGATAATGGACAGGCAGTAGCCTGGGACATATGTGGTGGGAGCGGGGTTTCTGTATGCAGGTGATCTGAGGTTAAGTCTCAGCAGAGGTGACATTTTATCTGATGCCTCAGTGGCAAAGGACCAGACCTGATGTAAGTCTGGAAGGAAGAGTTCTGAGTAGAGGTAACTCCGTAAGAGGATTCTGTGAAAGAGATGAACTTTGGGGGTATATATACCTTAATAAATTATAAATTCCTTGAAGGTGGCTGTCGCTGTTTTTCATCTTGGAATCCATTGCAATACCAAAAACCCATTATGCATTACTCAACCATAGGTGAACTGAATTGGCTGTAGCCTACACCTCTGATTTTCAAATGAGGAACTGGAATCCCACCGAGGTGAAGTGACCGACCACAATGGTGAGTGAGGGCAAGAACCAAGACAATGGCCCAAGTTCCAGACTCTTAGCCAGATCTCTTTTCACACCAGCACTGTTATGCCTCCAATTCTGCATTTAAATGGCAGCCATAGTTAGCCATTTATCTTGAGCAGAACCTTGTTTAGACAAATCTGGCCAGAAATGTGACATCATCTCCACACACACAAATCTGTTATCGGTTGTTTGCCCAACACTTTCCCCGGAGGTTAAAAACACTGTAGTGTTTTTAAACCATGTGGGCAAAATCACTCTCTCTCCATGCAGGGGCTGACTCATTGCCAGGGTTGCTAAATTGGCAGGGCAAAGGGCCCCATGCCATCTGTCCTCGCATTGGTTGAATTTAGGTCTTGAAGTGAGGATCAGATTAAGCAAAAAGAAAACTTTCAGAGAACTGAGCATTTTTTTCATGAAAAAAAAAAAGAAAAAAGAAAACAGCATGAACACCGCTAAGGAGTCCTTGATTAGCAAACAATCTGTGGGGTAGATAGTGGGACGAAGCAGGACTCAGAACCGATGATGAAAGGGAGAAAGCCAACATTAATACCTAAAATGGAATTGGGCCTTGGCTTTTAACCTCTCTCTTTCATTGTCTCTCTGTGTCTCTTTCTCTTTGTAATCTTTTCTTTCTAGAAGGAAGGAGAAAGAAACCAAACTTACCAAACTTACTTTCTTCTCTTTAAGGCAAATAGACCTAATGATAACTGGTGTAAGTGGAGTAACTTAACAACTTTCAGACTCTTCCCCGAATTTTGTTTTTCTTCATTCACTCTTACTTAGTCTATAACACACCAATCCCTCGGCATAACTTTTGAGACTCAAAGAAGTCAAGTTTCAAGTCTTGCCTGGATCCACAGCTGGTAAATCATTGAACAAGAATAAAGTTGAATCTTTGGAAGAACAAAGTCGAAGCCTGCCCTAGCCAGTAGTTTTTCTGTCCTTAAAATGCTCAGGCCCTGGGACTCAGACTGGAATGACACACTGACTCTGGGTCCCTCTCTTGCTGGTAGAAGATCTTGGAACTTTTCTTAGCCTTCCTAATTATCTATCTGTCTGTCTGTCTGTCTATCTATCTATCTATCTATCTATCTATCTATCTATCTATCTATCTATCTATCTATCTATCTTATATTTATCACTGGAGAACCCTAACTAATGCACTCATGTAAACAAATTTGCATTGCAAAGGGAATTAGTGAAGAAACAGATTTGGCGAAGAGAAGATGTCTAGTTGTGGAATTTAAGGAATGAGATGGAGGTAAAGATGCTGGCTTTGGGGTTAAGGAAAGTGAGAATTACAATAACGATTAAATGAGACGGTCTATGTGGTACCTCCAACATCGTACATATTTAGTAAATGCTATAAGATTGATAGGACACTGAAGGTCACTGTGGTTAAAAGAGATTTCTAGTATGTGGAGCCTAAAAAGGAATCCAAGCCTGTCTAACTCCAAAGCCAAATATAAGCCCATTGTGGCTTTACGGAGGCCTGGGAATTATCGATTATTGTGCACGAGAGACTTAGGTGGGTTTTTATTACACATTCACAGTGTTTCACAGTCTCCAAAAATGTAGCACGCGTTACCTCACTCATACCTCAGAACCTGACTTGTGATGAAGGGACTATTTTTAATTTTACAAGTAGAGAAGCTGGAGGCTTAGAGAAGGGGAGGGAGTTGTTAACCATGCAGCTTGAAGGCAGCGGTCCTGCTGGAGGTCAGACGTCCTGACTCGAAGCCATGAACTTCATCCCTACTTCAGTGGAGTTGCCTCTTAAGGGAGTCTAGGTTCTTACGGAAGCTGGTAAAACAACAAGCATGGGTGGAGAAAATAATCTACAAATTATCTCTATGTCTTTCCTACAGTAAAAGAGACACGGTTTTGTATAAACAATGGCAAATAGGAATATGCAAATGCCATGGCAGAATAGATACAGTGATGTATCTACATAATTACAGAGAGGTTTGTATGTAGAAATTAAATCCTTCAACTGTTTTACTGCTTAAAACACTTCAGCAAATTGGGATGTTTTCAACTTGCTGGAAAATGGTGATCACCTCCTGTGTCTATAAAAGGTTTTATCAGCTCTAACCTATGCCTAGTCAAAATTCCTCTGAGCTCTCAAATCATTTTTTCATTTCTTCTACAAAGATGTCCATGGGGCTATCACTACCCAATTTCCTTGGCCATGAGTAAGACATATTTGTTTTATTTCTTGGTCAATACTTGGACGAGGAAATGCGTAAAACCATGCTAGAGATTTTGCAAGCCGACATTCTCTATTTCAGGGTTGGTTGCATGTATTGCCTGTGGATATAAACCGAAATTTTCTCCTTAAAACAACTCCCTCCCTTGCCTCTCTCCTAAGCAGTATGGTTGAATGTCCTACATTAAACGTGTGTGTCCTGGCCCCTCTGTACCAGGTTGTGAGTGTGAGAACACAGCTGAAAACCGGCATTGTTTTTTTTGCCACTACGGAAAACCTTCACTGAATTTCAGGTCCTTGTCATGTTCTGTGCTAAATGCTGGAAAGACAAATAAAACCCAGTCCCTGCTCTCATGGAACTGTCTATTAGGTGAGAGACTGATAAACAGACAAGTTGTTTGGTGAGTGGAACATTGAGATTTATGTGTAAGCGTTTGGGAATGAATTTGGTGACATGCAGGAGTTGATCGTAATAAAAATCCACCCAGCGCTTGCCCTGGGGACTGTCATAAGAGCTTCACATATATTAATTAGCTTATTTGGTCCTTACAATAGCTCTGCGAGGTAGGTTACTATCATTCCTGTTTCATAGATGGGGGAAACTGAGGCATGGAAAGGTGAGTTGCATGAGGTCACCCTGCAGGAACGTGACCTGAGATTTGAATCCAGGTAGACTGGCTCTAGTCCGTACACTTAGCTGCCCTACACCGTCTCAGCTGGTGCTTGGAGGGATGGGGAGTGGTCAACCAGTCAGAGGAAGTGTCATCAGGACCCTACCCAGTCCAGAGAATGATTAAATTAAAGAGAGAAAATGATCCATTAGATTTAGAATCCACTTCAAGGATGAGAGGTGGCATGTGTTTTGTGGGATTATTCGATACTAGTCCAAATGTTTGTGTTTTGTGATCTCGTGCGTTTCAGCTTTGAACCAATAGTCACAGGCATTAACAACACCACGAGCCCATGTCACAAGTGGCGACTTTCATTTTATTAAGTGTTTCAATATCATTGATTGAGCACCTAATATGTGCCCAACGCTGGGTCAATGGGTGGGGGACACACGTAGAGCTGAACATGGAGTGAACAAAACAGACAAAGACTGGAAAGAGACACACGTACAGACGTGTTTGGTTAACGTCTAAACACTGTTTGCTTGTGTCCCCTGCTGTGTGCGCCCATGTTCTTGCCATAAGGCCATTTGCTTTCTGGAATTCTGCATTTCTTAGTAGAATTGGTTGAGAGAGACACAAAGACTACCTGGTTCCCCATTTTAGACTTTAAGTTCCAGGTGACCAGGGTCATGTCCAGCTCCACACGTCATTGTGTTCTAAGCACCGGGCATGTGAACACATAGAGAATAATTAGTACAATCAGGAAGTGCAATGAAGAATAGTACAATATTCTCTGAGAACATAGAGCAGGAGATCTTTTTTTTAAATGTGAGAGTGGCCAGAAAAAAACAAAACACCAAAACTCGCTGAGGAAGTAAGAGCTTCAATAAGATTTGTAGGAAGAATGGGGAGGTAACTAGAGGAGAAAGAGGGTGAGAACATTCTGGGGGTTTTGGGGTGAGATCCCAAGTGAACAGACTTATTTGCATCCCATCTTTCTCATATCAGTGGCTTCTTTTAAGCTTCTGCAGAATGCCATTTCAGAAAATCGTGTTTCTGTTGTATAAAATGACTCATGTAAAGGAGCTATTTTGTTGTTATTGCCACTAAAAATAAATTCAGAATAAAATAACTTGGAATCATTTTTATTTTCATTCTTGATCTTTTTATATGGAATGATAGAACTGCAAGTTTAATTTTTCTTAGGTCATTTTAAAAAGGAATTTTGTCTTGCTGGCCGATGTCAGCTCCCTACCCTGAGCCCCTGGGGATGGGGCTACCTCCCCCCACTCCACCTTCACCAACCATATGCAGGAGGAGGTCCATGTCCACCCCCCAGGTTGGGCAGGGTGGAGCTGCTAAGGTAGCCTGTTGTTCTTGGTTCTAGGATATGACATCTCTGCCCAGACCAGCTGGTGCAGGAGAAGCATCTGTCCCCATAGGGTCGAGTCTCCCTGTGCCTGATCTTCCAGGCACGCTGCTTCTTGGCTGTGCAGCTGGGGGAGAATTAACTCTGAAGCTCAGAGCCCTGCACGGGGAAAAACATGACACAACAATCTCAAGTGTCTGGTAAAATGCCTGGCACACAGTAGGTTTGCAGTACATATAAATCAAAGCAGACCTGGTTCCTGTGGGCTTGGTCTCTTACCTTTCCTAAATTCAGTCCTAAACCTTTCCATCTGGATTTGAAACCCCTAGTCCCATGAAGAACAGAGGGAACTTCTAGGAAACTCATCCAGATGGAAGGGGGGCATCTATAGACATGTTTCTGGGGTCAGAAAGCAGAACATTTTACATCAGATGGTAGCATTTGCCACGCAGATTTGTGCTTGGACATGAGTCCATTGGGGGCTGGATGAGAGGTTTAGGGAGGAGGGGCTGGACTCCAATGAATGGGAGATGTGATGGAATGACGTCCTCCTTGGGTGAATCAGGACTCCAGTGCCTCAGTGGGACCAGTGTAATTGCAGGGAGGCCTAGGTGGTTTGCCCCGTGCAGGGAGTGGGTGCAAGAGAAGTGCATTCACGGAACAAAGAAGGCCAAGTGGCATTTGGAGGAGGCGTCAGCAAGGGTAGAAGAGAGTAACAAGACCAAGTCTGGGCCTCATGATCATCATTTACATAGAAGCTGAGTAGAAAACTTCCTGGGAACCACCAGTGGGAACCAGGTGGTGGAAGGAATGGAGTCTGGAGGCTGAAGTTCCTTTTACAGTAAGTTGTGGGGAAGAGTGAACAAAACACACAGTTACACTGTTAGGGCCCTTTATCCTTCCCCAGTTGGTGTGACTTTGGGAAATAGTAGTTACACTGAGACCCTGTCTTACTTTTCTATTTGCTGCTGTAACAAATGACCAGACAATTAGTGGTTAAACAACACAATGTTTTATCTTCCAGTTCTGTAGGTTAGAAGTCCAAAATGGGTTACACTGGGCTGAAATTCAGGTGTGGACAGACTGGATTTGCTATTGGAGACTTTTGGGGAAATCCTTTTCCTTGCGTTTCCAGCTTCTGGAAACGGCCCACATTCCTTGGCTCGTGACCCCTTCCTCCATCTTTAAATCCAGCAGCATTGGGACAAGTCCTTTTCATGTTGTATTACTCTGGCCTCCCTTTTCCTATTTAAGGACCCTTGCGATGGCACTGGGCCCATCCAGATAATCTCCCTTTTGTAAGGTCAACTGTTTAGCCACCTCTATTCCACCTGCAACCTTAACCCTCCCCTGCCACATAACATAACACACTTGTAGGGCTCCAGGAACTGGGACATAAGCAGCTTGGGGGCTGTTTCTCTGTCTTTCATAGGCAGAGCTGCACAAAACCAAATGTGCTGTTTGATTGCTCCTCACTGGGTGAGGGGCACAAGGAAAGTATAAGGCACCAGACCAGTTTTAGAAGCTACCGTCTCGGGTTTCAGCATTGGTGTTCATGAGCTGTGTGATCAGATGAAATATTTTATTTGATGGTTCCCTGTTTCTTCCCCTGTGGATCAGCAGCCCTGTCTGGAGACAGAGTGAGGGAGGGAAGAGAAGGAAGCAAAAAGATGTGTCTGTGTTATTGTCTTGCTTTGTTCTCTAGCTGGGGTAACACCCTTGCATGTTTACAAAGATATTCTAGACATTACCTCCAAAGGGAAGAAAGTGGAAGGCAGGTATGGACGAAAGCTGACCTGTCTCTGAATCTCAGAGTTCCAGGCCAGGCATCTCTTTGGGCAAGCCACCCCTTTCTGCTTCTCAGTTGAACCTTCTATGGAAAGAGTCATGTGGGGTCTGAACTCCTGGACCTCCAGTGTCCTCCCCAGGGCTGTGCTTCTGTTACTATGAACTTAAGGCTAAAGGGATCCATTTGGGGGAACACTTAGGGACAGTCTCAGGATTTGTTTCTGTGTTGAGCTAATTCTACACAGAAGTTCTCAGTCAAGGGTTACATGCCAGGGCTCCCTGGTGCATGAGCAGAGATGCCCACATAAACACTAGGGTTTCACTGGCCAAGGGACAGACTTCGTTTCAATCCCTCCTGGGACATCTCTGAAAATAGCCAGAGTCTGATAGCTGTGGGGACAATAGGGAGAAAAGAGAAAATATATCATTTGTGAGCAGCTACTATGGATGCCATGGCCGTACCATTCATTTTCCTCATATGATCCCTCCTCCAAATCTTTAAATGTATGAGGTCTGACAATTCAGTTCACGAACTTGTTTCAGCGATGTCACTAAACTGTTTTTGGTATCAGAGGGATTATTTATTATGAATCTGTACCAACTGGGCCAACAATTAACCAAGTTTACTATTTGGAAGTGCTGAAAAGGCTGCGTAAAAAAGTTAGACGACCTGAACTTTTCACCAACAATTCATGGCTCTTGCATCACGACAATGCACCAGCTCACACGGCACTGTCTGTGAGGGAGTTTTTAGCCAGTAAACAAATCACTGTATTGGAACACCCTCACTGCTCACCTGATCTGGCCCCAATGACTTCTTTATTTACCCGAAGATACAGGAAATATTGAAAGGAAGACATTTGGATGACGTTCAGGACATCAAGGGTAATACGATAACAGCTCTGATGGCTGTTCCAGAAAAAGAGTTCCAAAGTTGCTTTGAAGGGTGGACTAGGCGCTGGCGTGGGTGCAGAGCTTCCCAAGGGGAGTACTCTGAAGGTGACCATGGTGATATTCAGCAGTGAGGTACGTAGCACTTTTTCTAGGGTGAGTTTGCGAACTGAATTGTCTGACCTCATATCCAGGAGGGGTTTTCTTATCACCTTTGTACAAGTAACAAAAGCGAAGCCCATGCTATCCAGTTGGCCATTGACCAGGCCAAGGCACCATGTGTCTCCTTTCCCTACATGAAGTCTCTGAGCTACCTCTTGTAGTGCTGGGGATCATAGGCTTCCTTAGGACACAACTACGGTTCATTTATTCATTCATTCATTCATGGGATAAGGGAGTAAATAAGACCTGGATCCCATCCTCAAGCATCTCACAGCATAGAGGCAGAGAAGCGATGACAGCACAGCACAACAGTTTATGATGGAAGAAAGTGCAGGGCATGTTCAGACCAAGGAAGTCACCTGGGCCAACGCGGAGAGGGTTAGAAGTTTTCCAGGGAGAAAATGATACTTGTGCTGAAGGCAAAGTAGGCTTTCACTGGATCAAGATGGGACTCAGGGTTCCCAGGCATTGGAGCAGAGGTGAGAGGCATTTTCAGAGGAGACGAGATAGTTCCTTCTGAGGAAACGGAGGTGGCAGGAGGAAGCCTGGTGTCCCAGACAGCATTCGGTGCTGACATCAGGGGGGCCAGGGCTCAAATCCCATCTGTGTCACTTACTGCTGCTATTTAACCTTTCTGTGCACCAAGGTTCTACACTTGGATGTGGAAATATGATTCCCCATCATTTTATTATGATGACATTGCATAATAATAAAATAGCTAACATAACATTCATTATTTCCAGACACTGTTCTGGGCTTTATGCCTTTTACTTCTTTCATCTTCTCAATTCTTTTAGACACTACCATTTCCCCTATTCTATTGCTGAGGAAACTAAGCTTGACTGAAGAAATGAAGTCATTGCATCTTTGGAAACAGAGCTGTGATGTGTCTCCAAAGCTGGAGAGTCAATACATCAAAGCTTTTCTCTGTCCCGAACCTCCTTGGTGCCCCCAGACACGCAGGTAATCATCAGGAGAGAAGCGTGCTGCTTCTCTTGGGTGTGTCTGTGTCTGCCTTTACACTGGCACCTCCTCAAGCGGAGGGCCTGTCTTATTAACTTTGTGTGTGGTTCTCTTCACGTAGTACCTGCTTGATAAAAGCCAAATGAATATTAGACAAGAGGACAGCATAGAGTAGATGGGTAGGAGAGACTATTGCTTTGAATGTGAGACCAGATGCTGTAAGAATGTTTCCTCTTGGGCTTGAAATCTTTGACCATTCGTATAAGATGAGTAATATTTATAGCCTAAGATGAGTTGGCCTCATGGGTGGTTTCTCACTTAGGGTGTGAACGTCCTAGCCTCCCAGCAAAGAGGAAAATCTGTAGACCAATATAACAAATTCAGAATTTGTGGGCAGCATACTCTGCTGTCTCTCAAGGTGTGAACTAGTAGCTAAACCTATGTTTTGAACTCTTAACTGCTTTATGGCACCGATGTCGTTGGATTCAGGGGGAAGCAAGGGCACTGAGCTGCTTCTTTAAGGCAGTTTGGGATCTGGAGTCCAACGCAAGCACCAACCATTGGTGTCTCTTAGCAAAAAGCGAGTGCCCTTTGTCTTGGGTCTTTCATCTCACAGAAGACCTTCTAGTTCTGCTGAATCACAGAACGTTTTTTCCCAACGAGTAGCTGCCAAATCATTTGAAATATAAAAAGTATATATTAATCCATAAATCAAACTGTCTCAGAGAATACTGGAACAGAGAATCTTGGAAACACATACTGCTCCTATTTTCTTCACCAAGTCTGTTTGTTTTGAAAGACTGGTTTAGTTTCACTTAGAAAAGGAAAGCTATTTTTATTCTCATTTGACTTATAAAAAATTCCAATATGGAAACTACTCTTTTCTGGCTCTTGAACAGTAGAGGAGCTGGCAGGTCAGGGCAGCTGGCCTCGGCTCAGTTCCCCACTCAGGCCTGGGTGACTTGGCTTTAGCAGGAAACTTTCTGGGCCACAGACCATCTTCTCTACTAAAAAAAAGGATTGTTTCTGACGTCCCTCCCAATGCCAGCATTCTACTGAAGTATTTACAAGGAGCGTTCCAAACTGGTCCTGTGATTTGCTCCATGAAAAGAAGATTTGGAATTGGGGGAAATCTCAGAAATATTCTTAGTGATTCCGGAGATCCGGTACCATGTTTAATAGAGTGTTGGCAGAGACATCAGGAGACGATGGATATTGCAGTTCATAGGAGGTACTGCAGCGTATGCAGAAGGTACAAAGTAGATGATCAAAATCTAGTTAGAGGTCTCACCTACATCCAGGGTATCCAAAGTGTCAGCAAAGTAGAGAGTAGGAGAATTGTTGTTTGACTATGTATTTTTGGAAAATATACTGCTGTGCCGTGAGACCCATACACCTCCCAGGTGTACCCTGCTCCTCACCTCAAGCCTGGCGGGGGATGGTCTCAGTGTTCTGGAATCTGAGTCTTCCCTGGCAAATCTAAAGAGTAAGGATGAGCTAACCAGTTGCACATGGATGAATGGGGTGGGAGAGGGTATTGGCTGTGTTGGATATCCTGCACTCCAATAATTTCTCTGGGAGAAAGATGGGTTATACCGTGAGTGTTTTCCGTAGATAAAAGGAGCGCTGTGAGCAAAAGAGAGCTGGTGTGGAGTTGTCTTAGTTCCTGTCAATGATAGTACCTGGAGGAGTGAAAGACCTCTGCTAAGAGAAGGCAGACAAGGTAGAAGAAGGACCAGAGGAAGATGAGGGCATCTCCCACATCAGAGAGCTGCAGGGAGAGACCACCAACAATTGTGGCAGGGGTGATGAGGGGCCTGTGAGTTTGACCCCTTTGGACAGTTCATGGTCCTAACTGCCAAACTCAGACCACCAGCTCACAGCATTACTGGCCAAACAAGAGCTTTCCTGCCACACTCTCCTTTTCTTCATTCTCTATCTCTATATGCTCCAAGCATGGGGGGTATGGTAGGAAGAAGTGCTAGGGAGGGGAATGAGCAAAAGCCGACTAGAGACCCTTTCCTTGACTGTAGGTGCCACAAACTGAAGCCACCCCCCACCCCCAAAGTGCAGGCCCTCACAATGGGGTGAGAGGGGAAGAGCTGAGACTTGAAATTGACGGCGAAGTTTTATTTTTTAAATAAATATACACTTTTAATAGTAAAGTGAGATTGTGAATTAAACTGTCTGTGATATTTTGTGTTACTTAAGAGAAACTAGAGTCAGGACCAAGGAAAACAGAGTCGTTTGGAACATTCTTATGTGTATCTTGTTCAAAGAACTAAACATTATCTTTTAGGTCACTATGCCGAGGACTATTGTTTTGATTTGTACCAATTACAGATTCAAAAATCAGGACAACAGTGGGATATAAACATCCTTAGGTCCTTAGATCTCTTTTAATCTAAAGTATTTTAGATAACGTGCTTGTAGGTGTGTGTGTGTGTGTGTGTGTGTGTGCGCGCGCGCATGTGCGTGTAGTTTATTTTTATATTTATGCCGTGATTTTAATAGTGTGATATTCCAGATATCAATGGGAAAGTCACCCAACTTAACAAAATCCTAATTTCATTTTTAAATCTTTTGTCAAACCATGAAATCATATATTCTGATTTTTGATTCAGGAATTATAATCGACGCAACTAAAGAATATTGAAAACTACTGGTAATAGGTAAGGAATTAGTTTTCCTTTTCATGGTCAGACATCTTCCTTTTAATTCATTTATGAAGTAAATGATTTTTTTTCCTTGCCTTAAATCGAAATTTCTATCGGGCTTCAGTATCAGTCATGAAGCAGCCATGTAATTGTTATGACTACACTGTAGTTTTTAAAAGAACAAGTACCAACGAATTGCCTGAAATACCGTCAACTGAAGATCAAATCCATATTAAAATCCCTTTGCTTATTATCAGAGTGGATCTTTGAGATCCTTGTTAGTTAGAATGTAGTTGATGGACCAGCCACCTCAGGAAAATCTGGAGCGCTGATAGAAGTACGGAACCTCGGGCCCCTTTCTTACCTACTGCATTGGAGTCTGTGTGGCCATCAGAGTTTGAGAAGCACTGTTTTACACAGTATCCTGCAGGGGTTTATTGTCTGGGTGCTGCACTAGACCTTGTGGCCACATAACCCTGCACCATCACAGTGAAAAGGATAAGAGCAGAACTAGGTTTAATCAAGCTACATTGTTTGCAACGTGTGTGACCTCGGGCAATCCATTTCACTTTCCGTTCCAGTTTTCTCATTTTAAAAACGTGGATTTTTTTTTACCACGACTCTGCAAAGTAGGACGTATTTAAAACAATGATATATATAATGGAGCCCGTGTACTATCTGCTTCATACCAACACTCCACAAATTTATTGCCAGCAAGGGAACAGTATACCCACCATTGTCAAAATAACACTAATTTCTCTTTCCTCTTTCCTATTTTTGCTTTTCTTCCCCGAAACCTCTACATGTTTGGTAATTTTAGCCACCCAGAGTATAAATAAGAATACTGAAAAACGTTTGCATTACTTTAGTGGCACTAAAATTATTAATATCAAAACCATGTATGTCACAGTCCCTGCTTGTTGCATGGTAGGACATACCCTGTGTCCTCAGCTCAAGTGTTTGACTCTTGGCCTACCACACCTCTGCTAGCTCTGCTGATCTCACTTCCGAACCCCCAGAACATGATAAGCAGGAGTGAGGGGTGGGGGAATGGCAGCTGCAGAAACGTGCACGGAGAGCTTGCAGTTGCCTGGCAGAGAGAAAGCAGCCCTAGCAGATTCGAATTAGATCTGAGTCATCAAGAAGGGGTGAATTCTCTTCCTGAGTCTCTACTGTTTGGAAAGGTAGGGAGGTTTTTCATATCTACCCAAAAGTTGAGCATGCAAGATTATTTTTAAAATTGGGATTTCTGAGTGAATGAGGCAGAATCGAGGTTTCAGCAATGCTAAATTAAAAATAAGCTGTTTCTATCTGAATGAATTCTCAAGAGGTTTCTTCTGTATAAGTGGCAACATTAACACTCTCTGGCTCAGGAAAATTTTTATGACTTTGTTTTTTCCCTTTTTCCCACTTTTTTTTTTTTTGGCATTGAGGTTTTGAATTCTAGTAAAGTCAAGGAAATGGGTTAATAAGAAATACAAAAATGTCTCAGCTGAGGCCAACTAGATGAACAATTTATTATTTCTACAAGAGAATCATGAAGGAAACCTTGAGCCTTCTTCTTCTGGGAAGATGACTTACTTTGATCTATTTTTTCCACTAAGTCTAAATAAACAACTTAGATATTATATTAGGAAAAACATAAGGAAACTCTGAAATATAGGGAGAAGATGGCAGACTGGCTAGAGACCTCTAGACCCAAGGAGCAATGAAATGATGTGTTTCCTGAGGTTTTGTTTGTTTGTTTTGTTTTTTTTCTGCTTCCCATGTCCCAAACGTGGAGCTGAAGAAGCCAGCCATCCAGAAATGCTGATAGGCATAAATAAAAAAAAATGCCTCAACAAAAGCTTGCCTTCTCTACCCAGAGGAATGGGAAAAGGACAGGCTAACAGGACAGAAAAACTTCTAGAAAATAACTGCTTTGCTGTAGTTGCACACGATAGAAAAACACTGTGGCCCACCCATGCCAGCAAAGGCTGAGTGGGGAGCCTAAACTTTCACCCTCCCGGTGTAACTAAGGCCCCCCAAACCCCCTGCTGGGTGGTGGTAGAGGAGCTTGAGTGAGGAACTGGAATTTTTATGTCTGCCAGGCATTAATGAGCCTTCTCTCCATCACAGTGTCTGTGGAGACCATGTGGGGCAGCTGTACTTCCGGCCTCATTGGGCAGTAATGAGGGATTTCTCCCCCCACACACATGGTGCGGTGGTGTCAGTGGAAGCTTGCTGGGGAGTTGTAAGGAGACACTCTACCCTCTCCCCCAAACAGAGAGGCAAGAATGAGGCCCAGTCAGAAGGAGATCTCCCACCCTGCCTGCAATAAGAAGGGGCATTCCAACTGTGTATAGTCAAGTGGAGAACCTAGACACCTATACCCACACGGCACAAGGGAGTAGTAAGGCAGCATCTTCTTTCGCTTGTCAGAGAGGAAGCCAGTTAAAACACAAGGTTTAAGAGAGGTCCAGAATCTTATAACACCCAGAACGTCAATTTGCAATTGAAAATCACTCTTCATACCAAGCACCAGAAAGTTCTGGATAATGAGAAAAAGGCAATCGATAAATGCCAACAGCAAGAAAACGAAGACATTATAATTATCTGACAAAGATTTGACAGCACCATCCCAAAAATGTTTCAGTGAGCAATTAAGAACGTGCTTGAAAAAATGGAAAAATAACAATTTAGCAAAGAAAATGCAAAGTCTTAGCAAAGAAATTGAAGATGTAGAAAATAACTAAATGGAAAATTTGGAAGTGAAACTACAATAAGTATGATAAAACCTGAATGGGTGGGCTCAAAAGTAGGATGGAATGTAAAGAGGAAAAAAATCAATGAACTGGAAGTAGAACAATAGAAATTATTCAATATGAACAACATGAAGAAAATAAACTAAAACATACACAAAGAAAGAAAGAACAAACAAATGAATAAAGGAAGCCTCAGAGACCTGTGAGAGTATAACAAAGGATCTAACATTTGTGTAATGAAAGTCCCCAGAAAGAGAAGAAAAAGAGGACAGGGTTAAAAAAATAAAGAAACATGACAACTTCCCAATTTTGTAAAAGACATAAACCTATGTATTCATGAAGCTGAGTGAATCCCAAACAGGAAAAACCCAAAGAAATCCACACTAAGACACACTGTAGTCAAACTTCTGAAAACTGAAAATAGAGAAAATATCTTGAAAGTAGCAAGAGAGAGATTACTTATTATTTTACTTATAGGGGAAAGAAAATTTGAAGGGGAGTAAATTATTCACTAGAAATCAGAGACCAGAAGGAAGCAGCACTACATTTTGCAAGAGCTGAAAAAAAATTAAAGAGAACTATAAAGGAAGAATATATAGCAAAAATATCCTTCAGAAATGCAGGGGAAATCAAGACATTCTTACATGAGGAAAAACTAAAAGAATTTGTCACTAGCATATCTACTATAAAAAATGACTAAAACAAATTTTTTAATCAGAAAGAATCAAAAGGAGTGACCTTGGAACACCATGAAGGACAAAAGAACATAGTAAGCTAAAACAGATATACAAAAAAGACTTTCCTCTTCCTCTTGAGTCTTCTAAACTATGTCTGATGGTTGAAGCAAAAATTGTAACACTGTGTGTTCTAAATGTATGATAGAGGAAATATTTAAGACAGTTATAAGTGAGGGATATAATTGGATGTAAGTTTTCTACACTTTACTTGAACTGGTGAAATGACAACACCAGTAGAGTATGGTAAGTTTTATATATATATATATATATACACACACATATATATGTATATATATGTATATATATGTTTTATATAAGTAAGTTTTATATATATATAAGTTTTTAATATGTATATGTTAATACCAGAGCAACCACTAAAAAAAGCTATTCAAAAGGATATACTCAAATACACGAGAGATAAATAAAAATGTAATTCTAAAAACCAAATGTTCAAATAACCCACAGGAAAGTTGGAAAAAGGAGGAAGAAAGGCAAATAGAATAAGTAGAAAACAAAAAATAAAATAGCAGTCTTATGCCCTAACATATAAATAAGTGCATTAAATGTAAATGGTCAAATTTACTTTAATCTGGCAGATATTGGCAGAGCAGATGAAAAGCTCATCTCACAAGTATGGCTCAACTATAGACTGTCTACAAGAAATTCACTTCAAATATAGTGATATAGGTAGGTTGAAAGTAACAAGATGGAAAATAATATCCATTTAAACATTTTAATTAATTTCCAAATATTAATAGAAGGAAAGCAGGAGTGACTATATTAATATCAAATAGAGAATATTACCAGACAGAAAGGAACATAAATAATAAAAGGGCCAATGCACCAAGAAAACATAGCAATCCTAAATGATGGTGCACTAAAAAACAGAGCTGTAAAATACACGAAGAGAATTGATAGAACTGAAAGGAGAAATGGGCACATCCACAATTAGAGTTAAAAACTTCAACACCTTCTCTCAACAACTAATAGTACAACCAGACGGAAAATTATCAGGGGTAGAGACGAACTCGACCACACCATTGATTACTAGGATCTAATCAACATTTAGAGAACACTCCACGCAGCAGTAGCAGAATACACATTCTTTTCAAGTGCCCACGAAACATGTCAAGATAGACCACGTCCTGGTCTAAAACAAACCTCAACAAATTTAAGAGTTTAAATCATATATCATGTGCCCTCTGACCAATGTGAACCCCCTTCCCTGTAGCCCCCATGTCCATATAAAAGGCCAAGAGGAGGGATCCTTGCAGTGATATAATGTCCTATGTGTTGACTGTACCGATGTCCACATCCTAATTGTGATGTTTCACTACAGTTTTGGAAGATATTACCACTGGGAGTAACTGAATAGAGGGCACACTACAGCATTTTGCTTTTTTTTTTTTTTTTAATAACTGCATGAGATTCTACGACAATCTCAAATTTAAAAAGTGTAATTAAAAATAAAAAGAACACATTGACATCTTCCTCTTCTCAGGAATATGGGGCTACTTCTGGATTGTGTTTGGGGAAAGAGGTTAAAGGAAGTATACAGAGAATATGATATGTGCAGGTAACTCTCCACTCCCTGTAGAGACAGACACAGATAGGGTGAAAATGGACACATTTGTTCATTCATTCATTTGTCCATGCAGTCAATTCATTCACTCTTTTACATGCATATGCATGCATTCATTTATAAACATTTCATTCACTTATTCATCTTATTTTTCGTTCAATCAGTAATTATTGAGACCACCTGTATATGAGATATGGTACTAGACACTAAGGGAATAGAAGAATGAGCATGACATGGTCTCTAAATTTAGGGAGTTTGCAGTAGTTTATTTATATATTCCATCAACCAAATACACTACCAACTCAACCAAGCAAGCAAGCAAGCAAGCAAGCAAGCAAGCAACCAACCAACCAACCAACCAAGCAACCAACCAACCAAGCAACCAACCAACTCAACCAACCAATCAACCAACCAACCAACTAACCAACCAACCAACCAATGTTGATAAGTGCCTATTCTATCCCCAACACCTGTCATATTGCTTGTCATAAAAATATAAATATATACACCATTAATTTTATACCTGTTCATTGACTGCATAAAGAAAGCATGTTTTCAAGAGCTGGGTGCCAAATTATTAGTCTGCTGACAACCCAGGAAGTCAGGTAGATACAGAATGGGAAAGGGGAGTAGTTCTCCAATTCTATGCAGAGGGGTGGATAAGATCTTACACTCAGCAGGACAGATTTCATTTAGCTTCAGGATTAAATCCAAGCCCCTAAACAGGGGTCACTAGGCTCTCACAGCCCCAGCCCCATCTCCTCCTAGTTCATCAAGGCTCCTTATGTTTTCCGTTTTTCTCTGCATTTGTTTCCTTTGTGGGAACGTTGTCTCCCCATTTGTAAATCAAAAGCCCCCACTGTTCTGTAGCTTTTTGTGCCTTCCTGTTACACCAGGGAGGGCCAGCCAGTGGCTGCTCCTCTCTATTCCCGTAGCACTTAAGTATATGGTTTGTGAAGCTTCTAATCGTATGCCAGGAGACTGTATTAGGAGGCTCAGAGAGACAATAAATAGGGACTGAATTCCACTTTTTCCACTTACTGATTGTTTTAACTCAGGGAAGTTTGTTAACCTCTCAGGATCTTTCTCCTTGTGACTTTATAGATGCAAATGGGATCATATCTCAGAACTGAGACGAGGGTTTAGGAAAATAACCCGTGGACAGTGTTCAGAAAACTGCCCGGAATGTGTGAGGCACTGAGGAAATAGTGGCAATTTTTGCATTATGGGAAATCTCTTTTGCATTTCTGTTCACTTCCCTTTCCCATGAGGCAGGGTTTTTGTCTTGTTCATTTTGGTATTCCCAGCTTTGGGACTCTTGGGCACTAATAATAAGGTTTAGTAACAATAACCACGCCTGTCATCAGTATATTACTTACTGGTACATAGTAGATAATAGATGTTTGTTGAAACAGCTTGTTTGGAAATCACTAAATTGCCAGAATTCTTGTGCTTCTTCCAGTTTTATCACATTGATTTATGTTCACCGAAATTCTAGTATTCTCTGGAGGGGTCTAAGAAAACGCCAGAGGCCAGAGAGAGAGAGAGAGAAGGAGAGAGAGAGAGAGAGAGAGAGAGAGAGAGAGAGAGAGAGAGAGAGAGAGAGAGAGAGAGAGAGAGAGAGAGAGAATGGAAGTGTGTGAATGGGATATATTTGTTTGCCCAGGAATTATAGTGTAGGATACTTTGTGAGGTACAGAACAGAGATACACGAGTTTGGGAGGTGCTTTCAGAATAATTAGTTATGAGGAAAGAAACTGTATAAAGGTTTACATATTATATATATAAATTTCTCATGTAGGTCATGTATATGTTTCTCTCTTATTTACTCTGTAGTTATAGAAAGAGAAAGCTCTACCCTCACCACCCCTTCCCCTACCTCTCTGCTAGCTGAAGGGACACTCTGGCGCATGGAGGAACTAGAACAGAAAAGAAAGGGGTCTACCAACTGGATATTGTGAATGTATTAGGGTGCATAGTAAGTTTACTGGGGCTGCCATAATGAAGTACCATGAATTGGGGGGCTTAGAGCAACAGAAATGTATTCTCTTACAGTTCTGGAGACCAGAAGTCTGAAATCAAGGTTTGGGCAGGGTTAATTGCTTCTCCCTAGCTTATGGTGGTTTGCTGGAAATTTTTGCTATTCCTTTCCTTCATCTATATTGTCCCATGGGTATCTGTGTCCAAATTTCCTCTTTTTATAAGGCCACCTGTCCTATTGGAGAAGGAAACCACCCTATTCCAATGTGACCTCATCTTAGCTAGTTGCATCTGTAAAAATCTTATTTCCAAATAAGGTTACAGTCTGAGGTACTAGTGGTTAGAACTGAAACATGAATTTTAGGGGGACACAATTCAACCTATAAATGGTATAACGAAGGTTTCAACTGTAAAATCACTAAAGATTGAAAACCAACAACTTCTGTAACCTTCTCGTTTTGTGCAGGAGAAGTCAAAGCCCAGAATTGTTTCTGAATAAGGTAGAGTGGGAAGGACGTGCCCACTTCAGAATTTTAGCTCCATTTCTTATGAGCCACATGACCCACAATCGTCCATGGGGAACTTTATCCTCACTTGGAAATGGCATTATCTGAAACTGCCCAGCAGGGGGGATAAAGGTCAAACGAGACCATTGCCATGAGGATGCTTTACTGACTCTTATAGACATATAGGAAGGGTAAAGGGTCATTTGTTTAAAGTCACAGTGTATACGACAGGCCCACATGCTATGGACATCTGTGGAGTGTCACATTGAGTCTGGAGTTTTTCCTCAGACACAGTGCTGTCGCAGCCACCCCTATCTGGAGGTCAAGGCAGAAGTCTGAGCAATCACGAGCTGGCATGGGGACTGTGTCACAGCCATCGGCTTTCACGCCATTGGAACATTGAAATGTCACCAGGCTGAGAGATCCCACCGGTGTAGAGCGCATAAAAACCAGGTGCCTTTACCCTTTTTGCTGGCAAAATTCTCAATAAAATGATTGCTTTTTTTTTTCTTTCTTTTTTTTTTTTTTGCCAACTTAAGACAGTGAGGTTTAGGGAGGGGGAAAAAGCACCCTTGATGGGAGAGCTGAATAATAAAGGTCAGTTTGAGAGCTATGGAAAATTCTGTGGTGGGACTCAAAGCCTCTTCGAGACTGTTTTGTAAGTAAGCAGCAGGGTGGAGTCAGACCAGGGTTTACGCCAAGACTTTACTCACTAGCTGTGTTAATGGTGGGGATTGAGGGGGTCAGTTTATTTAACTTCCTGTTTCATAGTTTCTTTGCTGCTAAATGGGGGTAAAGCTATTTATGCACATCTGGTGGAAGCATAGCCAGGCTCAGCCATTCCAAAGCGTGATCCTACAATAGTTACTGCAGGAAAGCATGCATGCACCCTTAGGGGCCAGTGTGTGAGGGGACAGGTGCCACCATGACCCTGACTACAGCACTCTCCGTGGGGTCAGAGAAGTGGAGATGGCTGGGTTCATTAGAAGAGCGAATGAGTGAAATACTGAGGGTGCAAACAATGGAACACTAGGCGGCAGCTAGAAGATGTGAACTAGAGCAGTGGCTCTCCAGCTGTGGTACCAGGACCAGAAGCATAAACATCACCCAGGAACTTGTAAGAAATGCAAATTCATGAGCCCCACCCCAGGTCTAATGAATTAGAAAATCTGGGAGTGGGCCCAGCAGTCTTTTAACAAGCCCTCCTTGAGATTCTGATGTATACTCAAGGTTGAGAACTCAAGGTTGAGAACAGAAGTAGAGGTACACGAGGATAGATAGTAAACCATAGTTAAAAAAGGAGAGAATGAGGTTTCTTGTTCAAGGGAATTTATTTAAATTAACAGCATAAAAATAACGCACAAAAAAATACTTGATGATAGGGCCTCCCATTCTAATGAGTTTCTTTCATATGAGAAGGAATAGGGATAAAAGGAAGGAAAGAAGCTTTGAGCCTTGTCTAAATGAATGTTGATGCTGTGCCATGACTTGGGAAGTAGGTTACACTCTGTTTTCTGCACCCAAGAATCTATACACATAAGCAGACACATCAGGAAAGACGATAAGCATGGCAGTGATCAAATCCTCACCTTGTGCTGCATGAGGTTCTCAGGGCTCTACCTGGACCACCACATTGGATTGTCCCAGTCACCTCATGGCACATAGGTGGCACCTACTCATAGCATTCCTATTTCAGTAACGAGGACACCAAAGCAAGAAAGCTTGAGAGACTTGCCCCAGATGGCATGGTTAGGGGCTTATGGGGACACCTCTCCAGTCCTTCTGATCATGTGGTTTAAGCTCAGTGATTCTCATCAGATGTTGCCTCCGACGGGACATTCAATAATGTCTAGAGATGTTTTTGGTTGTCACAACTGGGGCAGGGTATCTGGCATCTTGTGAGTAAGGGCAGGGATGCTGAAAAAAATCTTACAATGCACAGGACAGCCCCGCACAACAGAAGGTTATCCAGCCCTAAATGTCAGGAATGATGACGTTGAGAAACCCTGATATACCTCCCACACAAAACCGCTCTTGTCTCCTTCAAACCAGTATTTGCCAAATTGTGTTTGGAAGAATGCATGTGTGCCATGAGTTTTGAATTAGGTGTTTTGTGGGGAGAAGACACATCAATGAAACAATAATTTATCCTAATCTGTGTGTGTTTTAATATAATGTTTAAATGCATTTGTATAGTTGACCTGAATGTTGAGAAGTAGAATGGCCTTGAACTGGAGTCAGGCATTGTTAGTTTTGCATTTGAATCCTGCCTGGCTGCAACTTTTCCCTTTCCCCTTCCTCAAAGAGGACTTTCAGCCACAAATGAAGTATATTCTGTTCTCTAGGTTTAGAAATAGAACCGCTACTGAAATGAACGTGTCCCAGTCTTCCAGTGCCTTAAGATCTGAGGAAAAGCAACAGCGACAATAACATACAACCCCAAGTCTTATATGCTTCATGTACTGGAAGTCTGGGACCACCAAGAACACTTCCCTAAATTCCTACCCTGCCTGGATTACGATCACCTCTAGTTTCCAACCTTTGTACGTGCTCCATCATTTCAGTTTATGAATTATCTGGCCATCACACATGTACTGTGGCGTCAGGTCAAGCTTGAAATGGAGGCCTTTCTTTAATTCCTACTCATGGGCACACATACAGCATCTGTGTGTAGAGATTTTCCTAAGGGTTAGTTAGGGAGAAAGACTAAATCAAGGGTCATTTACCTCACAGCCACAAAAACTTCAAATGAAACATCAGACATCTTCTTAAACAGTCTTTGGCCACCCAAGCACAGGGGATTTGTCACAGGACAGTTCTCATCTCTTAGACCTCCAGCCTCGTGCCACAGGGCTAGCCACTCCTGTCCTGTCAGGCAGGGGGTTTAGCCCCTTCCTTGGTGCCTTAGCTCCTGATAGCACCCAGTCCACAGGCATTCCTCGTATCCTCAAATTGCTTATCAACGTTACTGCAGAAGGAGTTTCTTCCTAAGAGGAACCCTCATTCGTGCGTTAATACATTATGGTCCCTTAAAAGGGGCTGAAGATTTCAACTCAGCTTGAGCATCTCTAATAACCTGAGTTTGAGACTCATCCTACAATTAGCTATTTGTTGAGCACTCCGTCAGAGCTTGGCGTCGTTTTTGTTCCCAGGGGCCTCATGGTGCCGTGCCACGTCCAACAAGAATTCTGCTCTCATGGAGTGTAGGCCCTCCATATTTAGTAGTGCCGTTCACTGTCACTATGTAGTCACAAAAAGAGAAGACTTTGCAAGAAAGGCATTCAACCCTATGAGATCACACCACATAGCGATCTGACCTAGACTGGGGACCAGGAAAGGTCATGGGATGTGAGGATGAAGGCGAGTTTGAAGCAGTGGTGTGCTGCTAAATGTGTACCAGCCGGCTCTCTGGTGGGTGGGGGTGGGGAGAAGAACAAGCCCTGATATGTAAGTGTTCCCTGGAGACTATCAATGTGACATATCTGAATGTGCAGTTGGAAAGGCAAGTACAGTTACCATCATTAGATGGCATTTCTACCATCCAGAAACGACCTCAAGGTCATAGATTCTGTGTGTAAACACTTACATGTGAAGCTTTCAACATCTGACCTCATAGAAACAGAGTTGAATGGTGGTTACCAGGGGCTGGGGTTGGAGGAAATGGGGAGATATTGGCCAACAGGTACAAACCTACAGTGATGAGATGAATAAGGTCTAGGCATCTAACGTACAGCATGGTGATTATAGCTGACAATACTCTAGCATATGCTTGAAAGTTTCTAAGAGAGTAGATCGTAACTGTTCTCATCACTTAAAAAAATGGTTGTCACATGAGGCGATGGTCGTAATCATTCTGCAATATGTAAGTGCACCAAATCTCCACGTCGTGCACCTCAATCTCCCAGCGTTATATGCAAATGATACCTCAGTAAAACTGGAAACAAACAGCATGGAAAGTCGGGCCGTGTAGTCAAATAATCAGGAAACGATCGATTTTCAGAACTTATTACTTTTGTTTTAATGTAATTTAGTCATGCATGTCTACGATTTTGGTTTTTAATCATAGCTTTGTTTCACAACCAGCATGTCACATTACTGAATATTTAACAGTCAGCCCTCGTGAGCCCGTGCAGACTGTTTCCAAGCCAGCACTGGAGGTTGAGTGGATTTAACGAGGCCTGGGGAGGCCACACTGCTGGGGAGGCCACACAGGTAAGTGCACGTGCAAGGCCTTGTGAGGAGAGGGAGCATGGCAAGTTCCCCAAGGCTTGTAGTCTTTATTCTCATAACAAGTGAAGTCCCTGCAGGTTTATAAGCAGAGGTGAACTGGTCCGGCTGTGCCTGGGAAAGGCCAACTGAGGGAGGAGGGGGTAAGGGGTGTTGGTCCCATTGTCACTGAGTGGTTCAGGTGTACCTGGGTAAACTTGTAGGGAGAAGGGTTCAGGCTCTGAATGGGAACTACAGGCTGTTGAAATCCCTTTCAATTCTGAAATTCCATGACAGTCAAAGAAAGACGGATGTTTTTTGAGGGCAAGTAGAAGAGGTGAAAACTGATGAATTAAGATCCTGGAGATGGTGTCTTGCACATCATGTGCCAGCAACTTGAGGCCCCTCGCCCCCCAAAAAAGCCTATCTTTAAAGTAAATATCCACAGGAAGCAAAGTGAGTCAGGTGCTTTCTGTCTCTCTCCGCCCTCCTCACGGGCTTCTAATTTTAAAACATCACTTCCTCGAAGTGTCAGACAATTATATCGGCTGATATATTTTCACCGACATGATCCTAAAGAGGATAATGTGAATTATTTATGCCATTCGCTCTTGCTGGGAGTGAACAGGACCGTAAACACTGCACCATTTCATTTTAGGAAATTCCTTCACAAGAGATTTCAGAGAGCATGACCCAAGATTCAGAAAACTGATGAATCTCCACAAACAGGAGGGTACGTGACCGGCCAGAATCCCCTTTTCTGTGTGGCTATGGCAGTGGCATTGTCTTCTATGAACTTCCCTGCCCCCCAGGTTTCACCCACAGCTTCCTGACTCCACAGCTGCCTAAGTTGGGGGTGTCTCTGCCGGCATTTGCTCAAATCTCCCCCATGGCAGGATCTCTGAAGCTCGAACAGCTCCTGTGTCTGTCCTCGGACCCTGTGCCACAACCCACTACCCTCTGGGCACTGTTCCCTTCAGGCCACTGCTACCCTGGTCATTCTGAAAAACAGCCCACCCCTTCACTGTCCAATCAGAGTAAGTCCCCATCAGTCCTGGCTGAGGCTAGCTTTAAGAAAAATGACTTTGGAGACAGTTACATTCCTGCTTCATTATGTATTAATTATGTGACACTGGGTAAGCTAGGGAACCCCTCTGGGCCTCAGTCTTTTTATCTATACAATGGGAATAGGAATACTCATTGGTGAGGAAATGAGTGTATCAAAGTTCCTAGCACAATCAATGAATGATGACATATTACCTCCTATGATTGTTATTTTTTATCTGCTACCTTGCACCTATGTGCTTTTGAAAGACCCATTAATTTACTCAATCATTCAGAGTGTCTATTGCATTCTGGGTACCATGTCGTCTGCATTCTCAAGCGGGGGCCCATGATTCATCGGGGCTATTGACTGGATGCCTGTTCTCTTTGTCTCTTTGTCTACAGATGCTTTTGTCACTTTTCAGAGAATATTAGCTTTGTGTTGCTGTGGAGTGAAGTGCTCGACATCTACAGGGAGTGAAAAGAGATGTCCCTGGGTCTGAAGAGCACACATTACTGCATGTCCACCTTACTTTGGAGCTGCTCTCCTATGTGGTCAGCTCTGGATACAGGTCGCCAGTGCTCACTTCCTCAAAGTGCATTTCAATGTGAGTCTGTAACCCATTAGGCAAACATACTCTTTCTTTTCTCTCTTACGAGTGCTTGTAAGGGAAGGAGACAGACTGCTATTTAATAGACACCTACTATGTATTTGCACTACAGTTGGGTTTGACAGGCATGTGTCTCATTTCTTCTGTACAGTCACCTTGGGAAAAGACATCCTTCACCTGGTTTTGGAATTGAGTTAGCTAAAGGTCAGAGAAGTTAAAGAACTTGCCCCCAGGGCTAGCACTTGCCATGACACCAAAGCCTGGCCATTTTGTTGCATGCAAGGCCATTAACTTACAGTCTTGCAGTTCCACATTTTGGTGTGGAATCAACTTGTAACACCTCTCAGAGCATTATAGCAAAAGCAATAGCATCATCCTGTCAGAGGGAGTTATGACATCCCTTAGCCCCATCTTTCCCTCCTCTTTATTTGGTCCCATTTTACGGGGACCTGTCTGTCGACACTTTTGTCCTTTTCACAGTTGAGGAAAGCTTACCACAAGGAAAGTTGGACGGACTCACCATTGGAGGCGACACAATTCAGCAAGCGATATGGCTCAATGACTTGCCCCGGCACTCACCACAAGTCTTCTAGATTACAGCCAAGTCCCAGCGGCCGTAACAGACAGCTCCATCTGACTTTCTTCACTGTCAAAATGTTTTGTGTCACTGACTATTGAGACAGCACACCTCTTTCTGTTTTCCCTGTACGGATCTTGGTCTGGAAAGGTCTCGGTCTGTTTGATGGGTGCCGTGGTCAAGGAGAACCAAATCAGGCTGATGCTGGTCAGGAAGTTGCTAGCGGGAACCTGGAGACTGCTGGCTGAGGGACAAAGCAGGTGAGCAGAGCCCAGGTGGGGCCACAAGCCTGACTGACACCTGCTGCTGACACCAAACAACTGCAGGGGCCTCTGGTACTCTTTCCTTGTGTTGTGTTCCTAAATGCTAAGCTCAGGGAACACAAGTCTCCCCATGCCTCACACCCACACCAGGAGTCTTCCTTCCTAGAATAAAGGTAGCAAATGTGCCATTTCTTTTCTTTCTTTTTTTGTCAGCATTTTATCCAAAGACCTGGATGCTGATCTTTTGTTATGTACATTGCAAATAGCTTTTCCCAGGATGAGGCTTGCCATCTCACTGTTCTCATGGAATCTTTTGATGATCAGAGGTTCATCTTCCATTTCACATTGATTGGTAGTGGTTGCCCGGAGCATTACTTGACAAAGGGTTCAGAGACCATGGGCAGACTCAGTAAGAAAAAGCGCCATGATCTATTAAAGATGTCTGACAACCACGAGGGCCCCCAGGACTGTCATCTTATAGCCCTGGAATAAGCTAGCAAAATTGGATGGAACTCTGGGGAGAGGGGAGTGGAATGATAAAAATTCATGAAAAGAGCATGGGTAGTACAGACTGTCAGTAGATAGCAGAAATACACACATTCTCTCTCTCTCAAGGAGGCAGGGGGATTTCACCTTTTCCGAGGAGGTGACATAAGCTCTAGATTTAAAGGATGACCAGGAGTTTACCAAGTAGAAAGAAAAGAACATCTCAACAATGGTAAATGGAGAGTGGGATGAACAGAACGGTATCCTCAGGGAAGTCCAAGCACACACTCTCTGTGCATTGAGACTTTATTCTGTTGCTTGTAGGGTGTCAGGTTGTGGTTCTGTCTTTCAGTTAGCTTCAGGGTCAAAATGTGTAAGATAATAAATGAGGCTTGAGAGACAGGCAAAATGATTTAGGAACATGAAGCCAGGAAATGCATAGAAATTAGCAGTCGTAAGATAGTAGCATAAACTAGGTTTTATATCAGGGAGCTGCTTTCAACCTTCATGATTGCCTTTAGCAGAAGCTTCTGTCTGAGGATAGAAAGGAAGCCATGGAAGAGAAACCTGGGGACTTAGCTGTGGAAAAACTGGGGATAATGAGAGTAAAGGGTAATTAATAGGACCTCGGACCCAAGGCTTGTGGTAGCAATCTAGTTATCAATCTTAGAGTACGGGGGTAATGAAAGAGCCTGGGGGTTGGGAGCAGTCTTGGGCTATAATGTGGGCAGTTGGCTTTGTAAATGACGAGAAAACTCTATTTCCAGAACCAGGACAGAAGGTGAGATGCAACCGGATCAAGCTAACCTGACATTCAGAACTTTCAGCTAATGTGTTGCCTACAGGCTTGCAGAGCTAAAGGGTACAGGCTGGACCACTGCAGAGGCCTGGGTTTAAATCCCCACCCGGCACTTTGTGTCTACGAGATCCTGAACAAAACGGGCTCCTCCCTGAGAAGTTAAGTGGCCCTGGAAGGTCAAACCAGGTTAGTGGCGAGCCCAGTGAGTAATGGTCTTCCTGGCTGTTGGGAGGGAGCTCCGGATTGTCTTATCAGCTCTGCCTGCTTCCTCTTTCGCACAGACAGGACTCTTAGAATTGAACCAGGAAGGAGAGATTTGAGCAGTCCCAGAGCTTCTCCTAGACTCACCAGTGTTGTGAGCTGGACTCTGTGCTCCGGCTTGTGCCTCAGTTCTCACCAGAAAGGGCTCCAGAAAAGGCACCAGAAAAGGTTTTGCCCAGCTGAGGAATGGACCTTGGCTAAGTGTTGGGGGAGGGGAACTTTCTGAGCACCTACTTCCTCATCTGCAAAACGAAAAGAATAATTCCAATGTCGTGGACTGGATATGAGGCTTTCTTAAGAGTATTGGTTCCAAACATGTTAAGCGCGAGAGTCTCTATGATGACGAGGATGGTGATGACAATGTATGATGGCCTCTTGCTGTCTAGGAGTCATACATTAGTGGTTTTACTAGCCCACATGCTCCAGAGAGAGAAGAGCAGATGTGCAGGTTTTTGAAGGACCAAGGCATGTGTAAATGGAAGAGTGCAAGGCAGAAAGGGAAGAGAAAACCAGCTACAGAAAGAGACAGTAGCTAAGAAGATTCTTAGCTAAATATTCAATGCCTTCTCAGTGGCTTCAGGAGAAACGTAATCTGATTATTATGCAGAGATAGTATGGGAATGAAGAGTATGCAAATAAAGGAACTATTAGAGAGACCTTGGACAAGTCCAGTAACCTACAGGATTCATATCATTTCATGGCCTGTGGCACCTTCCACGTTTTGGGTAGGGGGAATTGAAAACTTCCCCTTGTTCACTGGGCTGTGTTAGTTTGTCTTTGTCTTGAGAGCTTTAACATTTCACATACTGAGTTTTATTGTAATTTGCCGTTTATCTGTCTTGCCCACCGGACAACGAACTCTTTGGAGGTGAGGATTATGGGCGTATTTTACCTTTGTTACCTGGTACAAGATAGGCAATGTGAATCCTTGCGTTTGTGAAAAGAATACAAGTTGACTGCATGGAAACCTCTTTGACAGAGGATTTATAAACAGGACACACAGGACACACAGGAAAATGCGGTTTCTTGGAACGGGGGTAAATAGAAAACAGTCCAACAAATTGAACATGTGTGTAGAAAGGGGAATGACGGCATGCATCATCAATAGTATTGGCTGGGTGAATAAGAAGACCTTTTGACCAACAATACAGGAACAGAATAGAAGCAGGAGGAGAGAATGATGGAATGATGGAGGCAAGACTGCCACAGGCAGACTTAGTGAGCCACCATTTTTAAAAGTGCCTTTGAAAAGAAGGTTGGATGAAAGAGAAGAATTTGTGCAATTATAATGTTTTTTTTTTTTGACTCTTATCTGCTTCTCTCACAAGCTATTTTTGGTAAATTCGCATTAACTTTCTAACAAAATGCCAATTAAAGCGACTTTTAATAAGCTGTGCTTAAAAGACTGAATCCAAAGAGGGAAGTGTGAGATCAACACGTCAGTGTAGGAACGAGATTCTTAATCCTACTTGGATAATAACTGAAATTCTCAGTTGTTTTCACCTGCTATGGTGATGTGTTAAATGGAAAAGCTAAGTCTCCAAGTGGTGATAAGGAACGCGTACATCTAATGCTGGGCTGACTTTCTTCCTTTGTGTCCTTTTGCCTTTCCTTCTGTCCCCCCACCAGTTCCTCTCCCACAGGAACTTGCTTTCCAGATAGTGTCAGATGACACCCCAACATGCCTGTTGATAATCTAAACTGACAATCCACTCAAGTCTGTGTTGACAGTGTGAATGTTTTACGTGACATCAACATTCACTCATTTCTGGGAACAGGACTTAAGGCTCTTGCAATATTTACATTTGGTTGTAGGTGCTCTGGGCAGAGTTCCAATTACATTCATGACTCTTGCTGAGGAACAGCTTCAAAGTGGAACCAAAGATTTAACCTGGTCCTACACGCACCTTTCCAGATTCTGACTTCTTTTGTATATCTCCACATCTCAGGACATTCCATTCCTCGTCCCTTCCTTGGCTGTTTAATTCCTATCCATCCACTTAGTCTCTTTCAGGCCTCACCTGTCTGAGTCCCCAGGGAACCTGTGCTAACCTCGCTTGTACTCTTTATCCCTCTGAATTGACATATAGAAACTTTTCAGATTCCCTCATGTATCCTGTCGGTCTTTACTTCACTGACTGTACTATCCCTTCCAAGTGAGGGACTGACCTATGCCACAAATGTCTAGTGTGTGCCTGTAAAATAAAGAAAATTAAAAAGTAAGAATAGGGAGGTAGGTGGATAGATACCTACATACATAGTTTATAGCTAGATATGAAGGCTAGATGAGGGGTGGATATGGATAGGACGATGAATGGATAAATGGAGAGACAGGCAAATGGATACACGGGTGGAAAATAGGGATGGAATTGGAGGAGGTCTGGTGCAAGGCCAATGCTGCTGTCTTATATTATTGCTCTTTTATTCTTCATGACTTTTCTATTCAATTCTAAGCAAACCTCTAAGGACCGTCCGCCTTATTTTTATTGAATTAGTTGGTTTCCTTCTCTACTCTCTGTCTGAAAAGGTAGAAGGCAAACCAATTTGCCATTATTGTTGAATTACTTTGCACTCAATTTTGCAGTCATCTACTGAACCAGTATAAAAAACAAAATGCTTTTGCCAAGTATATGTGATAGGCATATATTAAGTGTTCAGGTGGTAGGAATTCACCCACTGTATGTCTAAAATGAGCTGTGTCACTGAGAATCACCTTTAGTCACAGCAGGGATAGAAGGGATGGCTGCCCCCTTGCCCCGATGTCTTTTCTGCTAAATGAAATCAAACTGATGGATAAAAGATGTCACCAAGAGGAAGTTCTCTGACACCCTGCTCCTGGCTTATATACTGTGTGTTAATGTGAAGCACTCATTACTCTTATGTCAGATGTCTATGGAGAAATTGGGGGAAGCCACATTGGATAGCAAAGATCTCCAGTCTGCAAAGTTCAACACAACACCCAGGGCCAGAAGGAAGTCCTGTTTTCTTTAGGAGTGAAATTTGGGATTTTGATGGAGGGCTAGCATGGAAAATGTGGCTCTTCCTTCCTCTCATCGTGGCTGTACTGGTATCAGATATGGAATTCAGAGTGAGGCAATGAAATAAGTCCAGCACGGGAGAGGAGTGAGTGCCTGAGGTTAGTACACCTAAGGCTCACAAAGGTGTGGGACCTAAGGCAACTTATTCTTAGCTCCTGAAAAGTGAAGGATGAGGACAAAAAGCTCACTGAGTGACTTTTTTTTTTGGATGTTTATAAAGATCCTGAAAAGGAAACTGTATATTGAAAATTTTTTTCTTATCTTAAAAACTCGAAATTTGACTTGATGACCAATTGTTATTATTATTATTATTATTATTGTTATTTTGCTCCAATATCACTAAGACTGGACTGAAGGATGCATGTCTCACATACTAGGTCTCCTCCCATGTCTTAATAGACCCACTGTTCCTCCGCTTTCTCTCCTGACCTTTTCACACAGGTTTTCAGATTACGTGTTACAGATAAATTATTAGTTTGTCCATTACCAACAATTTCTTAGGAATTCTTCATAAACCTTGGGTTAAGTAACTTGGCTGTAAATATTAATATTTATACTAATGTATGGTGATAGTCAAAAAAGACTATAGTGGGTTCTAGACTAATCAGGGGGATCACAGCATGAATTATATGCATATAAATCTCTAACTACTGTACTATACATCTGAAACTGATATAAAATAATATTGAATATCAACCGTACCTGAAAAAATTATTTTAAAAAGACTATACAATATTAGTGAAAACACTCTCAGATGTCACCTTTCTCATCTGTGACTATGACTGTTATCCACCCTTTCCTGGTCTCGGTTCCACATCTGTGAAATCATGATGCTTGAGGTCTTATAAAGATTCAATGAGACAGTACAAGGGAAGCATGCATCACAGTGCCTAACATATAAAATGCTCAGAAGATATCTGATATCATTAAAATAAAATTGTCTGGAAGCATCTTACCTGCCTGAAGATCAGCGATGGCTATACTGTTGTTAGTTTGGAGTTTCTTTGATTTCCTATGTCTCACCTAGTAGAGCATATTTTCAAAAAATATTCTGAAGATCACCAGTGTTCATGTCAGTCATAGAACAGGAAGACTTTTGAGCATTGTATCCTGTGTTTGGTATGGTGTCCTCCTCTAACCCTTTGATTGCCATAGGGTCAAAGACCAAATTTTTCAGTGTGGCAACCAAGACCACTCCCAATCTACTTTCTCCAGCTCCAATTCTCATTTCTCCTCTACATACATATTTATGTTAAGAAGATGGCTCCTCCAATGTTCCTGTACCTGTTCATTTACTCCTTGATCCAAGGAAACTTCAGCCACAGGGATCTTTATGAAATGGAAGACCTGATGTTGCCCCTGTGAGTCAGATGGGAAGCTGTTGGAAAGTCTAGAGCAGAAGAAAATTCAAAGCCTTTGCGATCATCTACAAGACTCCATAGCAAAAGAGGACATATAGATGGCCAATAGACATCTGAAAAGATGCTCAATGCCTCTAATCATCAGAGAAATGCAAATTAAAATCATAATGAGATGTCATCACACACCTGTCAGAATGGCTGTCATCAATAAATCAACAAACAAACAAGTGTTGGTAAGGATGTGGAGAAAAGGGAACCCTTGTGCATTGTTTGTGAGATTGTAAATTGGTACAGCCACTATGGAAAACAGTTTGGAGATTCCTCAAAAAATTAAAAATAGAACTACCCATGATCCAGCAATTCCACTTCTGGGTATTATCTGAAGAAATCCAAAACACTAATTTGAAAAGATATAAGCACCCCTATGGTTCATTGTAGCACTATTTACAATAACCAAGATATGGAAGAAACCTAAGTGCCCATGGATAGACGAATGGATAAAGAAGAAGTGGTACATATATATAACAGAATATTACTCAGCCATAAAAAAGAATGAAATCTCACCATGTGCGACAACATGGATGGACCTAGAGGGTATGAAGGTAAGTGAAGTAAGTCAGACAGAGAAAGACAAATGCCATACGATGTCACTTACAGGTGGAGTCTAAAGAACAAAATAAATGAACAAGTGAAACAGAAACAGAGTCATAGATACAGAGAACAAGCTGATGGTTGCCAGATGGAAGGGGAGTATGGCAAGCTGGATGAAAAAGGTGGAGGGAAGAAGTAAAATTGGCAGTTACAAAATAGTCACGGGGATGTAAAGTATAGCATAGGGAATCTAGTCAATAATATGGTAATTACTCTGTATAGTGCTAGGTGGGTACTAAACTTATCAGGGGGATCACTTAGTAAATTATATAAATGTCTAACCACTATGATACACACCTGCAACTAATACAAAATAATATTGAAGGTCAACTGTAATTGAAAAAAAAAAGGCTCCATAGAACCTGACTCTGGCTACCTGTTGGATGTCACTTCCCACCTCTCTCTACTTCTTCCCCTCCAGCCATACTGGCCTCCTTACTTTCCTCAAACTCAACAAGAATACGGTACCCCAGAGCCTTTGGATTTCCTGTTCCTTTTTCCTACAAATACCTCATCCCCAGGTTTCCACATGGCTCCCTCCTCTTTTTCCGTTGGGTGTCTGGTGAAGTGTCAGAGAGGCTGTTTCCTTCACATACTATATAAAATAGCCACATTTCCTTTGTCCCTTTCTATCCTCTTACACTATGTTCTTTTGGTAGCACATTTCACACTGGGTAAATATATATTTGTTTTTGAATGTATTCTATAAGGTCCATGAAAGCAGGGAGTTTGTCTTATTTGACTGTCATTGCCCAGAAGAGTGCATTGAGCAGTACTACCCATTATTACCTCAGAATGGCAGGAGCCCTCACCTGCCTCTACAATTTCCTCTTGTCTAGAGTTCCCTGCCTTGGAGTTGAAATTTGGCTCCAATTTCTGGAACCAGTTCAAATCTACGATCTTGTGGAGTCCTTAAATAAACATCTCAGCCTATAGTGGTCACTTGCTCCCCTAAATCAGGGGAGAAATAGAAATCTTCCCTGTCAGTGGTGATCAGTGGTCTTGTATGTTCAGAGAGGTGCATTCGGTTACGTGAAATGGGTTCTGGAGTCAAGTTGTCTGGGATCAAATCTTGGCTTGGCCATTAATGAGTTAGGTGACCTACTCAGCCCATCTCTGTGTCATCCTCTGACCTGTCAGAGAGGACAATGCCAGTGTCTGCCTCATGAGTTTGTTGTTAGGATTAAATGAGTTACATTCATCAAAGTACCGCTCCTGGCACATAGTAGGTACTCAGTCAACGTTTGCACTTATTTTTGTCACCTATATAAATTGTGCTCCAGTTAGATCACAAAGCTCTGTTCTTTGTCTGCCCCGTAACGTATGGCAGAGTGTTCCCCACAGCAGGCGCTCAATAACTCTGTGGACTTTTGGTAAAATTATTTCCCCAAAGAAATGTCAGAAGAAATGCTTAGAAAATTATACCCAAACAGTTATCTTCGTAAAGCTGTTTGGGGCCTCAGAAAGGATAAAGGAAAATCTCAAAAGGAACTTCTGCACATTCACTCAGGAAACACTTTCCAAGCATTTATTGTAGGCCAGATACGGAGCTGACGCCCTAATGATGCAGCAATGCAAAAGGCATGCTTTCTTTTCTGAAGGGGTTTGTGGGGACAGATATGTGAACCCATAGGTGTAACACATGTGGAAAGGGCTGCAAGGAGTGTGTGTGTGCAAAGCGTTATAGCGCCACAGGGGTCATTTCTGGATGGGGATGTACTGGATAGTTACTTTTTTCAGGTTGACTCAGGTAACCCATATTTCTATTTCTGAGTGCTGCACAAGTGATTTTGAAAACGAGAATGGTGTTAAAATTGAAAATGGAATAAGGTCCCTGGGGAACAGGAGCAGAAGTGGTTTAGGGAGAATATACTGAAACCGAGTAAAACAAGAAGCACAGATTGAACAAAAAGCATTGATTTCTTTAGGTTTTACTATGATCTAAAAACATTGTCCCAAGGATAATACATCGAATAAGACTTGGGATTTCTCCCCTTATTTTTCTAGCCTGTTGTTAATGAAGAAATGTGCTTCTGTGCTCAATGGTCTTTTATTACAAAATTGTAAAGATGGCAGAAAATTGTAGGGTAGCTGGCAGGGCCCTCTTGCCTCCAGATTCTTGGTCATGCTATTGCTCTCAGCTGTCTGCTCTGACCCGTTTTAGATTTCTATTTCCTCTGGCAATGTCTTTCAAAGAGAAAAGCAGAATTAAAATAATTTTCTGACAAATACAGGCTTACCATGTAATTCTAACCAATGCTTGTAGGAGATAGAAGAAAATGTTTGCAGCTCTTACTGTGAATTTACCAGATTCCAATTCCAGTTTTCTATTTACCACTGTACACATGTGCCTGGTGTGCCCACTGTAAACTTAGATCAATACAAGACCAATACACAAAACTCAATTGCATTTTTGTACACTAGCGATGAACAGTTTGAAAATGAAATTAAGGAAACAATTCCATTTATAGTAGCATCAAGAAAATTAAAATAACTTAGGAATAAATTTAACAGAGGAAATAGAAGATTGTAAAACTATATAACGTTGAGAAAACTGAAGATCTGAATAAATGGAAAGATATGTATCAGAAGACTTAATATTGTTAAGATGACTATACTTTCAAAATTGATCTATGGAGCCAACATCATCCCTATCAAAATCCCAGAAGATTTCTTTGAAGAAATTGATAAGCCAAGAATGAACTTTATATGGAAATGCAAGAGACCCAGATTAGCCAAAACAATCCTGAAAAAGAGCAATGAAGTTGAAGAAATCACGTTTCAATTTTAAAACTTTCTACACATATAGAGTAATCAAGACAGCAGGGCTCTGGCATAAGAATGGATATACAGAAAAATGGAAGAGAATCAAAAGAAAAAAAAAAGAACCTCTTATGTTTATCATCAATTGATTTTGACAAGACATTTCAATGAGTAAAGAATAATCTTTTCAACAAAGGTTCTGGGACAAATGCATATACACATGCAAAAGAATGAAGTTGGAGCCCCTATGTTATACCACGTATAAAAATTAGCTCAAAATCTATTAGACCTAAATGTAGCAGCTAAGACTATAAAAATGACATCACAACCCACCTTTAATTAATATTCCATATCAGCCTAATTATAAACTAAAGTATGTCTCTTATAATTGATAATCCTTGTGTTTTTTTTTCTTCTCCTTCATGTCACCTACACAAGTTCAATCCTTCTCCTACTGAACAGCCCTTTTTTGAAAATGGTTTTCATGTCTCTGTCAGTCTTTACTTTTCCATGCCAAGCATCTCGATTTCTTTCATTTTTGTCTTACGTTTTTTGTTTATGTTCCTGAGCTATTTTCCTACTTCTCTCTTAAAGTATGGTGTACAGAGGTCCAAGCCAGGCTACTCCAAGCCTGGCTGTCCTAGGCACCTTGAAAATAGATTCTTACTTACTTTTCCCAACCAGACTTTAAGTTAGGCAACATTTTGCACATTTTACAAATGACAAAATTGAGCTCAGAGAGGTTAAGATCTTGTCCAAGGTCACACAGCTGTGAGGTGACAGACTCAGGACTTGAAACCAGGTTTAGTTTTATTTATGACTACTGAATTAATTAATAGACTAGGAATCCCCCATTTTTCTCAGCATTGCAGACAAACAAGAATATACTACACAGGCTGAAAGGATCCTAGTGAAGAACTAATATTCTCCTAGTGGCTAGAGGTTGTAAATCTTAGGGATGGAAGTTAGTCTGAGGCCAAACTTATTTGTCATAATTAGAAATCCTTAACATTTCAGAGGGGCTCTTTGTTTGCTGAACTGGCTACTCTTTCTCAAAAGTGAAAAGCAAATCTTTCATTTCATTTATTTTATTCTGTTTTTCTTACCACAGTGAGGTAGTGTCTGGGTGAGAACATTCCTTCACTTCTTGTTCCTTCTCCCAGAACACCCTTTCACAGAATGCCTTTTAACTCTGTCATTTTTTTTTAAACTAAAAAACATTTGGCAGTTATTTTGATGAGAGCATAAAATTTGCTTTTCTGCTGAAAGATATTTTTTTCCAAAAAAACTCTTCTAGACTGAACGTACCATGTGGCAGCGGGTTGAGAATGAAAAACATGTAGCTGTCCTTGATTTGCAGGTCTGTGCCCTCTGACTGCAAGCACTGTCCCATGCAGGGGGTGGCCACAGCCCTTTGTAGACACTGGGCCGCTGGCCACTGAAGGGATAAAGCCAGCTTTATTTTAATGAGGCAGCTGGTACCAGGGCTGCCCCAAGTCCAGCTATGACAACAAACAGGACTGTGGAAAACAGTATACAAATGGCAGCCTTCTTCCAAAGACTTCCCAGAATTCCCTGGGTGGTGAGTCAGGGCCCCCCTCCCAATGCAGGAGATGGTGACCCAAGGAGTACTTGTCTGGGAGGCGACTCTTGGTTCCTATTTTTACTCTCAAAATGAAAAGTGAGGAACTGACGGCTCAGTGAAGAACAGTGGATGCAGGTCTACGCAGCAATGTCTCACTTCTCTACCACGCAGTTCTGCTGGAAGTGGAAGCACACCCAGCACCAAGCAAACACTCGGAGCACCCAGCTCTCATTTTGCAACATCATCTCTGATCATGATAAGCCCTGGTGGTGGTTTGTCACAACCGCATTTTCATATATATATCTGGTCTGAATATTTTGCATATAAAATGTGAATATATTATATCCCGATGTGAATATTGAACATATACACACACATCTGTGCATTCAAGTATTTTACATATAAAAGGTCAAATCCTCTTCATTCATAATGGCCCTTTGTGGTAACTAATTGTAATCACATCATATATACATGCATATTTTTATATGTATATATTTATGTATAAAATATTGAATATATCCATATGTATGTATATATAAAACATACACTTCATGTAATAGAATAAGTATATAATAATATAAATATATGTAATTATATATGAATATGTATATGTGCATAAATATGTGTTCAAATAGCTTATAATTGAAAATATATATTATAATTGAAAAGGTCAAATATTTAGAAGCAGACTTGGAATTTGAACCCAGACCTGTGTCATTCCATGCATTTGCCACTTTGTCTCATTGTCTCACCATAGAATAGAAGATATATTCTCTTCCATAATTCCATTAGATTTCCTAGCATATCATAGAGTGAAAGAAATAGTTATGTTTTAATTTGGGACATTTTTTCTTTTTTTTTTCTAAGCCTCTTGACCATTAATAAGAGGAAGGTAACATCTCATCTGCTTAGTGCCTTTGCTTGACTCCACTCATTTATTCCCTCAACAATTATTTCCTGAACACATGGGGTCATGTCCTAGGGGCTGTGGCCATAGCAGTGACAGTGGGAACAAAGCCCTGCCCTGTGGACCCTGGATTTTCGTGAGAGGGAGAGGATGACACAATGGAGCCGATAATGCTTCTACAATATGGTGGGAGTCGGCGCTAAATCCTTTGAAGAAAAATAAAGCCGAGTAAGGGGAACGGGAAGACAGAGTGTGGCTACATAGGTCAGGGGTCAGGGACTGCTCCTTGGCGCAGTGACGTTTGAGCAGACCTGTGAACGAAATGAAAATGCGTACCATACAGGTATCGCAGAGAAATCTTCCAGGCAGAGACACCCGTTAGTATCGCTTAAAGGAATTTCCCTGTAAGGGAAGATTCCTATTTTAAGTATCAGTGTGTTTTTAAGGACTTCACTGTACTTGGGGTAATCTGGCCAGTGAATGACACTCTGAGTCCCACGAGGGTACCATGCCTACTCCCCGTTACAGTCTGACGCACAGGACTGACTGGGGAAATCCTTGTAACATGGACTGTTCTAGGGTGGGCCTGACTTTTCTGGAAAGAGCCACGAAAGAAATAATGTAAGCTGCACAGGGCATGGGTCTCTTCCACAGCTACTCAGCTTTTCCATGCTAACTGAATTTGTTTGTGATCCAATATGTAACTTTATTTACAGAACAGGCTGCAGGCTCGATTTGGCCTGTGGGCCTGGTTTATCGACTCCTCCTCTAGAGTGAACTGCTCAGCGGCCATTTGAAGTCTGGATGGATGTCTGCCTTCACATGAAAGGCACCCAACTGCTAGGCTTGTTGGTGACTTTCTGTCTTCTTGTCATCCCTCTTCAATCCCCACTGTCACTTCCTGCTTCAGCATTTCCGAGACCCGTAATTTGGTGCTTCCTCTGTGCTGTGGGCTGGTCAATCCATAATCACGCATTAGACTCGTTCCTAAATCAAGAGTAAATATGTTCTCAAGAGAAAATGAGTAAAGGGGCAAAGGAAAGATGTAAGTCAGCTCTGTGGGTAATGGGCTATGCTTCTGAGCACGAACTTTCTGGAGGGTGTTCTGCAGGCTGGGAGGGGCCCTTTATCTGCCTTTTCTTTCTGTGTCTTATCTACTCTGGGTAAGGTAAATCAGATGGCACTATAGAATAAAACCTCACATAATTGGATTCTATTCATCAAAGCCTCCAAATAACTATTAGATTTTGTTTTTCTACACAGATTAATTTTTATGAGAACAAAACATCCACAACAAATGAGTTACTACTGTGCATTGCTTGAGTTTTTAGTAAATGGAGTCCTTTGTCCAATATTTCGGTGCCATAAATTAATGCAGTTGAGATTGGTGTGAAGATGACCCCAGGCCTAGCAGGCTCCTGGGTGGCACTTCAGGCTGGCCTTTGGTGTCACATAGGGGTGTCATTGGGCTGTCACAACGCACTACCGTGCAGGGTACCGTTCACAACTCATCTGAACCAACATGGCATCCCTGGAAGGGACAGTGATGGAAAACCAAGACTGACCAGTCCTTTGACCTTTGGCAAACACCAATTCTGAGTCACAGTCTCATTATCCACAACATGGAGAAGGCAACATCTACTTCATGGGCATTTGGGGAAAAACTCAGTGAAGTAAAGTATGTGAAAATGCCTTGCCCTATGCCAAGTACTCAGTAGGCGCTTCATAAATGAGATTTCCCTTCCACTGAATGGACGAACAGACAAATGAATGCATGCAAAGCAATAAGTCATAAAGAAATTACTTTCAGAAAATTATATTCAACCCACAAAAAATTAGGGGAAATAGGTTTGAAATCTTTTCCGCTACAAAGCTAGAAGCAATGCAGTTTTATTTATTTCAGTTATCCACAGATTTTTGTTGGTTTGTTTGTTTCCTATCACCCTCTGACATCTTTTGTCCTCCTGTCCCGAAAAGATCTTCTTTCCCCAAGCCATCTTCCTTGTTGACGCTGGACTGCAATCACTTTGAAGAAGTATCACTACACGCATGATATTTTTAGGTGAGGAGAACATACCGTGGAAGAAAACTATGGAAAACAAACAGCAATACAACTACTTAGACGTTAAAGATTTTATGAGAACACATGGGTCAGCATTCTGAATATCACACTTCCAAAACACAAATCTGGTCGTGCTATCAAGTGCCTCCCTAGCTTAGAAACTATGGACTACTCCCTGTAGCTTTCAGGTCATGATCCATTTTGGCTCACAAAGCCCATCGCCACTTGCTTTTCAGGAAAGCTTTCTCTGATTACTCTCACCCCCTTTCCCCTAACACAGGTGAGAGACACAGAACCTTGGACTTGCGTCTTTCTCCCTGCCACACCTGGACGTCTGTTTTATTACAGCAGTGGGAGGTAGAGGGCTACAAAACTAGATGTCTTTGTCCCTGAACCAAATTGTTAGGTCTTGGATGGCAGAGGGGGTACCTCTATCTTAATTCATCTTTGACTCCGGAGTCTAGCACATTAACCAGGACTCAGTAGGCAAAGCAATAATGTTTGTTGAATGAATGGTTGATTCATGATCGCTGTTAAATGCGGCCTCATCATTATTCTACTGACTCCTGATCTTGTTCTGCGTATGAATCTTTAAATACATTTCTGGAATTTTCCTCCTTTTCATTAACTCCATGTATTCTTTTCTCCTCTATAATTCAGATAAATGTGGCTATCTGGTTTCTCAATTCACAGGAAAGTAAAAGATAAATCAAAACATGGCATTCTCTAGAATGGAAAGCTTAAGCATGAAAGTTTACTTTTATTCCCTTTTAAGGAACGAAGGGGGAGAAAAAAGTGGGAAGGAGGGGGCATTTCCCTTCTCTTAATCACATTCTACCTGACAGATACCGCACAAGGTACCTAAAGTGGGCTACTCCATGATGAGGTTACCCCATATGAAGAAACTCAAGGTGGGAGAGGTGAGCTATGGACTAGCGATCACCCAGCTCATGGGTGTCAGAGCTGGGCTGTGAACCCCGCATGGGGTTCCAAACGGTGCGTGTGAGTTGTCCCTGTGTTTCACCCACGATGCTGTAAAAGGAAATGACATTGGAGAATAGGGGAAGAAAAACAGATGTTTTTGAGTCTAGAGAATTATTTTTGACCAGGAGTTTTATAAAATCCCAGGTTTCCAAGGAAAATGATTATGAAGATTCTCTCTGGAATTTCGGTGTTGGAATAAGTTTCAGATAGCTTTGTTAAACTCCTGATCCTAGAAAAAGTCCATTTAGACTAAGACTTCCGAAGCTAGTTCTCATTACACATCTTGAAAATATGTCTCTTCCTTGATATGTCTTTAGGTTAGTCCCCAGGTACAACCAGAAGCGAAAGGAGAAAGCGAATGTGGGGCTTTGCCCTTCATCAATGTTCTCACTTTGCTTCCCTCGCAGCAAAAAGGAAAACGCCTAGTGTAGAAAAAGTTTGGCAGTATTGCTCACACAGTTTAATCAGACCATATCATTGTTATTTCATTTCAATTCTTGATATCAGTGGTGTTCCTTAAAACAGAAAATTGTAAATTCCAAGCTATAAAATCGATCGAGTTTTCTGCCATTTCTTTCAGTTGGCATTTAATAACTGGACTAAGGTAATCTCCAACATATGATTGAATTCAACCCATGCTGTTGAGAAATTGAAAGTATAATCTACTTGGCAGGTTAAAAAAAGAGTCCACTTTCACTATGCGGGTACGTGAAGTAGGATGGGAGCCGAATTCATGTTTTTGAGTCAGCACTATTTTTAAATGTTATGCTAAGCCTTGGGGGGAGGGGATGAATACAGAAAAGAGCAAATGATACCTTAGAAAGCTTATAGAGGGAGACAGGCATTGTCGAATGCAATACCTTATTTAAATACAAATGTAGTTGTTTGATGGATTGAAATGATAAAAGGAGGGATATATCAATTCTGTCTAGAAGATTCATTGAAGGTTTTGCTAAGAGGAGGATGCTTATCAAGGTTTTGAATAACGTGCAGGAATTTTCCTGTTGTGTAAGGACATGGAGAGGGGGATTCACGCAGGGGGAATGAAGTGCGAAAGTACATGGACGTGAATGGGCGTGGTGGGAGAGGAAAGGTAAAAGAACTGAGCAGTGCTACAGTCTAAAGGGCACGGCGAGGAAAAGAAGGAGGGTGGGCTGCTATACAAGAGATGAGATGGGGAGAAATGAGTTAATGCATATTATGGTGGGACAGAAGCAGACGCCATAAAACAGTAGGACGCCTAGGACTTATATTAAAACTCGCCTTACACTAGTTCATTACTTTAGAGTGATTTAACTAAACAACCTATTAGAAAATCTTAAAACATTTTTAATTAATTTCAAAAGGCACAGTGAATGCATTCCCATATTCCCTATCTAAATATTAATCCCCACTCATTGTTCTTAAGTCTGAGAATAAATACAGATGCTTTAAATCCTGGATTGCTGAAGTTAACATTTTTTTTCCTAGGAGAAGAAGGAAAATAAAAAAGGGAAAAGACTCAACCCTATTAAATCCTACCTCTAATTAAAATTAGGAGCGAATTTAAATTAATATCCAGAAATAAGCCAACAGCTCAAAGAAATGAATACAAATGTTAGGAAATGATTATGTTTTCCAGCAAATATCACTAATACTTTCTAAATACATCTGCTTCAGACTGGTGTTGACAAAGGGAGGGATGACTTAGGGAGGGGGCTGAGTAAAGATATGGAAATTCTTGAGACTTTATTTCAAAAATCTATCTTCTGGGGACCCCAAAACGAGCAAAAATTAAATGCACGGCCTCAGGAGTACCCCTGCACTTCCTCTCCATGTGTGTAAAAGATCTCTTTTAAAAAGCGCTCAAGATATTCACAAACCTGGCAGGAATTCTGGGACAACCTAACGATTTCTGTCATTAAGGTCTGACTCATTTGCAAACTTTGAGTCAACACGCCAATTGGAACTGTGTACCAGGAGTCCTGAGGGTAAGCCATTTCTTCTCCTGGTGCCTCAGTTCTCCCATCTGTAAAATGTAAACAGAATTGTCATGAGGTACTTGAGGTGGCATCTATGTACACACACTGTGAAAGGGACTCCGGCTCTCCCTTGATGCCCATCATGCTGCAGGGGAGAGGACCTTGGTTGCCCCTCCCAGTTCCTTTGGACTCCTACATGACTTCCTTAGCTCACGTTCCTCACCCCCTGTAGCTCTACTCTGGTTCCTTCTCCATCCTGCTGAACTATTATCATACATAAATGTCTTCATACACCTCCCTTGGTCAAAATCTTTCATTGACCTCCTGTTGACTGTAGAATAAACTGTCACATCCCCTAGCTCTGCAGTCATGATGGAACCCCGCATATCTTTCCAAAAATGGGCTTTTTGTCATGCTGTTTCTAGTGACCGGACCGTGCCAAGCTATGCCTTTGGGTGTTCTCACTCCCTGGCCTGATAGTTCATTCTGCTGTTTCTTACTCCCTAAAAACAAACACACAAAACACCTCTGCAGACAACTCCGTGAGAGTCAGGTGCCCCTTCTTTTTCCTCCCATCTAAGTGACCGTCCCACCTTTGACTGTGGACTCCTTGAGAAAGGACCCATGTTCTATCACTCTTTGTCTTCAGAGCTGAGTTTAGAGCTCGGCATGAAGCCCATGTTTGATAAATGATTGTGAGATTCGATTATCCAGGCTAGCCGTCAACCATTCCGAGAAACACATGAGTGCCCTCTCTCGTCTTCTCCTGGCAACTCTGAGCAGCTTAACCGAGTTCAGCAGGGGGCTGGGTCCAGTTCATTTTGTTTCAGGATCTGCAGGCGTGTGATAGGGGGTGGCAAGAACAGTCATTCAGAGGAAGTGCCTCAGACTCACAGAAGATCACACACACACACACGGGCTGCCCCACAGACCAATTCCACAGACCCTGGGGATTTTTACCTTAGGAGCTGCGAGTCTGTGGGGACAGAGTCAGAGAGCAGTTTCCAGGCTCTCGGCCTCGTGGAAAGGTGTTGGCTTGGTTATTAGATGGCCATCAGCTGTAATCAGATGGCCGTCCGCTGTGACTAGTTGGCCATCAGCAGTTACCGGTTAGTCATTAGCCACTAATATAACTGCCGTGGCTACGCTAAGGGGTTGGTGGGTTGGTGGGTTGGTGGGTGGGTTGGTCGGCAAGAGAAGCGGATGGTGGGTTGCGACTAGCAAGTGGGGTTAGCAAGCGTGGATGGAAGATTGCAGATTGTGTGGATCCTGCATTTTGTGTCTTACTAGGCTGCCAGTGAGGCTGGGGTGCAGGAATGCCCCTTGTTGGGGTACTGGCGGATGTTTGCTCTTGTGTCTCGACCAGCCACCATCGAGACTATGGGGGTATGACTCCCCTATCTATGGCTCCGTGGGTGTTCCTTTTTGGCCTCACCATGTCCTGCGTTCTTGTGCGGGGAGCAGGAGCTGAGACCCCGCATGACAGAGTCATTGTGGCAACAGCATTTCCCAACGCTACTTTCAGGAGAAAGAGACTGTTTTACATAAGAGTGACTTTGGTCACACTTCAAACATGCATTTCTGAGAAAAAAGAAAAATCAGGGCCTTCTCTTTAAAGGCTTTCCCATTCTTCTCTGTCTCTCTACACTCAATCTAGTGCTTTTCTGCCCCAGGAGGCTGTGGGATCAGGACACCTCTCTTTCTGAACTTCCGCAGCGCTCCCAATTGCCTGTGGTGTGTAGAGTCTAGTCCAAACCTACTCACTTCTCACCCACAGCCAATTTTGGCTTCAGGTCTCATAACTACCCTTTTCCCTCCACGCCAACTCAAAATTTACTCACCTGCACCAATTTTACTCAGCATTCCACCAATTTGTAACCTTAATATTCTCTCTAGCGTCTAATCTATAGCAGTAGCATGAAAAGAGGAGAGTACACAAGCATTAAAATTAATGTGTATTGAGGCAGGGACTGTCTTGCCGCCTTTTGAAACCTGTAAGGTAGGTCCACTTTACCAGCTTTTACAAAAGAGGAAACTAAGCCCCAAAGGAAAAATAGCTTACTCATTTCTCAGGAGTCCTGAGTTATTAGAGCGAGGTCAGCTGTGAACCTGAATCTCTCTTCTCCACCACACTACAGCACATTTGGTCCTTTCTTCAAATGACCCCAAAATACACCTGCTTCAGGAAGACACGACCAGTTACAAATGTAAGTCAAAGCCCAGAAAAAAGAATTTGTGGTGAAGAAGCAATTTAAGGCTCAGTGACAATTTGTTTCCTTTGCCATTCTGATTTATCACGCTTTTAGCTTTTCTTGGGTTATTTCTGCTTAGTGAAACGTCAATATCTTTATGCTCCACTCTTTTATTAAGTATATTAAACAGGGGAATTGAATTCACAAAATGTACTTTGAAAAGTACAAATGCTCTGTAAACAGAGGCAGTATTAGAATTATATCACTGTTATGAGTTTTTCTCTTGCTTTATAGTTAGTGGGTTTGTTGCTTCGTCTAATCTGACTGTTTTATTATACACACAGATTTGATGGAGCCTGCTAATTCCCCAATATCCATTTGTTTCTTCCTTTGTGTTGATGGAACTTTGGGTGTTTGTTCCGTGGCAATGTTTTCAGCTAAAAACTGCATTTCCCATTTTCCCTAGTGAATGGGAATGACCACCTGACGCAATTTGGGGCAACTTTAATACAAGCAGAAATCAGTGGCTGGCCTCTTATGGCTGATCCTTAAACAGTGGCCTTGGCTGGTCAGTACCTATTTTTCCACTGTCCTTTACTTATGTGTTTGTCTGGCATGTAGACATAATGATTGGACTGGAGTATCTTGTGACCACGAGAATAATATCAAAATACCCACAATGACTTCATCCACAACATCCCTGAGCCCATAAACCAAAACCCAAGACACTCATTCTTGAATTTCTTGTTAAGTAAGAAAAATATAACCCCCTTACTTGTTGAAGCCACCATTACATGGATTTTCTGTTAGATGATTGCTAAGCTCAATCCTTGGGTGACAGGGTCACCGAAAGGAAGCAAATTCTATTGTGAAAGTCCTGGGCCGGAACTCTTAACCGATCTTCAGCTGCATTTTCCCCTGTCAAGTTTCTGCATTTCAGCCAGAGTGGTCTTTCCACGGCCGTGTTTAAAATCCTCCAGCAGGTTTTCATTGTCCTGAGGATAAAGTCCCAAACACTTGTTGTAATTAAAAGTCCCTCTTAGGTCTGGCCCCTGCCTACCTCCCGGCCTCATCACTACTCTCATTGCCCCTCCCTCTCCCCTGCTTCAATACATCACCTGGTCCTTTGTCTCTACCTTCTGATATGCTGCTCCTTTTACTGGCAGCATTCTCCCCCAGCATGACTCCCTCTTTAAATATCAAAATAAATGGAAGGCTACTTACAAATCTCTTCTAGACTGGCTCCTTTCACGCCACTGTGACAACTTGCAATTACTTCCCCGCAGTGTTGCCCGCTAGACTCTAGACTCACTGAGAGTAGGGGCTGCGGCTGTCTTGTTTAGTGTCATAGCCCCAGTATTTAGTGTAGTGCTTGGCGTAAGGCAGGCACTCCGTCATAATATGAGGGTAAACTTGAGTGAGTTTTCTGTATTTCTCAGAGTTTGCTTCTGGGAGAAACCAAAGTTAAAGTCTTAAGTGCAAATAATTGATTTGGAAGGTGATCCCAGGAAATAAAAATGGGAATCTGGGTAAGCCAGAGAGAGAAAGAAAGGAAGTTATTAGGGTGAGTGTTAACAAGCAATGTTTTACAGTGGGCACTGTGGGCAGCAGCTTATCCCATGGAGGAAGTCTGAGAGACAGCATCCAACACTTCTCAGCGTTGTCTCGCCCAAGGGCCCAGGGAGCTGGGATGTGAAGCCATCAGCCCCCACCAGGCCTTGTTGGGGTGGCAGTCACTCCCCAGCATTACTGGCCTACCTGGCATGGAGGCAGAGAACTTGTCTGCCAAAGAAAACCTTCAAAGGGGCAGTGCTCAAGGATGGTATGCGCCGAGGGGGTAAGAACAGGCATTCATGGTGTGCCACAGCCATACGCCTCTCTCAGCCAAGGCTCCTCTTCCACAGAACAGACATGACAACTACCTGGAGTGTTTCTGCAGATGGAATGAATTATTGACTCCAGTGGGACCGTGACTCTTCTGATAAAACATTAATCAAATAACATTGTTCCACGTGGTTTTACTGCCCTTGGAGTGGGAACATCTGTTTCTTCCTAGGTTAAAATTGTAACATCTTTTTTTCTTTTTTCTTTTTTTAAAATCAGGAGCCACATAGAGCCCTGCCAAATCAGGAGAGAAAACCTGGTGGGGATGATGAGATAGGCATCACTGTGTACCAGTCTGTGGTTGTAACAAATGGGAAAAGGGCTAGCGCAGGCCCTGTGCTGAGAAGAGGTGGGCACCATGGGCAGAGGTAGGGCTGCTCAGTCAAGTAGGTGTATTCTCTTTTCTGCCAAGATGTAAACGTGGCGGGAACCTGGGCAGGAATCGACCTCTTCTCGTCTATAAAATAGGGATGTAATTCCTATTATGCATGTTTATTAAAATGATTTATCTGGCAGGTGGCAAAGATGAAAGAATTAAGAAAAGAAAGATAGTATAGAAATAAGGATTTGGGGTCAGATTCTCTGAGTTCCTATTCCAGCTACACCACATTCAGAACATCTGTTAATCTAGACTTCAGTTTCCTCATCTGTTTAAAGGGCATGATAATAGTATTGCTTCCTTATGTTATTTTAAGGATGAATGAAGTACACAAAAGCAGCTGCTGGTATTGAGAAAATACTCAATAAAGATTAGTTGTAGTTATTTTTATTAGTATATTGGTATTAATATTATTATTTTTCAAATAATTTCTGTATAGTTTTCACCAGCCTTACAACTTTGTTCTTGTAATTTTTACAAAAAGTGAGTACATCTTTTGATAAGTTTTGACTTGCATTTTTTATACCAAATTCTATTTGCAGCTCACCATTCAAGTCCTAGGAGGTTTCTAATCATTTGGGAAGTTTCAGTTTAGAAGGGGGTTGGGGGTTTCGGATGATTCGTACAGAAACAATGGATGATAATTTGGTGTTCAACCTTAAAGCTTCTATCTTCCATTAATCCCAGATCTTTCCCTGCCCCCAACCCCCAGCCATCACTATCTTCCTGATGGTTGGATCTAAATGAAGTATTGGCATAAATTATACCAGTAGACCAGGGGTTATCAGTCCTCTGTTGAGGGTTAAGTCACTAAATGGTAAAACTGATAATAGTCCTTGCTGGCCTCACCCAAATCATGTGTCAAACTCCAATAAGTGTTGGTCTAGCACATTTACACATTACCCTGTGACAGCTCTAAGTTACTCTAGCCTGAAGGTGCAGACCTGATGTGTTAACCAGGATGCTTTTACCTTTAGGCTATCAGAAGTCTCCTTTTGACCATGACTTTAATTGCCGATTACAGATGGAAGTCAAGTTTGCAGGAAGCAGAACATTCACGCATAAGGAGGGCTAAAAGCTCAATGCATTTTCAATGAGAATGTTACTTTTAAAGACCAAACTCTGCTCAGATTTGTCACAGCATTTTAGAACGTGAAGGGATCTGAGGGGTCTTCAAGCTATAATTGCCTTCTCTTACAGATGAAGACCTTTAGGCTCTCAGAGAGGTTAATTAATTGCCCAAGGTCATATGTAGCAGTGCTTCTCAAACTTAAATGAGAATAAGAGTCACCTGAGGAGATCTTGTTACACTGAAGATTCTGATTCAGTAAGTCCGAGTTGGGACATGAGATTCTGCATTTCTAGAAGCTTCCAGGGGACGCAGCAGCTGCTGGTCCATTTTGTGAGTATCAAGTATATTCCATGAGGGGAATAAGAAGTCAGGATTTTTGATACCAAATTATTGTTTTATTTTACCACCTGGATTATCCCGTGTTGCAGAAAACCACAAAGGCTTAGAGTGATGATGGTCATTTATCACTTGGGGGGAGTGGTGTACTTTTTAATTAACTAGAGTCTGAATTTGCAAAATGTTCAAGAAAATTGTCAACAAGTGGATTGATTAGTTAATTTGAATGTCATCAAAGTGCTTAAGCATTTTGTGGTGGATACTGTGGTCTGTCCCACAGAAGAACCATTTTTAGGAAGAAGAATGAAATCCTACACTTACAGAAGTGTTGTCACACATAGCCCCCAGCTTCTAGTCTCCTATAAAAATGGCTTCAGATCAAGAAAGCCCCAAGGTCATTACCCAAGGTCATGCCTCTTTCCCAGGAGGCGCTACATCCAATGCCTGATCCAAGGACACACCAGGTGCTCATTTTTTCTGGTCCCCAATTATGTCATGAGTTATGAATTGAAATATATATCTCCACATTCATGTGGGAATCCTAACCCCCAGTACCTCAGGGGCGACTGTATTTGGAGATAGGGCCTCCAAAGAAGTAATTAAGGTAAAATGAGGTCATCACGGTGGTGGACCCTATTCCAATGCGACTAGTGTCCTTACGAGAAGAGGAGATTCAGACACATATACACACAGAGGGACAATCATGTGAAGACATGAGGAGGAGATCAGGAGGTGGTAGCTATTAGGAAGCCCAGGAGAGAGAGACCTCAGAACATACAACGCTGTGCACACCTTGTTCTCAGACCTAATGCCTCCAGAACTGTGAGAAACCACAGTTCTATTGTTTAAGCCCCCAAGTAGGTGATACTTTGCTAAGGCAGCCCAAGCAAAATAACGCGACATGAGTGGTGGTCATCACAACTTCCACACTGATCCCTTGGCTTGCGGTGTAAGACCTTTTGAAATGGGGAATGCCAAGTGGGAATCTCTGAAACTACTAGCTAAAACAGTACAGAGAAAACAATAATTGCCTACCAGGGGAATGGCAGAAAGTAACATCACCCTTAAATACTTAAAGATGCAGGAATGGTGGTCCCTACTCTTTCACAGTTTGATTGCCCACACTGATTCCCGCAAAACCCAGATAGATCCTGGAGGGCGAGAGTAGACTTCTGCTATGTCATCCACGTGGTAACCCCAATAATAGCTGCTGGGCCACACGTGGGATCTTTACTACAGCGAGTTAGCATGTCTCCAGATACACTGTCTGTGACCATCCTTTTGCCGAGTCCATTCTTATTCCTATCAGAAAGAGGACCAGGAAGGGCTGAAGTCACCTGGACTGTATAACTGTATTTTCTGCCCCTCCCCAGAACTATGCTTTCTCTCCCACCCTCTGTTGCACTCTGTGGTCTTAGGAGGAGGCATCCAGCACCAGCTGGACATTCTGCAGAACGTCACACTTGTCCACAAGGTGGATGACGTCATCCTAATCAGACATAATGGGCAAGATGCCGTCAGCACACTGGGGAACCTTGATCAGATAGATACCTGTGCTCCAGGGGGCAGGAGACACATTCTTTAAAGATTCTCTCCGCAGATATTCCTTTTCAGTCAAGGCACAGGGAAAGAAAAGCTACAACATGAATTTACGTCTAGACTTCTTAGTTCCACAGAAATTCTCCCGTTGACTAATGGAAAAATGGCCTGATTTTATTTTAGTGTTTGTCTTTTCGTGGGCCTTAAGTCATGTGACAACCTGATCCCCCATGACTGGACAGTGGCTTTTTCTTCCCATCACAGGGACGAATGTTTGTGATGACAAAATGACGCAGTACACTTAGTCCAGGTTACGGAACAAACTCAATAAGTATTAGCAGGTTCGCTTGACGTTAGTTATTACTGCTCTGCAAATCCTTCCTGCGTACTTTCTATCCAAGCTCAGTTAAAGAAAGCCGTCTTATAATACCACAGCTAACACACACCTGAATTTAATCCTAATAGGACTGTTTGGAAGATGAAATGAGTTCATATATAGTAAGTACTTACAACTCCTAGCATATGCTTATTGCTCAGAAAGGTTGATTATTATTGATATTAACTTTCTATTCTACTGGTAAACAAAGAAAGCCCATAATTTTGGGTTTACTCTTCCAGGAAACATAGAGTCATTATGAGTTATAGGTCATAAGAGAAATTTTTAGAAAGATTAGTCTGGCAGAGAGCAAGGGAAGGAGATTAGATGAGAAAAAAGACTAGCGCTATTGACATTTGGACCAGATGATGCTCTGTTGTATGGGGCTGCTGTTTTTCTTGTGGGTATTTCGCAGCATCTGTACTTCTGTAATAGCAGCTCCCCCGTTATGACAACCAAAAATGTCTCCAGACATTGCCAAACGCACCCTGGTGGACGGGGGTAAAACTGCCTGTGGCTGGGGAGGCTGGACTAGATGGAAGGAGGAATATACTTGAGTTGGGGCAAGAACAGAGGGATTGGTGAGAAAAGGTATTGTAAGAAGGGATGGGAGGATTTGATGGTTAATCAATTCAAAGATGTCAAAGGAAAAAAGGAATCCAAGATGATCCCGAGTTTTGTGTTTGTTATCTGAATAATTAGGATAATGTATACAGAAAGAGGAAAGCTGGTTTATATATAGAAGTAGGTGAGCTTTGGTTTGTCATTTCCCAGTGCAAAATTCTGGGGGCTAACAATGACTTTTTCTTTTTTTTGTGCCAGGTGATTTTGCACACATTATCTCATTTACTATCCTTAACTACCTGGCAAGGTAACTCATCCTTTTCCTTTCTCTGCACACATTATGAGATTCTGAGATTAAGTGACCTTCTCAAGGTCACAAGGATTTTAAATGGTGGAGCATAATTTGGACCCACATTTCCTGACTTCAAAAAGCATGCTTTGTCCATTGCCCTTAGCTGCCTTCTTGGGGTACAGAGTGAGTTCTAGGGGATGGTGATTTGGAAGCTACCAAATCAGCACACAGGATGAGAGAGGCTTACTTTTCCCAGGCTGTGAGGACACCAGAATCGCATTGTCTTGCTTTTGTCTACAGTCAGCTAAAACGGTGCCGTGGCATTTGCACGACTATAGTCCCAAAGAGGTTTTCGCTTACATCTGGTCTTTTCCAGCAAGCAGACAGCTCAGACGTGCAATTGAAACCTGACAACCGATGCACATACTTCTCCTGACAGTGAATCACGCACGAGCCTGTGTTTTCTCGGCTTTAAACAGAAGGCACATTTTCACAGCTGGATGCCAACTCCACCTCTAAGGAGCTATTCCTCATGTGCTTTCTTCAAGAGCTGCTTTCTCTTCAGCCATGCTCAAATCCCTTTTTCCTGTTTTAGAGCAGGTGCGCCAGGCACGGGGTGGAGCAGGGATGGACCTCAGGCCAGTGAGCAAAGCGATGTGAGTATCGCAGACGCTAGGGTGAGCTCATTTTTCTTGAAAATTACACTGCCAGTGCTGGCTCTCAAAGGTTTAACTTCCACGTGCCTGCTTAGAGCAAAAATTAAAGGTAATGGTTAACAGAACGACAACCCTCCTGTAGAAAGTGGTTCAAAAGAGAAAAGCTGTCCACGGACATACACGGAGATGTCTCAGAAACGATTCATAGTCAATTGTCAACGACGGGTGCCTCTGGGAAAATCAGCACAGAACCAGGTCAAGACCATTTGCTTTTCACTGTCTCTGATTTTTGAACATTTGAATTCTTCGCTACATGAATGCATTATTTGAAAAAGAAGCACTTTGCGGTAGAAGTTGCTAGAGTGCTGACCCTTGCGGTGTGGATAGTGAGTGGAAAGGGGCAGGAGGGGTCCTTCTGGAGGCACTGATAATGTTCTGTTCCTTGAGCTGGTGTTGGTGAGCCAGGTGTGTGCACTGTGTGAGAATTCATCACTGTCCACTGATGACGTGCACTTCTCTCTAAGCACGTTATATTGTAATGAAACATTCAGTATGTTCAAGAAGTTAAACAAGCCAAAAAAAAAAGTCCATAATAGTACATTTGGCAGAGTGAGTGTGATTCATTCATTTATGCATTTATTTTAAAAAGCCCCAAAGTGTGTTTCTTGCGTTTACTTTGTGACACAAACTGAGAGTATGAAAGTGACTAAGGCAAGCTCCTTCTCCTTGAGAAGACCCAGTCTTGTGATGGGGAAAGAAGCTGTATTCCCATGAAGCAAGGCTGTGTGTATGCTTCCTACAACAGTTGTCTCTAATTACAACACTTTGTGGCTTCAAACAACATGAAGTTATCATCTTAGGGTTCTGGAGTTTAGAAGTGCAGCACGGTTGCACCGGGCTAAAATCAAAGTGCGTTTGTGTTGGAGGCTGTAGGGGGAATCTGCTTCCTTGCTTCTTCCAGCTTCCAGAAGCTTCGTACATTCTTGACTCATGGTCTTTTCCTCCATCTTCAAACTCACCCATCCCAACCTCTTCTCTTTTTGTCATATCGCTTTTTTGTTTTTTGACTGTGTGTCATTTGCTTTCCTCTTTTTCTTCTTTCACATGGTGGATAATGACATTGGACCCTCCAGGAAAATCCAGGATTATCTCTCTATCTCAAGGGTTTTACCTTACTCGCGTCTGTTCAGCCCCTTTTGCCATGTAAGGAGATTAGAATGAGAACATCTTTGGGGGTGTCATTTTTCTGTGGATGTAGATTGAATATTTATGTCTCCCCAAATTCACATGTTGAAATCTACTCCCCCAATGCGAGGGTATTTGGAGATTCTTAGTGCATGAGGGTAGAGACCTCAAGGACGGCATCAGTGCCCTTATAAAAGAGACCCCAGAGATCTCACTCGCCCCTTCTGACATGTGAGGACACAGCAAGAAGGCGGAGTCTGTAATCCAGGAAGCAGGCTCACCGGTTTCTGAATCTGCCAGCAGTTTGATCTTGGACTTCCCAGCCTCCAGAACTGTGAGAAATAAACTTCTGTTGTTTACAAGCTACCAAGTCCATGGTATTCTGTCATAGCTGCCTGCACAAACTAAGACATCTGCCAAACGGTGTGTGTGATACAAGGGGATCAAAGCAAGGGAATCACTGAGGAGAAGCAGCCTGAGTGGTCGGTGTGGGGCATGGGAGAGGATGGGAGGCGGCAGGTAGCAGGTAACACGCAGATGACCTGGAGGCAGGGCAAGAAGTCAGGTGGAGCCAGGTGTATGTGAGGGCCCCACGGGATGCCAAAGAGGGGAAATTACATAGAAGGCTGTGATGAGAGCGTTGTGTGTCAGCTTGCCCGGGTCCAAAGCCCATGACGGCTTTTCCTGGGGCAGCAGCCTTCTAACCAAATCTGAAGGAGGAGTAGGAAATGAACGGGAAAGAAGAGTGGGGGCAGAGAATTTCAGGCAGAGGGGTCAGCCTGTGCAAAAGTCAGTGGGGGGAGGGGAGGGCACATGGTACTTACGAGAAGCTGATGGGCAACATGGTGGCCAAGGTCAAGGACAGAGAGTTAAAGGGAAAACATCAGGATGAAGCCCAGCGATGCCTTTTCTCCCAGCCTGGGAGACCCTGTGCCTTCTGGTTCCTGTCTGCTTCATTGGTCTCATCTTCTAAGAGAAATGGGAGACCACAAAGGACTCTACGCCGAGGAGGACGTCCCCAGGGATCGAAGCCTCAAATTAAGGAAAATCACTGCGGCTGTGGGGTTTCCGTGTTTTGCAGGAGGGAGCAATTTCAGGGGAACGGGGCCTGTGGAAATCTCACCTATTGCTAGGCAATACCTCGTCAGTAGCATATTTGTGGCGGGACAGTAACACATTTGCGCAGAGTTTTTTGGAAGCTTGAAAGGAATACAATTTCACTGTGCTAAGTGTCTCTCACTGTAAAAATGACCTTCAAGTCGATATGCTTTGTGGGTTACTTAATATGAGAGGGGGCTGCAAATTATGAATTATGTGTTTGTCATCATCTTGCTTTTTGCACAATTAAGGCTCTTCACTTAATTTCTTCTAGGCAGCAGCAGAGTTAGGGGGCCTGGGACACTATACACGTGGTACTTAAGATTTGGATACAACTGCTCCCTATGTTAGTTTTTCACGAAAGGTATTATCCTGGTTTTCTCGCTGGTCCATAGCCATGGGCAGGGACTCTGTCCTGTTTGTCTCTATGCCCACAATTTGTCAGAACATAATGGCTCCACAAGCATTTGTTGAATGAATAATGAGTCCTTTCATGAAGAAGAGACGATCTATAGAACATGTCACTTTGAAAGCTTGCTAGAGTTCCAGGTGAGAAGTCTAAATGTAGCCTTCTGCTTCTTCGACCATAAATTACTAGAAATTACTAGAAATTGAGGGTCTATTTTACATCATGGGTCACGAGGAAGGAGCAGAACCAAGGAGAAAGGGACACTGGCTGTGAGACAAATTCCCAAAGCTGCCTTCATGGAAAACAACGTGGCACTGTGTCAATAACTGCAACCGCAACTACTATTTATTGACAGCTTTAAGGACACAACTGCTGAGCTAAACATGCTCACGTCCAGCCCATTTAATTTTTACAACAACCCGGTGGTTTTATGTTTTAGTTATCTATGATGGCAATAACGCTGCATGACAAAAAGCTACAAACCCTACAATAAGAAGTAACGATTGCTCACACACCTGGGGTCAAATGAGAAGAAACGAGGCGGCTTTGCTGATCTTAGCCAGCTCACTCATGTCTGGGGGTCACTGGGGTATTGGCTGATCTCACCAGGCTTTGGCTAGAGTGGGTCTGCTCCAAGGACCTGTCACCCTCCAGGGGACGAGCCCGAGCACGTTCTCGGGTTGGGTGCAGAAGGGCACGTGCACAAGCTGACTTGGGCAGGTGCTTTATGAAGCCTCCATTCATTTGCATTCCATTTTTTCACATCTCATTGGCCAGAGCATAGCACTAGGCTGGTCCAGATTCACAGGATGGGGGAACAGATTCTACATCTTTAGTGAAACTTCATAGTCACATGGTGAAGGGTGTAGATACTTGGAGGATAAAGAGTTAGACCACTGATGAAATAAATCTACCACAAGAAGGTAAAGTTAACCTGATTTTTATGAGGAAATGGAGTCTTACATAGCTCTCTCTCCCCTCAAAATGATCGTAGAGCTGAGTTTCAAACGCAGCTTTTGACATCACATTTGTTTTATTATCATCCTAATTTTAAGGAACACTAGTGCTCTTGGATAGGTACTACAAACTCTGGCTCCAAGCTGAAATTGTTGAGACAAATGAATCAAATTTTTCCTCTGCAAGAAACTGGAGCCATGGTGAAGGAAATGAATTTCCTCAACAAAACACATTGGGTGCTATAAATGGAGGTGGAAAGCAAGGGGTGGTGGACCCTGAAGGAAAGAGATTCAGGAAAGCCCTCAATGGAAGAGAGTAGAAAGTTTTTCTCCAAGTTGTTGATATTTGAGTGGACTTGGAACATGAGAGGAGCTCCCTGAGAAGAGCAGATTACTCAGCAGATTACTCAGTACACGCGGAGTTACAGACACAGAATGGGGCTTTTGGATGTTAGCTGTATGCGCAGCATTCCTAGAACACAGTTTTCAAAATGTAGTGGCATCAGAATTATCTGGAATGTTTCATGAAAAGGCATCTTCAGGGATCTACGTTCAGAGATTCGGAGTCAGCCGGTCTGGCCTAGAGGCCAGGGTGTAGCTTTTCACCCAGCAGCTCAGTCATTCTCGTGTGGGTAGTACATGAACCCAGAGTTTGAGAAACACTCTGTGAGGTGAAGTAGCAGAAAGAGGGAGGTGATGTGGTCAGGTAACTGGGGATACTCATGCTCCGTGACACACATTTTAATTACATCTCACCGTGTACCGATATTACACATACCACTGGAAAATAAGGCAGAAGGAAGCAAATTGGCTATGGAGAAAAACGTGGCTCTGGCTCCTGGCCTGGTTCCTAGGCATGGAGGCTGCAGCTCCCCACCTCTCTTTATTCAGTGCCGACTGGTAGACTTCCCGGTGAAGGACAGCAGCGGGGAGGAGTCAAGTGTCTGGATCCTGTGCAGAGTAATTTGTCTCAGATCCATCAAACAGGCTTATTTGTACCTTTATTACATTCCTCTGCTTGCCCTCGGTGTATTTCTGGCAAGAATCAATGACTTAGGATGTATTCACCAATAATAATAAAGAAATTTGGGAATGGTAGGACAAAAATTCGTTCCCCATTTTATAGACGGAAAACTAGGACTTGGGAACAGGATTAAAATCTGTTTTTTATGACTTTTAGTTCAATTCTCATTCTAGAATGCTCTTGTCCACCTAAACCAGGCAGGGGAGTATAAATCCTAGCTCATGACCCAAGAAGAGGTGTAACAGGGTTACGTTACCTTCCCAACCCTCCTGCGTCTATGTATTTAACAGGCACTTCCTAAGCACCAGTGAGCCACAATGGTAGGTCCAATGCTTTGAAGAAGCCCCAGTTCTTGTTCTCATTGTGTTTATAATTTCAAATTAATTATGCTTGTGATGGGTGCTGCAATTACAAATGAGAGTCATAAAGTGTTGGGAATATTCTCATATGTCCCAATATAAATGTTCTCAACTGGACTACCAGACATGGATGATGGTGACGTTGCTTTGTTGTAGAGTGAAGGATTCAGAAAAGGAGTATGAGAAGGAGAAGGTTAGAAGAGGAGAGAACCGCAGTGAGTTAAATGGCGGCTTCCCAAAATATATGAACATGTCCTAGTCCCCAGAAACTGTGAATGGCAAAAGTGTCTTTGCAGAAGTAATTAAGGATCTTGAGATGAGATCACCTCCGATTGTCCCAGATCATTCAATGGTGAATGTCCTCACAAGAGAGAGATGATTGGCACACAGAGAAAGAGGGGACGGTCACTTGAAGATAGAGGTGGAAATTGGAGTAGGGCAGCCACAGTCAGCAAACATCCAGAGCCACCAGAAGCTCGAAGAAGCCAGGGGCTCTTCTCCCCTAGAGTCTTTGGTGGGATCAAGGCTCTGAGACACCTTGAATTTGGACTTGTAACTTCCAGATCTGTGAGAGAATAAATTTGTGCTGTAAGCCACCCGATTCATGGTAATTTGTTGCGACAGCGTGAGGAAACAAGCACAAGAGCCAAGGGACAGTAGGCATGCAGGCACCAGGCTGAGACAGACATACGTGTAGCACCGACATTTAGGAGGCGTTCACCCTCAGGGCCCTGTAAGCTCGCGGTTGGCCATGGCAGGAGTGAGCCCCAGGCACTTGGCTTGACTCAGTGCATGAAGGGGCCTACACACAGTAGGTGCTCAGCACATGTGCCTTTGATTTTATCTTTTTGCTTTTGACTCCCTGTGACATCCTTACTTATCATCTGATACGTAGGAAAGAAAAACAGCAATAATCACGTGGTCCACTGTTAACCTGCCACATCTCCCCTCATTTCTGTAAATAGCTTCCAAGCTAGGAGACATACCTCTGATTTCATAGGTGGAAGCCTGAGGCTCAGAGGTGATAGTGACTTTTCCATGTGTTGGAGTTTGGGCTAAAACCCAGATGTCTGTGACTCCAGCCCAGACACACTGTTGAAAGCATTAGTCACTCGGGACTCACCCACAAGCCTTGAATTTCTGCTTTGTTCTGATCACTGCTGATGTGCTCTTCACTTTTAATTTGGAGCAAGATATTCTGCCTTGAGGTGGCTTGTGGTCTAGTAAAGGGGCGAGTAGCTAGACTAAACCGTTTAGTATAAAGAAGGAAAGAATAAGATACATTTTAAATAGGAGAATAAGCAATAATGAGGGAATGCCTGGCCTTGGAACCCTGCATGTTGGTAAACAGGGGCACACAACACACAACCCAAGTGCCAAATTCTTGTTTCTGTATGAAATCATTGGATCTGAGGTTACTTCTACTTTTTGGTTGGACCAAGAAGCCATCCCATAGCCCTTTTTCTGTTGAGCTTCAGTGTTTAAAATATCTCCAAAGCGAGCTAGGAAACAACTTTCCATTTTGCCAATGTTTGCTTTTCAGTGTTTTGAATGAATCTCCTCTGCAAACTGCTAAGCTAATTGAACCACCACCATTTCAGCTGGAAAAACATTGTGCTTTGCCAAAGAGCTCTGCTTGAGTGCTTGACTGCACCTACCAGGGGCCAGGGCTGGGGGAAATCACTATTTTCAGCCTTAATGCCAGGTGCAGAACACAATGTTTTTGTTTTGATTTGATCTGTTTGGGGAAGAATGGGGGCTGACATTTGAAGGGGTACTTCATGCTCCTTGCAGATATTTTATTTATTTATTTATAAACGTTCAGAATTGCAAAGAATGAGTAACTCAGAGAAGTCAGGTGACTTGCCCGAGTTATTACAGTTAGAAGGGATGTGCTCAGGCCCCCACCCAGGTTGACCCGTTCCTGGCACTGACACATTGGCTCAGACCATAGGCTAACCATTGAAACACAAGGAGAATTGAACTTCCTCCCTGATATCTGTGTTTGATTCAATTTAAGGGTTGGGACATCAAGTCAGTTGTATATGACTCTGTGTCCTTGTTATGTCTTGTATCCAAACAGGCCATTCAGCCTCTCTTGAATGTAAGGCACTTAAAAAAAAATGCTCTGAAAATTCTCTGGAAAGAAACATCAAAATTAGCCACGAATCAAATTTCTTTGAGCAAAGTATTGCCTACTGTTAAAAAATTCAACTTATTTTCTTGATAGGTTTATAAAACTGGGTTAATTCCTCATAAAACCAGGTAGCATGTATGATGTGTTTCTAGAAGCGTGCTGGTGAATAGTCAGATTCTTCTCTCCAAGTTGAACAAATAACTTAGGGACATGGTGGGAAAAGTGTCCACTGGTGTTGTCACATAACGGGGAATAAGACGAGGTATATAAGTCACCTCTGACTTACGATCGGCAAAGGGACACGGACACTTGGCAAACTTAACTAAATCTCTTAAAAAGGGAAAGATGGGATGCTGAACTGAAACTCACTTTGGAAAAGAAAAAACTTATCAAAAGAAATTAGAATTCTGCTCAGTTCCAGGCTTAGCTTTTTAATGGTTGAAACTTACCTAGGTTTTGGCAAAGATCATTTGACATTTTGAGGTTACGTGAACTCTTCTATAAATGGGTAGCTTTTGAGATATGAATAGTTGACTGAATGGCATAGCTTTATTACTTTTATGTTTATGTTTACTGTTGTATTCATTATTAAATAGTATGTTTCAGAGACTTTACCGAAACTATCCCAAATAATGGCTGCCAGATTCTGGGAGATGGCTATGCTAATCCCATTTTATATTGGAGAGCATGGAGGCAGAAAGGGGTTGAGGATTCCACCCAAAGTCTCAAAGTCAGTAAAGGGCAAAGATTGGATTTCAATGAAGGGCTATTTGTTTTCTGTCTCCAAAGCTAAGGGTATTTTGGGTTTTGTTTTATAAGCTATAAGCATGTCGACATTTAACATAGAGCGCTCATAGGCTCTCCTAAAACAGGAGGTGGTGATACTAAGAGAGCTGGGACTGCAGCTGTGACCTGCTGTGGGTTATCCCTCTCCACTTCTGCTTCTGTTTGCAAAAAGTGGCGTCCTGTATGTGATTCTGTCCCAGTCTCTTCTAGGCCTGGAGGTCTGTTAGAGCACCACGCTGTACTCATCACTTTTCTCTTCCCCCTTCTCTTATTTTCACACTTAGTATATCAGTTCCCACGTGTCCCAGTCGGGTGCTGGGGCTGAGGTCCCCAGGTGGGAGCATGCAGATGCCAGCAGCCATTGTTTTGGATAATCGCTGGTACTATTCGGAGCACTTTGGGCAGACTCCTCGCTCGGCGTTTGCGTTCCCAATGACAGTTCTGTGCTCAAAGCTGTAGACTTTCGTCTGTGACTCCATGTTTAGAGGCCCCGAGAAGAAATGTAAACTTGCCTTGTGTCAAAGGGCTGGAAAGGAGAGCTGAAGTAGACCAGAGCCCCGCCTGGAGGGGGCTCAGGTGGCAGTGTCCCCGATGGTGGACCGTGGAAGGAGTTGCCCTACGAGTCGGGGGTGGAGGGGGTGGCGGTAACTGCACTCCAAACAGACTTGGTACCTGGCAGGAGGGTGCGCGCTTCTCACAAATGAGCATCTGGCGACAGACTGCATTTCCTCTGTTGGCAAAAGAGGACTGGGTTGGTGACTGTGCCCTCCCATGCTCCAGGCATGTCACCCTGTCACCTGTCTGTCTGTTCTGGTCTTCTGACCCATGAGGTCCAGAGAGGGCTGGCGGGACTCTGAAGCCGTTCCCAAGGTTTTTGTAAATTCCCAGTCAGTCTGTATCTCAAGGTCACATCAGGTTTCAAAAGGCTGGTCTCCCTGGGCAATTTGTTCTCCTTGCTTTTGCTGATTTCAAATCTGAGACTCGATCCTTCCTTCAACTTCTGAAAACAGAAAAAGAAATCACTACAATAACACTAGAAACAAGTTATTCGTGAGCGAAGAATCTTAACTGGAGGAAGGGCATTTTGAAGAAACAAATTTACACTATGGAAATGTGAGTAACTTGGAGCTGAGAGGAAATACCCTTGTTCTAGGGAAGCCTCCTGCAACCTCTGCCCGCTTACAGAGCAAACCTGCGCTGTGAACATGGCATGTGCAGGCCGTCCCCAGTGCAGGGGAGAACAGCAAGGCTGTCCTAGGAGTGGCACTTTCTCTGCCTTCACCTTTCTGTCCTCTGTGCTTTGACTGCCAACATTACAACCCAAGAGATGCCCCAGGGCAAGGCTTACTCTGCTCCAAGACACAATCCCTACCCTGAAGCTCCTTGTCTTCTTCCATTCACGGAGACTCCAGTCTAATATATCAGGTACTCATCTGGGGATAGGGTCGCATACATACAGTATCTCGTATCATTATCATCAAAATTCTCAGACGTGGGAATTACTTCTCCTCTCTTTTAATTATAAGGAAAATTTTTAGCTTACAGAGAAAAGCTCACTTCTCCACTATCACAGTGGGCACAGAGCCTAGGGCCCAAAATATAAAAATGTTTTAATTTCTTTTAAAATAAGAAAACAAACAAACAAAAAACAACCAGAAATAAATTTTAGGTAAAAAAAAGATGTTTTAGCCAAAAAACAAAAGAGAATCCACCAGAAAATGTTTTGGCATACGATATTAATGTATGTTTCTTTATGCCAACACAATCATACGTGATCATTTAATATGCTTGTTATGGAGGAGAAGGCACATGGATGGGAAATGCCCAGGTAGGGCCCACGGACGCCATTGTGTGTCCTTGTGTGAGAGATGAAATAAATTTCCATGTCACTGAACTACTAATGAATAATCTTGAGCTGTAGCTCTGGTTTCCTGATTTTATGAGTAGAGTTTATTTCTTAAAAGCACAGCTGTCTGTTTACCTGGGTGTCCTGCTCTGGACTATCTGGCAGATTCTGTGCCTCATAGTGAACGTGTAGGCTGGACTGTGACACTGGACTGTCACTTCTCCTGTCTCCACTCCTTACACAGTCAGCAGCTGGTCAGTTTTTCCAGAGCACTGAGTGTTATCATCAATGTTAGTCTCTACCAGAGAAGGCGAATTCCAATAACAATTTCACTGGGGAAAAAACTTACCCATGGGTTTGCAATTTGGATGATCTCTGTGGCATGAATGAAAGATTTCCAGAAGGAAGCTGTGTCTGAAGGATGAAGCCCAGACAATCTTGGGTGCTTTCCTTGGTCCCCTTGGCTCTGTTGATTGAGGGACACACAGGTCACCCCATGGCCAGCAGGACCAAATTCCTTTATGATGACTGGCTGGAGAACACCTTTTTAGGATGGCACTATTTGTTGTAGAAACCTCCACGAACTCAGTATAATCAAGCTCAGTGCACGTGAGTACCAATTTTCCAGGAGCTCAAAGTCAGATGCTTCTGGTTTGGGATGGGCTAAGCAGCGTGATGATATTGACATAGCTTGTATTGCCGAGCTCTTACTATGGTCCATCCAGGCTCTGTACACCATGTTTTACTTATATCTCATTTACAACTTGAAACAGCACCATGAGATAGCCACAGACTCTCATTTTGCAGGTGTAAGAATACTGAGGAATTAGCCCAGGGTAACTATCTGCTTGGCCAAATCCACAAGAACTAGAATGCTCCTGGACATTTAAATCGTCACCACTCTGTGTCCCTGGGCTTTGGAGCTGTGCTTCATTAATCATTAATACTAAGGATGGCACAATCTATTTAAACTGATTTCAAAGTCGTTGGGCTGGGAATGAAGTAGTGGCTTTGAGCGATGGGCTGGTTTGAGAGGTGGGAAGTGTTTTAGGCCTCATGTGACAAGGGGAGTGGGGGGCGAAGTGGGTCCCTACTCACCCACGAGCAGAGAATGCATGGTTCTGGTGACAGGTTGATTCGGCTGTGGGGAAAACGGGTTTATGGATATGGATGTAAACCCCAGATCAACCCAGATACAGAACCTGGGAGAAAGATTTCTACGTTGTTGCTACAAGCATTTAAAATAGCAAACTCATTCAGGTTGGCATGGGGGGGGGCTTTGACAATATCCTAATAGGATACCCCACTCGAAGTCAGGGAGGGACTCTCAGAGGATGTCCAACCCTCAACACCCACCTCCTCGATGGGAATCTTGTAGGAGCTAAATCCACCCTTATGTCTCCAATTATTAAAAAAAAGAAAAGAAAAATCCAACTTCAGGATTTGCCCCTGTGAATTACAGATGTTGGTGGCACTCCACACATTTTGTGTGAACGTGTTCCTTCCATGCTGTTCTTGCAGTTGAGTAAAATGGAAAGGGATAGAGGGTGGCTGACTGGTGCTGCGAGGGGTCCCGCTCAACCTAGGACTCAGCTGGCCGGAGAGTGATTAAGTTTTCCAGAACTATCCTGTTGGGAGGGAGCCAAGAATCAATTTGGGGTCTACAGAACAGTGAGATAGATATAAGAGGATGAGCCTGGATTCACACCAACATGCAGTCTGACTTTGAGCAAGTTACTTAGAATGTTTTTTTACTACATGAAGTTGCAACATGTCTGAAATGTGGAAAGGGTTCAAGGGATTTGAACCCAATGTCTTGTTTAGTCTCTGACTCTTACTATCGGCATCAATGGTGAGAAGGGAGGGGAGAGGAGTGGTTCTCCCAGCCAAGGCAGTCTTCCGGGCAGAGCAGATGCTTCCAGTCAAATGAAGTCAGGACAGGGTTTGCCTGGCTCCTGGTGGTCCCTGGGGAGGAGAGGACAGCAGAGCTGAAGTGTAAAGGAGATGGAAACTAAAGTTTCAGCAAGGGAGCTTTCACACCCACTGCGGGAAGAGGAGAGAGGGAGTGGAGTGAGGACAATGGGAAAGCTGGGGGTGCGGTGGGGGGAGGTAGGAAGAGGCTCTGAGTATGAGGCTGTCCTGCGCCCATTGCCTCAGTCTCTTGGAGCCAGACCTCTGTACACCAGACCCTTCTGTACTCGTTTCTGAACCTCACCCAGAGCCGTCCTGTGATGGGAAAAGGGAAAGCTTGCATTTGCGTTCTTAGAACACAAATGTTGGCAAGACCAGGACTCCTAGAATCCAGCCAGGACCATAGGGCTGCATTGGTCCCCAAATTCTGAGAGAACCTCTCATCTGGATTCTCCCCACAAACCAAGAGCCAGGGCCGGGGCCAGCTCCTTTCCTCCACCCCAGGTTCTTCTGTTCTCCATGGGCCCCGCCCTAAGCACAGGGCTTTTCACATTGTAGGAATTCCACACATCTCTGTGTGATGAAAGGGCCTCCTATTGTCATCATGTGAATTAATTTTCTGACCGTTACAAAGACCATTGTTACTGGTCAGCGATACAAACGCATACATTTCACTACCTATACAATCAATAATCACGATTTTATTTCATTTGCCCTCACAACAATTATTGTGAGGTTAACTAGGGAATGGGGACTTGAGCTCTGTAGTGGGTAGAATTGTGCCCCTGAGAAAGACATGTTCAAGTCCCAACCCCTGGGTACCTGTGAACTTGACCTTATTTGAAAATAGGGTCTTCGCTGATGTAATCTTGTTAAAATGAGATTATATAGTGCAGTAGGATGGGTCCCAATCCAATGACTGGTGTCCTTATAAGAAGAGGGAAATTTGGACATAGATAGAGACACTTAGGGGAACACCGAGAAAGACAGAGACAGATTGGATGCGTCTACAAGCCAAGGGTTGCCAGCAGTGACCAGAAGCAAGGGGAGAAGGACACAGTTACTAGCACCTGACTTCTGACTTCTGGCCTGCAGAACTCTGAGAGAATAAATGTCGTTTGTTTCAAACCACCCAGTTTGCAGTACTTTGTTTACCGCAGCTCCAGGAAACTAATAAAGCTCAAAGGGGTTGAGCAATTTGCTTTATAAATGCTCCTGGGAACCCTGTGCAGCTCCGCCCAACCTTTTCTCAGTCAGGTCGGAAGATCCTGGAGACAGTCAAGCTCAGGCTGACGCTGGGTCAAAATGCAAAAAATCTGTTTCCACGGCAGTGCGTTTGTGTTATGCGTTCTTTCATTCTCCTGATTTTCCTCTTTGTTTAAAATCAAAGCTTATTTATTACAGAGAATTGGAAATATGCAGAAAAGCAAACTGCCGGTGGGCGGGCTAACATCCTATGCAGTTAATGCCCTCGTTTGGGCTTCCAGGCCTTTTCCTGTCTGTTGTGCCAACGTGTGAAGACAATCCAGTCTGTCTAAATGTCCAGTTTTCCCCAGATGTGGAGAATGGTGTAATCCAAGGTAGAGAAGGCTGGAAGTTCACCATACAAATAGGCAGAAGGCACATAAACAGAGAGCTGATTTTAAGAGAAATTGAGTAAAAAAGGGGGAATTTAATATATTGTTCATGGACAGAGAAAACACCCACCAGGATATTTTACAGAGAAGGTGGCGTTCCTCCGGAAGTCAATCTATGTGAGAAACAAGGAAACACACAGCAGATGTGGTCTGTTTCCACATCTCTGCTCACAGGTGTTCATCGTCAGCCCCCATTTCCAGAGTGGGTCTCAGCCACTCTGATCTGAGAGGGAAAGTGGGATGGCCAAAGCCACACAGCCATTTGGTGGCAGAGTCTCTACTGCATCTGTCGCTTCTTCCCTCTGAGTTCCGCATGCCTTTTAGCAAAATCCTTTTTTCTTTTAAATCAAAACAGTTGTCCATGTTGTTTGAAGATAAATCCAGCATGGAAACAGCCCCTTTCTCTGTTGTGGCTGTTCTTATCTCTCTGTCATTGTCGTTGCCTCTCTGTCATTGTCATTGCCACTTTCAAGACGTTCTATTACTCACTGTTGGGCATCTTTCTAGACTTACCCGACACACATGCATTCGGACATTCACACAGTTCCCATGCTTTATCAAATAGAAATGCAGCCGTTTGCTTTTAAAAAAAATAATAGATCTTGAATATGTTTCTATATCAGTGCATATATTTGTGCCCTCCTTAAAACAAAACAAAACAAAAAAACTGTCTACATGATACTCCATAACAAAGATGAACAGACTTTGCATCGTTTGCTGAATAATGGACCCTGAAGAAGCTGCTGGAATTTGGGTGTTGCTGAATGAAATCCTGAGGCCTGGCCCAAGCGCACGCCTGAGCGCCTGTCTCAGAAGCCTCCTAGAAATGTTCACTGCTAGACCAATGGGTGGGGTTTATTGAAATTGTAATCCTATATTTTACCATTTATCCAATGACTGTTCTGATTCACATTGCTAAATGATAATCTTCAACCATTCCACGGTATTTAAAACAATTTTTTTGGCAATAACAATTTTTAATCTCCAAGAATTCTTCTCTGATTTTCTTTCTTTCTCTCTCCCCTCTCCCCCTACCTCTTTGTAGCAGCCCGTTCTTATCTTGGGGGGTGCTATGGCTTCGTAACTCTTTGCTGGAATCATTCAGAAGGAGGATAAGCAGAGTGTTGTCCTGCGTCTCATCCGTCTCTCTTTCACCATGTTCTTAGGTCTTGTGGGCACGCAGCTGTGTTTGGATCTTGGCTCTGCCTTCTGTGAGCCGTGTGGCCTTGGGAAGTTTTGACCCCTCTGTGTTTGTTTTCTCATGTGTAAACGTGGAATCATGGTTAAGCCTCATAGAGTTTTGTGAGAGCTGAATGAGGCAATAGGTGGAAATGTAGACTCTGCCATGTTTATGGTAGGCGCTCAGAGGTCACCCTCACGGTTATTTCATGCTGTCCGTTGTGTTTCCTCATGCTTCCTGAGGTTCCCTGGATCTAGATGGAGCTTGATGACTGAGGAGTTAGAGGCCTCATGGTGGGTGGGGTATGTGGGCTCCCTTAGCACTCGTTTATTTTCTTGGCAGAGGGCTCAGCCCCAGGAGAGGAAAACCATGGACCCTGTGGGTCAGTGGCAGGGAAATACCGACAGGCAGTTCCCTGAGATGCCCTTGGCACCGCTTTCCTGGACAAGACGAACGTGGTGCTACGTGGTCAGCCGGACCCGTCCGTGCCTTTAACTCTTCGGCAGAGCTGCTTTTATTTTTCCACCTCATCCCCACTCCCAATCCCTGCCACATACTAGGTCCCTCATGGAGGGTCAGACTTCCTGGGATCTGCTCTACTCCTCTATGACCGGGAAGGGCTTCTAGGAGGGATATTGTCCCCATTCCCACTTGTATTCATTTATTCATTCACTGAATACTCATCAAACACCCCTGCTCATTCCAATTCTAGGCACAGATGATGCAGTCATAAACAAATTGGTCCCACTCTTATAGAGCTGACAGTCTAGTAGGTGAGGGAGACAGACAGTAAATACATATAGAAACATCAGAAGGGAACACGCTCACCTCTGCTTTTGTCTGAGGATTTAATCTCAATTATGGCAGAAATGAAGTGACTGGGGGACGAGTGGATTTTGCTGTGAGGATCAGATGAGCAGAACGAAGGGGCATGTGGATACCATAGCACCTGCCCGAGGCAGGATTTAAGGTTTTTGAGCTTCACCTCTAATGAGAATATTTTCTGAGTTTTTAAAAAGCTAGAGGTGGCCAGGTGGGGTTTCTGGGACAGCAGTGACACCACTGGAGGCAGTTAGGGAAGTTTGCTCTAGTTCTCTGCAGGCAGTAGCATTTTTTCATCAGACTTTGTTTAGGACATGGTTAGGAATCTGTAGTGACTTGAATTTCCATCTTTTCCACAAATGAAGGCGCTGCCCAGTGTCTTTGAAAAAAACCTTTTTCTCTATGTAAACATCCAGAGTCATCTGCCATTGCTTGCAACAAAGACCCCCAATTAAGGGGCAAACAAGGTGTTAAGTATTGTTCCGATGCATGAGACTGAAATAAATCTTCCCCACAAGTTTGCAACAAACGCTTCTTATCATCAGGGTAGAAACAAGGAAACTAAGACTGAAAAACACAGTATCATGCAGCCAGACCAAGCCAGAACACAAGTGTAAGTCCCCTGGGATGTCAGTCTATGCCTTTCAAATGCACCATCCTGATCATGTGTCCTGTCTTCATTCACTACTGGTTCCGAGTATGGAACAAAAAGACTGCCAAGGGAAAGGAGAACTGGATCTAGCCCTGGGAGGATGAGATATAGGCGAAGTGTGAGAAATTTGAACTTGACCTGAGAGCTTACATGTGAAGAGCGCCCTAAGCAGGGTGGAGACTGGCTCCAGATACGTAGAAGGCGTCAGTCAGTGTCATACCCGCATCCCACCTCCCTTTCCCCTGCAGGATGTGCCGTTTCCCTCCTATCCATGTTGGTCTAAGCTAACACATGAATGTCAGACTTATTATCATTAATTTTAATTTTATAACAATTTTCTCCATTCTCTGTAAAATTTCTCTTCAAATGTTATAATCTGTTCAGCTCGGGCATATTCGTACTCATTATTTAACCTTGGCTAATTTTTTGAATACTTCTCTCCAAAGCTCCCCACACACATTCTGCAATAACACAGCATTTAAAGTAAAGTAATCAAGATTTCTTGTGATATGACATCTCTTTTCATTTGTTCCACGTCTCTTCATTATTTTACTCCTTTTTTCTTTTAGTAGCTAGGAGCAGCGGACTTAAATTGAGCAGAAGCAATGAAGAAAAGCTTAAATTAAGAACAGGAACAGATGTGTATGTGCCTGAGTGTGCTGTTATCCTCGGATAACAATGGAAAATATCCTGAACTTTAGAAAATGTAGCTCTTGTGATGAAGGAAGTGGGGGAAAATACTGGACTTAGTTAGAAACCCAAGTTTTGTGGTTTTTTTTTTTTTTTGTTTTTTTTAACTTTATTCCTTTTTAACCTTGGGAAAGTTCATTTATATGAAACAGTTTCTCTATTTTTTTCCCCATAAATTGCTCATAATCTCCCTAAAGAGGATAGTGGTATATAATTTCATAGTAATGATGAGGATTGACAAAGTGCAAATAACTCAACCCAAACCACGTGGCATATTTTCTGGGAAAGCTGGCCTTTGGACCCATACAGATCCGGCATCAAAACTGTCTCTATTCCACAGAAAGATAGTGAGGAAGATTGTCAGAAAGTAGAGGGCATCACAGTGAAGGTGCTCATGGGTCTTAAGCCAGGCAAGTGGAGAGAAACCAGGACAGAAATGCCGACAGGGCATGGAGAGAGTCCCAGGTCAGGGTGACCTTGGAACCCAAGAGGATAAGGCAAACTGGTGGCAGACCTAGATTTGGGACATTCTGTACTTCCCTGTCCTCAGGAGTGGAGGTGGCTAAATGCCTGGGCCAATGACGTACACCATGCTTTTGGGTAAGACATCCATTCACCGTCCATCTACTCACCCGTCCAACGTATGTTGAGCTCTTTTTACATGGAAGATGTGATGTTAAGTACCGAGGATGCAATTCTGAGCAAACTGACTCGGTTCCTGTCTTCTTAGAGTTTACAATCGAAAGGAGTCTCAAGAATCATTAATAAAATCGTCACATAAATACATGGCGTTTGACCTGAAAGGCAGTGGGCACTCACTGGGAGAAGAGATGTGAGGATCGTTTCTGACATTTGGACATCATGTGGAAAGGCTCAGAACCTGGTCTTTCAGTTCCTCAGTTGCCCCGTGCTCCCTCTGTGTGGCTGCAGGACCAGGACCTGGCAGCGGAGCGTGGGACACCGAACAAGGCAGGTGGGCAGGGCCCGCCCACACAGGCCGCAAGAAGCTTTTTGTCTTTATCGCAAGAGCATGGAGAAGCCATTTAGCACAGTGGACATGTTAGAGTCAGTCTCCTCTCCTTCCCCACCAACCCCCGTAGCATTTCCTACTGTCAGCTGACTCCTTTTGTAGGTGTTCCAGTCCTAGGGCATCACTTAATAATGGGAACATGAACACAATGGCAGCTGCTGTCCCCATGACTTCTCTGCCCCAGCCAGTCCCTTTGAAGTCTGGGTGACCATTTCAAAATGTAAACAGATGATCACTTCACCATCATTGTTATTGCTCAGCTATACGAATACCCCACGACAATGTCCACACGACAAACACCTTCTCTGCGAGGCCTTGCCTTTACCGTCTCTAGCTGCCGCCACACGCTGGGGGCCAGCCCTGTATTTGGAGTGCTAATGCTTTCTGGGCGATACACCCAACAGCTCTCTGGGAAGGTGTCCCCACCCTTCTATAGCAGATGGGGCATGGGAGTTTGGGGAGGGTAAACGAGTCTTTGTTCTGTGTCTGGGCAGTCACAGATTGGCACTTGTGCTTATATTTTGGTCCGTTTTGTTTTACTCCAGAGCCCTGGCTCTTTCATTTTTACCTCTCTGCCATCTGGGAAGGTGAACTCAGAACACCTCCTGCAAAGACGGATCTCGGGGACAATCGATTCTGCGTCCAGAGGGGTCTCAGGGTGGGGGTGGGGGTCTTCAGGAGAACAGGGCAATGATTTCTCCTCTGACTTTCTAACTACCATCGTTTGTAATTAGCTTCTGAATAATACCACTCTCTGCCACATTCTAATTGTTAAAAATCATACAATCAAATTTCCCATTAAAATAAGAGTGCATCATTATTGGTGTAATTAGGTTTAAATTATGGTTTTAGGGAACAATTTCCCTTCTTTTCTCTTTCCCTTCTTCTTTCTCTTTTCTCTTTCCTTTCTTTTCTCTCTTCCTTCCTTCCTTCCTTCCTTCCTTCCTTCCTTCCTTCCTTCCTTCCTTCCTTCCTTCTTTTTTTTCCCTTCCTCCCTTCCTCTTCCTTCCTTTAATTCTCATTACTTCTTTCTTTTTGTCTCCTGTATATGTGAATTGTGGGGTGTGTGTGTGTGTGTGCTACCACAGCATAACCTAGCTTATCCTTACTGATAATTCTTCCATTCTCCCTACCCCTGTCGGATCTGCTGTTTGGCTGCTCCACTGACACATGAGGGTGGATGAAGGGGAAATAATGATCTGGTTTCATGTAGATGGTGCAATTGTAGTTCTCCCTTAACTGTTCAATGCTCTTTGACATGGTGAATGTCTAAAATGCCAGCTCTTCCCTCGTGAGATGTTTTAGGAGTTCCTTATAGTACAATAGCTGGGATCCTCTGTTTGCAGTATTTCCTGATATGGGAGATGCTTGATTCTGCAATGGCTTTTAACTCGGCCTCAGTTCCTACTTCTGGTGGCAGGCCTCCAGTTGCTCTCTACAGGTGTCTACTTTCCCCTGTGGGCAGACCTTTTGGAGAGGGTCCTTTCAGACAACACTAATGCCACTGTCCCCTAGACACGTAGGAAGCATGCCCTTGCTGCCCTGTGCCCGCTGTAGCTTTCTTTCCTCTGTCTGCTGCTCGAGCAGCCCCAGGCAGTCTGTCCCCTGTCGGCAAGCGTCCAACACCTCCCTAGGCCCTGCCACTCTTTAAGGCACAAATCACTTTATGAGGAAGCTCTCTCACTGCGCTCCATGGAGCCCAAGGTCAGGACTGGAAGTCAAGGCTCCCCCACATACCTGTTTTCACATTCCCAGAGAGAGGAAGACAACGATGTCTCTATCCATCCTTCTAGAATGACAACTTTCTTGAAGAAACCTCTCCAGTCAATCTGCTTAATGAATCTCTGGGCATCTCTTGTAGTCAGGTTGGTGGTGGGTGTTGGACCATGGGCCCCAGGGCTTGTTTTGTCCATCTCTGGGCAGGTCTAGAGCCCTCTCCAGGACATATAGACAGTTGTCCTCTAGTGTCCCAGCTTTGGGATTGCAACAGAAATTACAGAGACAAATATATTAATTTACCACTCTGAAGAGGTTTAAACAATTACCATCTAGCCCAGGAAGAGTGAGAAGTTCTGTGTGACCAGAGTAAATGTTTATTGGCTAGAAAAGTGATAGAGTGTGGGGATGGGCAGGCAGGCTGGGCCTGGGTGATGAAAGCCCGCACCGTCCTGTTTTCCATGATGCAGAGTATTATGCCTTCTCGTCCATCTACAGGGGTTCTCCCCTGTAGACTTACAGGGGTTCTCCCTCCATTCAGACTGTACCCCTTTTTCCCAAACCGGATTATTTTTACTACCTGTGGAGGGTTGACTAGTGTCCCTCTAAAATTTATGTCTACACAGAACCTCAGAATGTGACCTTAGAAATAGGATCTCTGAAAATCTAATGAAGATGAGGTCATACTGGCTTAGGGTGGACCCTACATTCAATGACTGGTGTCCTTACAAGCAGATGGGAGGACATGTTGCATCACAGAAAAGAACACCATGTGAAGATGGAGACAGATATTGGAGTGATGTCTTATCTACCAGTGATCACCAAGGAAGGTGAGGGCCAACAGAAGCTGGAAGAGGCAGGAAAAGATCCTCTGCTAGTTTCGAGAGCCCTACAGGCCTGCTGACAGCTCGGTTTGGATGTCCGGCCTTCAGAACCATGAAAAAATGACTTTCTGTGGTTTGGAGCCACCCAGTCTGTGGTAATTTGTTATAGCAGCCACAGGAAACGAATACACCACCATCCATTATTTCTATATCCGTTTTCCATTTTCTCCTCCAACTGGAACGCAAATCCTTAGGATGGCAGGAGTCTAGCTCTTATTTCTCTGGATTTCCCCCAACATAGTGCTCCGATGTGGAGATGTTTGTTACAGATTTGCGGCAATAAAAGCATTTACATATAGTTGATAATTAGCTGTAATTTGAAATTACTTCACAACAAATTGGAATTTTATACTAAACACGCAGAAGAAGTGTGGATGGAAGAAATGAATAATTATATGCTATTTACCTCCTACCATTGTTCCAGCCTCATGATAGATCCCCTCTCCAATTAACTTCAAATTCTCAATTATTTGGGTCAATTCATATTCTTTTGCGTCTTTATCGTCGACCCATGTAAGCTTCATTTGAAGGAGTGAACTGATTTAAAGAAACAGAGTGAAATAAAAATAATTTTGAAACTGTAAGTAGACAGAAGATTATTAAAATAACTTGGATAATGGATTTAGGAGAGTATAATTTTTAAAAATTATTTGTAGAGTGCTGATTGTTCAATTACTAGAAAACACAAAAGGAAAGCTACTGTGGATTTTCAATAACAAATGTTTTATGTGATATTTTTCTGTGAATTGGTCAGAGGAGGGTACTGTAACTAAGACCCTTATTTGACTGCATTTTTACCTGACCATTTATTTTAAAACATCTGTTACTTAGGAAAAAGAAGTTTTTGAGATAACAGCACACGATAAAAAGGGAATTGTTCTTATCATATAAAATGGTGTTAATTTAAAATGAGGAAATGGGGATAAAATTATCAAAGCAACTGAACTGTGAGAATTAAAAAAACAAAAAGACATTAAATACATTCATTTTGCCCAGTGTGTGCATTGTGGGTATCATATACATGATCACACATAAAAACGATTACAGAAGTGGAGGGAAACATACCTGACTTGCACTAGAAATGTTAAGGTCTCACGTTAAATGCGTTGCATGGAACATTTGGATTGGGCATGTCACTTCTGAATTATAACAAATTCCACATTGGTGGGCTCAGATTAATGAGGACCGAGTGCATATGTAAAATGAAAGTAATATATGGGCAGTGTTTCCTCATTCCTTTCCTAATAAGTCATTCCCAGATGGCGAGTTATACCCCAGAGCCTGGAGTTTTCAAGTTGTGTTAATTTTTTCCATCTTAACTTCCTGCTAATCGATACTGCTACCAAAAGCTGCTTTCTGCAGCGAATACAATTTAGCTAATGAGGAAGTAGGCAGCATTTCTGTTTAAATTATGGATTGTGTGCTGAGAAAGAGGCCTCTCCATATGTCACTTTCATCAGAGTGAGCAAAAGAAAGATTCATATTATTATTTTAGGTTGGCTGGAATGACTTAGGTAGCTGGCTTTCTAGATTTGGGGGCTCTAATCTTTGTAAGTGGGCACTTTCTGCCAATAATACGTTACCAGCCAGTGGCAGACGGGAAGTGATAGTCCTGGTCTAGTCTCTGACCTTATTTTCTTAGGTGACCTTTGGCCATATGTTTGATCCTTAGAGGTGACAATGGTCCACGCTAGCCAGGCTCCTCGAAGCCCTCTTCTAGGCACCAACCTTGGCCTATAACGATTTGGACAAACACGACCATAGTTTCTCACAGCACAATGCCACACCCCTAGGATGACCCTAGCCCCACTTGAAGGCCCAGCCTGAGAAAATTCAAGGCTGCCAAAAGAATTGACCGTTCCACCCAACACCCGAAGAAGGGACCTGTCCCCTGGCCTCTGTGGGAGGGTAGGAGAAAACCCGGACGGATCACTCATGGATCAATCTCTCCTTCCCGCTATCCGTAATTTTCCACTTCCCTGACTCGGCTGAGCCGCCGATTCTCCACCCCCTTTTCCCTCACTCTCCCTTTAAAACACCTGTCACCTTTGTACAAATCCAAGTTGCTCTCTGACCACACTGAACTCTTTTCCTACAATAGTATATTACTCATTAAAATCGGTTCTTGCCACTTTAACTTGTGTGCAGCTTTGTTTGTCTTTGAAAGAGGCCACCATTTCCTTATAATGGGAGAGGTGAATAATGACTAAAGTCCCCTGCAGTTCTGGTGATTTCTGACTCAATATATTAATGTCCAGACTTCTCTGAGGAAAACCATAGTGAGCTCTGGTGGAATTGGGCACCTGTCACCTCTTCTCTGAGCGTCCCCTTCTCCCTTACCAAAGAGAGGTTGCCCGTGTGCACCTTCTTTGTAAAACCCTGACTCTTCTTTGCCATCACTTCACTGAATGAAATTCTTGCATCTTTAAAGTCTTAGGAAGCGGGAAATGGATCTGTTGGGAGGGGTCAAATATGGCATTACACACTAGCTTTATTGATGACTTCTGCTTGGAAGTCGAGTCACGGGGGAGACCCTTCTAGCCGCCAGGAAACATCACCTCCACGGATGCTGGGATAGAACTGGTACGGCCGTGAGCAGTCGTGCTAGTGTTTGCATAGCTCAGGCTTCCTCAAACCACATTGGCCTGAAACATTAAAACATCAACAACAACAACAATACCACCAAAATCTGTTTAATTTTACAGCACTCTTTTGACAACATTGTAGGAACAAGAATCCTCACATACTGTTGGTATAAATCCAAAATGGAATGAGACCTACACAGGAGGATTTGGTGATGAAAATTGCACGCATATTTACTCTCTGACCTGGAATTCCCACTTTCAGGTAAATATCAAGATATATGGACAAAATCTAAGAGAAGTAAGTGTATGATTGTGCATGACAGCACAACTTGAAATAGCCAGGGAAAGGGGCACCACCCTGGTTGGGCCATCACTGCTCTTCAGCGGAAATAAGGGCAATCATTACACAATAAGAGAGAGAACTGGTTTATTGATTTGCGATCATGAATGGACGAGTGCGGCTCTGGTCATGTGTCCAGGTAAGCCACCACAGCCTGCTCAGTGGATATCCAGGACACAGACAACCTGTACTAGTTGCAGCCCTGAGCCTGACTGCAGCGATGGGGGCTGTAGTTTGTCCCATTGATGTCCCTTTTCTAAAGTTCCCCTCAGAAAAAGAGGCCGAAGGGAGGAACCGTTGCTGGAGTGTCTATGGTAACATGCGTCTACATAGGGCAGGGGCTGGGTTGCAGTAGCCTAGAGTGCAACACTGAAATCCGCCCGGCTTCCTCTGTCCTAATTCTCTGTATGCAAGCAAAGAGGCCCCTAGCTTTCACACCTGGCTTCCAATGAAGTGTCTGTTACTCACTTGAGCCATTGGTGATCATTTTGTGGGGCATCAGTGGTGCTTTGCAACAGCAATCGCCTCTGGACTGAATTGTGTTCCCCCCAAATTGATGTGTTTTAGCTTTAACCCCTAATGTGACTGTATTTGGAGATGGCCTTTAGGGACATTATTAAGGTTAAGTGAGGTCTTGAGGGTGGGCCCTAGTCCAATAGGACTGCTGTCCTTATAAGAGGAAGAGACACCAGTGCATGCACACACAGGAAAGGCCATATGAGGACATAGTGAGAAGGGGACCATCTACAAGCCAAACAGAGAGCTCTCACCAGAAACCAACCTTGCCGCACCTTGATCTTGGGCTTCCAGACTCCAGAACTGTGAGAAAATAAATATATTTTGTTTAAACCACCCAGTCTATGGTATTCTGTTAGGGCAACCCTACAAAGTCATGTGCCATCCAATCCTTCATCCTTATAGATGCCATTTTCTCCAGATATCTCAAGTGCTTCCTACATCTTTCCCTGTAATTCATTGTCTTCCCTCTAAATATTCTCAGAATTCACCTTCAGTAAATACTGTAACAGTTGGACCACTCTCTTCTGCCAAAGCTTTCTGTGTTCCACCTCCTACCAGGGTGCTCTCCAGTCAGGCAGTGGGCCACCCATCCCCAAATCTCCTATTATTGCCCACTTTATCCTCCCCCTCCCTGTGCAATGGTTGCAGGATGAATTTTCTTGAAGCAGATGCTGGTGTTTGAGCGGCAAGGTATTTTTTGGGGGGGATTAACATCTGTGAAGGGAAGTGGGTGGAAGCAAGACGGGTCAGAAGATGTGAACAGTGCTGTCTTTCTGATAGAACCTCAGAAAACACAGTGGGGAGCTCAGGGCCTAGAACTGGCCAAAATGGCCAGGTTTTCAGACCCCCACCTTACCGAGCCTCCTGAGGCAGGCTGTTTTTCTGGCCTCAGTTGGGTCAGCTCTCTGCAACTGAGGCAAACCTTGAAGGGACAGCTGCCCTTCAAGGGCAGAAAGAATTTCCACAGGTGGGCAACAAATCCTTTCTCTCTGGGGGACATAGGTGTTACACTGTCATGTGCACCAGAACAAAAACCTATAGCAAAAGTATTCTCGATGGTGGGATGTTTAAAAGCATTCCCTTTGAGATGGGGATGAAGAAATACAAAGCCTCCCTCCTAGCCCTTCTGTTCAGCGTGGTATTAAAGTTACCGGCTGGAGTATTATGGCAAAGAGAAAAAAAGGATTGTAAAAGGAGAAACACAACTGTCATTATTTGCACATCATTCCTCTGTGTATACAATATTGTGACAAGTTGTATGTTCTAGTATGGCCCTCCCCAATGCCATCTCATATTATGCTGCTTAGAGTGTGATTGACAGTCTTTCCTGGGAGAGGTGGCATCTATGTTCCTTCACTTTGAACCTGGGAGAGGATTCGTGACCACCTAGACCAGTGGAACCCAGCAGAAATAATGCTATGGCTCTCTCTATCAGGACACTAGCCTCTGGAACATGGCCACCGTGTTGAGAGAAAGCCCAGAACATAAGGAGAGGACACATGGGTGCGTTCCAGCTGACAGCCTCAGCTCAGGTCTTAGCTAATAGCATCAATTGCTGGAAAGTGAACAAGACATCAGATGATCCCAACTCCCAGCTGTCCAGCTGAGGACATTACAGAGCAGAGATATCCATTTCTACTGTTTCTGATCTGAATTCCTGACCCACAGAAAGCAGTAATAAATGATTATTATTGTTTTAATCCATTCGATGTGGGGATAATTTATTATGTACCAATAGATGACTACAAATATTAAAAGAAACTACAGATACCATATTAGAATTAGTGAAAATTTAGCATGGCTGCTAGATACAATTGATATTTATACTGGTTTTGTATTTCTATATACTAACAACAAACAGAAGTTGAATTTGAAAGTTTACAGTAGCATAAAAATATAAATACCTAACAGTAAGTACAACAGAAGTCATACGAGTCCTTTAAAAAAACGAAATAAGAAAACTCTACTTAAATATACTAAATAAGAACTAAAAATGGAGATGTGCATTATGCTCATGGATTCATAGTCAATATTGAATAGATGCCAATTTTCTCGACATTGATTGACTATGCATGTCAATCCAAATCACAGTTACTGTGTAATATGATGAGCGGATTCTAGAGTTTATATGGGAATTTCAAAGTCTGAGAAGAGCCATGGCCTTCCAGAAGGAGAACAAGGCGACTACTTGTTCTACCAGATTCTAAAGCTAAAGGCTGTACGACACTGGGTTATTGGTGAAATATGAGCCAGTAGAACACAACAGAAAATTAGTTACAGGAGCTCTAAATGTGGCAGATGTGGTAGTGTAGACCAGTGGTGAACTGATATTTTTACTGAATGCCCTAGAGACAACTTGTAACCATGTTAAACAAACAAAATTAAATCTCCCTATACAGAAACCAGTTACAGATGGATTAAGGCTTACATGTAAAAGGGAAAACTAAAGGATTTTAGAAACAAGAGAAAAATTTCTTTATAAACTTGGGAGTAGAAAGATTTATTTTTTCCCTTACAACTACTCTAAAAGAACCCCCAACACCAACTGATTGGTCAATATGGACACATTAAACTTAAGAATTTCTATTCCTCAAAATTATCTTCACAGATGAAATGATATAAACTTTTGAATTGCTTCAAAATAATCATGTGTGGCCAGAGGAGTGGGGGCTGGGGGAGCAGGGCTATTTGGCTCATGTGTGGCCATGAGCAGTGATTGTTGTAGCTGGGCAATGTTCATAATGGTAAAAGCTGGAAACTACTCAAATGCTAATAAATAGAGGAATAGAAAAAACACACACACGCAAACATGGCGCGTTCACACAGTCTAACTATACAGCAGTGAATGTAAACTAGTTACATGTGTGAATGTGGATGCTTGTCAGCTGTGGTGATTATCTCAAGAGGGGGGACAGAGGACATGAGGCATCGTGGCTTCTAAATAATTTAAAAAAAATTATTTCTTTTTGTTTTTCTTAAACGATTGCGCTTTATTTGTCCTCCAAACTAAAGGGTCAGAGGCAGCCAGTCCAGGGCTGGGCAAGATGTTGGATGACGCTGTCGAGGGCTCAGGATCCCCTATTCTTGTGGGGCCATCCTCAGCTTGTGGCTCTCCTCATGGCCCCTGGATAGTTGCTGCCCCTCCGGACATCACATTTGTATTCCAGGACGGGAGAACAAAACAGGGCAGTGCATGAAAGGCACACCAGCTGAATATCTCTTTCTGTCAGGCAAGTGAAAGCATTCCTGGAAGTTGAACCAGAATTTTCCTGCTTGAATCTCATTGGCTGGGACGATGCCACAGGACCATCTCAGGCTGGGAAGATGGTAGGGAGATGGCGGAATTAGATATAGGGATGGTTAGCCGGGGTCTGTCACACCAAAAAGAGACCATCTTAGTTTTAGTCTTCCAAGATGTCAGCCTATGCATTTTCTGGAATATTGTAATTTATCTTAGGGGAAGGTTTCTTTTGATAAGAGTTTAATTTGGCACCATGCATATCCCATAGCATGGCAGAAAAACTACCCCGTCTTGAAGACTCTTTCCTTCCTTGTTTGGTAATTAAGAGTGCTTTCTTTGGAGCCAGAATTTGTGGGCTTGTATCCCAACTCCTCCTCTTGTTAGCTGTGTGACTTTGGGCAGGCTATATGCTCTCAGCGCCTGAATTTCACTGGTTAAAAAAAAAAGATTAAAAGTGGTTCTCACCTGATCAGAGAGTAGTGAGAAATAAATAAGCTCTTCCCATGTAACACAGAACAGTGTCCAGCCCACAGAAGGCACTGGATAAATGCTAGCAATTATTCTTCAAAGTTTAGAAATCTACATGGTGTCAACCCCTATCACCAGGTTTGATTGAAACACCTTTCATTTCCTTTCGACTTATTCAAAGCCTCTTATGTTCCGTTTTCCCTTTGAGCTTCTTGTTTCGGAAACTGCTGAACTTTCCTGAGTTTGAGCTTTTCAGGCCACAGGGTTGCTCTTCTCTCTTAAGCAGGCGTTCTTAGTCCTGAGGATGTTGTCACCACTCTTCCACAATTTCCCCTGGGGCTGTGAAATCTGCTTCCTGGGCAGGGCCTGGCTGAGACCTCCATTTGTTTCAGCTGGAACTCCAACACCGTCAGCAGATTCCTGAACTGAGGTTATTGATGTTTCTGAAGCATGTGCTCTTAGGGGTCCCTAGGGCTCCAACACCTCTGCCCTCTGTCCCTCAAAAAACAGCCTTTCCTGGACTTTTAAGTATTCTATGCTGAAAATAGCATTTCTATTTGCTCAATTTCCCTCTTCTGTTCTTATATGCCTTCAGGAGGACTCAACTGGGTTTCATAACCTTTTATTATACTACTTTAGTAGGTCACGTTCCTTCTCCAGCACTGTTTGTTGAATCTGAGCGCCTTTTCCCCTTTCCTTTCCCACTGCTTTCTGGCCCAGATATACATTTCACTAATATAGCTCTCTGGATAATCTCTTACGGGGTTCCCATTGTGAGGGATATGAAATCAATGAGTCCTGAGCCTGCACAAAACAGACGTCTGTAGTGGGATCATCCAATACAGAAAGTATTCAACCTTGAGGCCAATATCTAATCCAGACCTGGTCTTACTCTATTATTTTTCTGACTGGTTCCCCTGCTCTTCTTTAAGATATTTCATATCTATTGTGCACACTGATAATTCTGTAAGTTTATCAATCATATTCCCATAGGCACCGAAAGTACCTCCATATCCATTTCAATAGCTACGGTCTTGAAACTTACAGAGTGATTCCTAATCAAACGAAAAGGATTTCCCCGGTCTTACCGTTCTCCACCATGAGATGATGCCAGTGTATGAAATATAAGCCCCCTCCCTCCAGCAGACATCGATCCCTAGGTTTTTGAGTTAAATTACTTGGAAAAAATCATCTTCCTTTCAGGTAAATACTGCAGATGTCCCTGGGGTTGATGATAATGTGACCCTTTGTATTAAAATGTCATTATAACAATGCAAAGAAATGTTTGGTTTGTTGCCAGCCACCCAGTGTAATAGAAAACCTATTTTACATTTTAAAAAAGCAGAGTTTATATAAGAACAAAAATGTTCCTAACGTGTTCAAATCACTTGTTATAAATTATGGACGGCATTTTAGTGCAATTTCACTCTATTTAACACTGAATTCTCAGATTAAAATATTCAGGAGGGCAGCAAACTTAAGCCTTGGCAACCTTTTTGTTTTTCAGGAAAAAATTGCATTTATGAGAAAAAAGATACAAATGAACATGTACATTTTTTAAAATCACACCTTATCTATACACTCTCAGTTGTTGACAGTATTTTCTATGCACACATCTTCCCAGTGCCAACAGAAAAGAAACTGCTCAAGGTCAAGTACAAAATTGAATTTATCTTTATATTTCCAAAATAAAACTATACTGACATCTGTCATGTGCTCATTGTTTTTCTTTAAAACAGATTAAATTGAGACCATATACTGGTATTAACTTTTTTGTAATCCAGCATTCCTTTTTAAGAAAAATCCCACTGTTGACCTTATTAGTTTAGAGAGGTATCAGGCAAGAAAAAAAAAAATGTAGACTAATAATTTGCTGCAGAATTAAAAAGAATCTGAATGCATATTATCACTCTCTGAGCTCATCCATACTTCATTTATATAATATAAATACATAATCCATACCTTGATTTTACATGAAAGTAAAATATTTCTGATTGAGAAAATAAAACAAATTTCATTACATACGTTAGCTTTATAAAATGTAACACAAAAATTCCTTACTGAATATACTTGATTTTCATATTCCTCACCATAGTTTTTTTCTCTGAAATACTTATTAGCAAATACAATATTTTTAAAATACATTCTAAAATTTATTTTTTTCTCTCCAAACAGGAGAGAAAATAATGCTTATTTTCTCCATGCACTTACACAGTGGAAAGTTCACAAACTTAATTGCCAGACGTCGTATATAGAATACTTAGGATAATAGCTTTACTCATTTATTTATTCAGTAAATATTGAGTGCCTACCCAGTGTTAGGAAATAATACAAGAATCAGATACGTCAGTGAACAAAACAGAAAAAATCCTTCATTCTTGAGTTTATTGTCTAGTGTAGGTTAGGTAGCTTCTCCGCCACACCAAAAAAAAAAAAAAAAAAGTAAATTGTATAGTGTGTTCAAAAGTATTACTAAGTACTACGTAAAAAAATATAACCAGGAATGGAAATTGATGAGTCCTGAGTATTGGTAATGGGCGTTGGCAATTTTATTTTATTATTTGTTTATTTATTTTTTGGCAATTTTACATGGAAGGGTTGTGAAGGATTTTCTGAGAAGGTGACATATGAGAAAACACTCAAAGGAAGTGAGGGAGGGAAATATGGGGGCCCAAAAACTTTCACAGTAACTCGATGACAAGTGACTTACTGAAAAAATATCCCAGGTAACATGTTTGCAACTGACAGGGCACTAGGATTCCCCTGTGTATGTTTTGCTCTGACATTAAGGGGCTGGAAGACCTTCTTGAAGCCCCTTTCTCTAGTACTCACTTTCATTATCTGAAAAAAATGGGGTTGAGCTTCACTGGTTCTCATCCAACGGTGCTGTCACCTCCTCGGGGGCACATGGAAATCTTAGAGGTTGTCTTTGCTTGTCACAATGATTGGGGGATACATCTGGCAATTAGTGGGTGAAATCCAGGGAAAGCAAAGCTCTTGTACTGCACAAGAAAGTGGCAGAATTCAGTTCCTTGTGATTTCGGGACTGAAGTTTCCCATTTCCTTACTGGCTGCCCACCAGGGGGCAGCCTCAGCTTTCCCCACATTCCTTGCCACAGGTGCCCTCCATCTTCAAGCCAACGGCATCAGTCAAATCCTTTCATGACTTCCCTGTTTACTATATATTTAAAAATTTACTTAAAAATTATTCAAGTAATATAAGAATATGTTCTTATTATAAAACATTAAGTGGAGATTACTCTAAAGACTTCTTTGACAGCCTTCTCCCATTATTCTCCAAACCATTCTTAAAATTATATAGTCTTATAGATCATATGTACATAACTTATTAACATCTTTGCATTATTAATATTATTGTATGTAAAAGGCAAGTGACAGAGTAAGTGGAAAGGTTTTTCCATGTCATTTGCATACCTTACTCTTTTGAACTTTTGCGCAGTATTTCATTGTTTGGATATACCATCGCTTTTAATTATCACCTCAGTGGTGATCATATCCACTGTTTCCATTGCTTGCTATACAAAATAATGTAGACACAGACATCTTTGTACAAGCCTCTATGGATTGTCCAAAAATAATTCTCCAGAAAATCCACCAAAAGAATGGTTTATTCAGGGAAAGAAAAAAAGAAATGGGGTCACCCCAGGAGTCACTCCAGGAGTGCGTGAAGGACTACTTGCTGACCAGGGTTCCAACCGGCCGAACACGTGCAAAGAGCCCCAATTCCAAATGGCTTTTCTATTTATTCGCATCCCTCTCCCAGAAGTTACCACAAAGTTTAACAGGAAGTCAGGACTAGAGAGTTAACAAGGGGCCCAGCTCCACAACTAGTCCTCCCAGCCTCCTTAAGATGTGGTTAAGCATCTTAAGATGCCAGTTCACTTTTATCAGGGTGTATGCATGAACAAATATTTCAGAGGGATCCTAGAATTTATATTGGTGGGCATGCCATTTCTTATTTTAATTGATGCTACCCACTGCCCTTCATAAGAATGTAGAGTCCCATAAATAATTTTGTTGTAGGTTTGCAGAAACCTGGTAAAAAAACTCTTCTTCCATATCTGAATTCTGAATAGATTGAGTAATGAGAAAAAAGTTGTGTGATGTAGAAATCAAAGATGGCCACCACTGTTTTTCTTCCCTATCTGTACTCACATGCCACTCTTCATGTCAAAAGGTAGAGTTTAATTATCCTTCCCTTGAATCTGGGTTGACTTTAGTAAGTAGCTTTGGCCAAAAGAATATGACAGAAGTGATATTTGGGAACTTCAAATCTAGGCTATAAAAAGCCTTGCAGCTTTTACTAGGGTTTCATGCCTTATTCCTAAGAAGTACCCACTAGAAGAAGAGCTGAAATACTATAAGAAACCCTATTCTGTGAGCTGAAAAATTATATATTTGTATTACATATATATATATATAATATGATATAGCTCTACTTATAATTACATGTTATACAATTTATATTATGTATATTTGTTACATCTTTATTATATAATCATTATTATTTATTACTTACATTATTGCTATAATTATTTATATATCTTTATTATTTTTATTTGCATATTGTTGCAAAGTTGAATATATATTTGTGTGCTAATTCCTCACATATTTCCTTTTGTATGAATTGATCTTTTATATCCTTTGCCCACTTTTCCTTAGGGTATTTGTATTTCTGTTTTTGATTTGTAGTTCTTCGTATAGACTGTAAACTAATGCTTTGAATATTTATGTAACTTGAAAACATTACTGCCCAGTTAAGCGTTTGACTTTAAATTTTAAAATCATACCTTAGTTTTAACAATTTTAAAAAATGATCAGCACATCCATTTATGGATTTTGAATTTTGTACTTTAATGAGGAAGGCTTTTCCCATTCCAAAATTAGAAAGGTATTCCTTTATTTTTTGTTACATTTAATAGTATTTTTATGCTTATGTTCTCACTTCATCCATAAATTTTTTATGATATGGTAGAAACAACTTTATTATCATTATTTCCTAAATATTTACTTAATTTTTACAAAATCATTTATTGCCTATTTTATAATTTTCCCACTGACTTGAACATATAACCTTTATTATGTGATAAACTCTGGACTTCTGTGGAGGAGGTCATCGAGAGTATGTGACCTTCAGTTTGACCTGTGAGCTGGACCTGGGGAATCAGAAACTCCTCTCTGTCGCCCCTGTCCTTGGAATGTACCTTCTTCCCATAGTAGGAGCTGTTTCAAGGATGCAGCCTTGAGATAGTGATGTGTTGTTTATACCTCTGGGCAGAAAACGTGACTGAACCCAGTTAAGACCTCTATATAAATTTTTGAGATTCTGATGGACAGTTCAGAAATCTACTCATCTTGTGGCCACCTAAGCCCCATGTATGGGTTCCTTTGCTTGTTAAGCCTGCCACCTACCATCTGGAGTGTCTGCCTTTCTCTTGGGTCCCTTTCCCTCCATGGATGGGGGCCAGTTTCAAATTTCACCTGGGGAACACCCGAGGTTACAAACAAACAACTTCCTTTCTATTTCATTTCTCTTTTTGCCTAATCTTGAACAATAAGATAATCAGTTAGGATAATAGAGTTCATCCACATTCAATTTTTCTTTTGGTCATAGTATTGTCTCAGATTCTGGTTTAGGTTCTCTATAGACAATCCCATATTCTGGGTTTGTCTGTTGCTTCCTGGTAGTTAACATATTCTTATATCCTCCCCCTATTTTCTATACATGGATGTTAGTTCTATGGGCTTGATTAGAATCAAGTTCAACTTCATATTGTATCACCCCAGGAGGTCCACAATACTTTCTTGGTCCACTATGATTGATGTTAAATTGATCAAAGGGCTCAGGTAGAACATCTCAATGTCATCCATATAATATCTTCATAATAATAAATGAAGGTAAGTTTTCAGTCATTGCTCATTCACTTATGGTCATTGCCTGAGCTAACGATTTCAGTTGTGGTTTTAAAGTAGGGATTTTCTAATTCCATGATTTCCCTCCCATGTTTATTAGCTGGAATTCTTCTGTAAATAAGAAATTTTCTTTATCACCTAGGGCTATTTAGTTTCTGTGACCTACAATCTGTACAGGACAAACAAGACAGATGCTTAATTCTTTTCTTTTAATCGACAATGTTCAGGAAAAGAAGTTGGTCGTCCAATTGTCCAGTTACTCCCAGTGGTATCTATTAAGACTCATATTTTCATGCTCTTTCTCTCTTCTCTCTTCTCTTTCATTCTGAATCTATTGGTTTTTAAATATAAAATAAGTTTCCACCAACTTCATTTATTCTTCTTTTGATGTCCACATTGCCCTGTCTTCATTCCTGCTCCGGCGCCTTTTCTTAAGATCTGTCTTGTCTTGAATGGCTCTCTTGCTTTCTGACACAATAGAGTGTCTTAGTCTTAATTTTTTGCTCCAGATGTGGGAAAGAGAGCATTTAACTTTAGTACTATCCTCTTGCATGCTTAAAACTATTGTCATTTAAAGAAAAATTAAATCTACTAGATTGGAGTATAATTTATGTAATGAACACCCGGTTAAATGAATCTTGACAAATGTATTTACCCATGAAACGACCACCACAATCAAGATAGAGAACATTACTATCACCCAAAAACTTCCTTGCCTCTTTTCCATCAGTGCCCACCAGTACTCCCTCAGCTCCAGGTAACCACAGATCTGCTTTTTATCACTATAGATAGATTTTACTTTTGCCTATTATTGAACTTTGTCACAATGAAATCATATAGAATGTACTCTTTTGTGTCTCACATCTTTCTTAAAATCATGTTTTTGTGATTCACCCTTGTTGTTTCATGTAGCAGTGATTCATTCAGTTTCACTGCCAAGTAGTAGTCCATTGCATGGATATCCTGTAATTTGTCATCCATGTATTTGTTGATAGACATTTGGGTTATTTTCAGTTTCGGGCTATTGTAAATGAAGCTGCTATGAGTATTCAAGTTTTTGTGTAGAGAAATGTTTCCATTTTCTTGAGTAAACAAATACCAGGGAGCAGAATTACTGGGCCACATGGGAAGTATAGATTTCAATGTATGAGAACTTGCAAAGCTATTTTCCAAAGTAGTTACACCATTTAGCCTTTCCACCAACAATATATGAGCATTTCAGTTGTTCTACAGCCTTGACAGCTTTTGTTTAATTTATATTTCTCGTATGACTAACGATATTGAGCACATTTTCATTACTTATTGGCTATTTGTATATTTTCTTTTGTGAAGTTTAAGTCTGTTTTCTGTATTTTAAGCTTTAAAAATTTGTTTTTATTGAGTTGTATAAATTCTTTATATATTTTTTAGACACAAGTCCCTTGTCAGATATATGTATTGCAAATACTTTCTCTTCATCTGGGGCCTCCTCTGAATTTTCTTAGAGGAATTGTTTCATGAGCAGAAGTTTTTATTTTCGATGCAGTCAATTTGGTGTTATATGTTGGGTCTATGAAATATTTGTCCACTCCAAGGTCGCAAAGATGTTCTGTGTTTTTGAAGGATTTTATAGTTCAGCTTTGGTTTCTTATCCATTGTGAGTTGATTTTTGCATATAATATATGACTGGGGTCTTATTAACTTTTTTCCATGAGAAAGATAACTTCCTGTTGCTGATGTAACAAATCACCACATAGTGGCTTCAAACAACACAGTTTTGTTGTCTCAGAAGTCTAGAGGTAAGGAGTCCAGAAAGGGTTTTACTGGGCCGAAGTCAAGGTGTTAGCCTAGAGCCTCCCTGCTGAAGCCTCGAGGAGGGAATCTGCCTACTTGCCTTCTGCAGCTTTCAGAGGCTGCCAGCGTGGGTAGCTTGTAGCCCCACGTCACCCAACCCTACTGTCATCGTCACATCACCTCTAACTGTGCCTCCCTCTTGCATGGATACCTGTGATTACATTGGGCCCACCTGGAATCCAGGGTAATCTCAAGAACCTAACCTGATCACCTCTATAAAGTCCCTTTTTGCCACGTAAGGTAACATGTGCATAGGTTCTGGGATTAGAATGTGGGCATCTTTGAGTGGGGGAAGGCATTATTCTGTCAACCACATTGGTGTTCCGGGTGAAAGGTGTTGAAAAGTGCTTGTAAGGAAGTTGCTAAATTCATGGCATTTCCCCAACTTCACTGATCCGCATGTTTCAGAAGTTGGCAGGTACAGATGCATGAAGGGTCTGATGGGCTTTGGTGCATGAACATGTTTAATTCTACCCAGCAGGGACAGTTTTCAGTTTTGAGATGGAAAGAATTCCTATCAGCTTATTTAACAACTGGAGGCTTGAGTATGCAGGCTGGTGTGAACACTCACCCACTCGTTCTCATACACCCTGATTTTTTGTATTATTTTGTTCTTAAAGAGTTTAAATGCTTTTGATTTAAAGACAAAGAACTGTACCCTGAGAATAGCTCCAGAACTGCTTTTTGGAGCTGCTAAAATATTTTCATTATCCATCTGTCCCCAGCCGTCAATGGACATTTGCACAAATGAAGAATTAGGTGGTTGGGCTAAAACCACATGGAAAACAAGGATATCAGAGTTGTGACAAACACTGGGCCATAGCATATTCCTTTTAAGATGCAGTGTGAAAACCGTGGAATGTATAAAATCCACTTTCATCTTTTGCTCACTTGATATCTTATTAAATATGATTTGGCACTACATTCCCATAATAAAAACATAATATTCTGTATGCTAACTTGGCCTAAATTACATAGCTCTCTCAAGAATTTTGATGTGAAAATATTAGAGGGAAACATATACTAAAATAAAATATGACATTGCTGGTATCGTAATGTTATTTTTCCTGGCTGGTTATTAAAATACAATGTACATTCAACTATTTATCTTCTGAATGATATGAAAAGTGAAAATTATTTCCTTTGTCTAGTGGAAAATGAGTTGTTATGTGAATGTTTTTCCGTATGGCCAACCCTTGGACAGCACTGTCGTGTTCCCTGCCCTCGCATGGGGTGTCGCTCTGGTCTGAGGAGTTGAAACTGGCTCCTACACTCTATGTCTATGTTTCAGCCACGGGAGGGGAAAGAAAAGATGAAAGACAACTGTGTCAGTCTCTGAAGACTTCACTTAGAACTTGCACCTGTAACTAGAGATTATATCCTATTGGTCAATATTTTTTCACATGATCAGAACAACCTGCCAAGAAAGCTGTGCGATGTAGTGTCCAACTGGGCAGCCATGAGCATATCTAAAACCCAGGAGATGCTACTCTTTAAAAGACAGAGAAAGAGAAACAGGGTGGGGGAACTATAACTGTATGTGTAGGCTTTATTCTAGAGACAAGAGCAAAATATTTTGTTTAGAGATAGCAGTGTAAATAGTGGAACATACATAAAAAATTGTTCATTCATTTCCTTCCCCCCTCCCTCCCTCTGTCTTTCTTCCCTCTCTCCCTCTCTCTTTCTTCCTTCTTTCCCTTCTTAAGCATGACAGCAGATACTATTCTAGATATGGGGGCAGAAATGAGGGTGAAAAAAGAGACTTAAAAAACCCACCAAAACAAATTGCCTGTCGTCATGTAGCTAACATTCCAGTCACAGTGGTTCTGAACCTCTAAAAATTGAAATGCTCAGGGTGTACCCAAATGGATTACACGAGACTCTGTGGGGAAGACACAGGCCCCAGAGTATCTGACAGCTCCCCAGATGATGCCCCATACAGCCAAGTTGAGGGACAGGGGCATGAAGGTCAGTTTGAATCTCTGCACCAGTGCTCCCCATCTCTTCACAGTGAAGCCAGGTGATCAAAGACTGCGGCCCTCTACATGCCAACACTTAGTTGAAATTCTACAAGAATTTTCTATTGCTCCTTTTTCGTTTGTTTTTTAAAGCCTCAAAATCCTTAAAACGGTAATAGATTTGTCCTTTGCCATCATTTCCAGCCTAACTGCAGACAGCTTTCCCCTCGGGCTCTCCACCGCCATCCTGCTGTCCTGTTTCGGTTCCGTCCATGCTCATTTCCTCCTTCAGGCTTATCTAAGAGTTTTGCCTCCAGCTCCCACTCCATCACCTGCCTGTCTCCACTCAGGTAGCTCCTACTCATAAGATCTTGCATCAAATGTCACTTCCGCTGAAAGTCTTCTCTTTACCCACCACCCAGACTAGATCAGTTCCCTTATCAAATCTCTTACTCTCTTTTCACAGCATTTATGATACTTTTAATTATATATGTAGCTGGGTAATTAATTAGTTGAGATCTAACCTTGTTATTAGATCGCATAAACCTATGGAGGAATGTATCATTTTCATCTCAAAAACCTGAAAAGGGACTCTTGCTTAGTCAGTAATAATTTTATTTGTTTCTTGAATGAATGAAGCAGGCAGGAGGCTGATGTTAGAAGGTCTCATAGCGTGTTTAACAAATTGCAGAAGGATCTAGAGAACAATTACAATTAAGAGAGGTGGGCACTGAAGCTGAATGTGTATGTCAAGCCTGGGCAACTCAATGAACGATCCTGTCGTTAACAGAAATTGGGATGTCAGGGAAAAGTAATCATTGCTTAACCAACTTGTACACTGGTGACTTCACTGGAAAATCAGGCATTGAATTCCCACCTCCTTCAAAACAAATCTATAAGTCAGAGAAGGAGAGAAAAACAAGAGCAGTAATTGGAACTTCAAGGCAAATGTGGAATTCTAACATAAAATACTATTGGTTCCAGCATTTACTGGGCCTCGGGAATGACAAAAAGTCACCTCAGGGAGCCTTGGGAAGTTAAGTTTCTTGGTGACACATTACCCCACAGGCCTCTCCCAAGTTGATGCAAGACATCTGTGACATCTGTGAGGTAGCCTTCTTCCCAGTCCTCTGAGATCCCCCACTGCTACCCAGTGCTTTGGTGTCACAAGTAGGTGTCACCTACTTGATGTTCCCACATTCTCTGGGCAGAAACCCAGACAGGAGAAATAAGGACACAGATGTTCATCTCTTGTTTTCTTCCCATCTTTCCTTTTTTCGTCTTCCCATAGTATTTGTATTAATTTCCTAGGGCTCTTTTAAAAAAAGTACCACACACTGGGTTGATTAAGAAAACAGAACTTTTTTGTCTCATAGTTCTGCAAGCCAAAGGTCCATAGTCAAGGTGTCAGCAGGGCCATGCTCCCTCTGAAACTTGTGGGAGAGCAGCCTTTCTTGCCTCTTTTAGCTTCTGATGCTGGTTGGAAATCCTTGGCGTTCCTTGGCTTGTAGATACATAGCTCCGATCTCTGCCTCCATCGTCCCATGGTGCTTTCCACACTGTGTCCATGTGTCTCTGTCTTCACCTGGTATTCTCATGTGTTTCCACATGGCTGTCTTCTTATAAGGATCCCCATTATATTGGATCAAGGCCCACCCTAATGACATCATCGTAAATTGATTCAATCTGTAGAGACCGTTTCAAAATCAACTCAAGTTCATGTATCATGACTGGTGGTGAGGACTTCAGCATGTATTTTTAAGGGAAACAGTTCAACCATTAGCAATACTCACATCATATCCTTTCATGAAGAAATGTCTGGCTTCCTGCCCTTGCTGCTGTTGGTGGAAGGCTCTCTCTGTTAAGTTGAGGAGAAAACTATGACAATGGGTCCTTGAGACATGGTTGTTTGTAGGCCAAAGAGGAGAAATTACTATTTGAAGAACTTATTCTCAAGACCATCGCCTGGGTTGAGGACCTTTGTCTCAGTAACGAGTCCTATTTTTGCATGCCCAAAGCCATATTATCATCTTGCTCCTTCTCTTTGCATTCTGTTTCTGTCCAGGATAAGTTCTCATTTCTGCCCCCAGGCAAATGCAAGCTAGCAAACAGCAAGATCATGTACACAGAAAGGCAAAGGAATAAAGATCCCATTAATACTGTAATGGTTCATATCTAGGTAAACAGCACGATTGATGAATAATCTCAGTTCTACACATCTATCATCTGATTCAGTTTTCAAGTAACTCAGCATTTGCTTGGGATTTGGGTGCTCCTAAGAAAGACAGCTGCATTTAATGGAGCAGCCTTTGTGTCCTGGATCCTAAACTGTTTTCATCTATGTAGAAACCAGAGACTGGTTCCTGCTACAGGAATAAAGATATATGTGTCTTCCTTTCTGAGATACTCTCTTCTCAGCCTGCAAGGTCCTCTCTTCCCTGCCTGGGATCCTCACTGCTGCGTCTCCTGCAGATGGGCTCTGTGTCCTTACAGCACCAAAGCATCTGGTCAATTCAGGAACACAACAAAAGCATCTCACCTGCTGCTCACACTGTGTTCACCTATCATCTATTTCAATGGTCAGAATATTTCACTTTTCGTTTAGCTGTGCTTATCTTGGTAGAAGTCATCCTGAGTCAGTGGGAGAAGAAACAATGGAAATAAATGACAGGAGAGGAAGAAGTGAGTGTCACACAGCCTCTGATGGGGATGACTCAAGTATTGTTAACCTTAATGAACTTGGTGAGCTTTGAATACAACATTGGCACATGACATAGATTATGAAAAATACTTGTTCAATTTCCTGTACTTTGTTTTTGTAGCAGAAACACTCACAAGGAAAACAGTTCCCATATGTTCTTACTTTCAAAATTGTGCAATAATGAGTGCACTTTAACGAGTCCGTAGATGTGCCTTCCATGTGACACATCCAGGTGATATGGTACACATGGTAAACAGCGTTCAAGTGCCTTTGGCGAGGCCTAGCATAGGATTAGAGTTCAGGGGGGTGGGAGGCTATGAGGATTGGGTAGTATTTATTCTTCCTTAATTAGGTGGCTGCATTTCACATGTGCCTCTGTGTGTTTTTAGATTATAACAAAGTGAACAGCTCATTACCATGCCCCTCCATAAATACCCTGAAAGAACACAGTGCATGTGTCAGAGGGAAATAAATATTTACTGAATTAACTGACAGTCTTGCTCACCAGTGTATGCCAACCTCATTTTTGTATTTATTATTTTAACTTTTACTGTTTTAAATGATGCCAAAAATGTCTGCTTTTCCCTTTGAACCACATTTACTTTACATCAAACTTCTAAACATTCTTTCCATCATGATTCTTATCATTGACTGTTTGGGAGCTTATTTCATGAGGACAGAAGGCTGTCAGAGGAGGAAATTGCTAAAGAATTTTTTTAATAAAAAAAGTTTTATTTGTCAGTCCCATTTGTCATTGTGTCTTATTTGATACTTACTCCAATCCTGAGAGTGCAGGGATCCTTTCCCTCATTATACATGAAAACATGGAAGCTGAGTTACGTTCATTCATTCTTTTATTCTTTTCTTTTATTTTTTTCATTCAGCCTCAGTCTCCACTGAGGTTTTCAACATAAAATGAGCAAGCATCTAGAATTAGGTAGTATTAGAAATGTGGAAAACAAACAGGAAGCCTCTCTTATTTGGGAGGTCAGGAAGGAAGGAAGGCTTGTTTGAGAAAGAGACATTGGAAATGAGACTAGGAAGGGAAAGAGGCAAGTAGATAGGTGAAGGTGTGCTAGAGGAGGCAGGAGAGTGTCAAAACCAAGGGGAAAAGCATGTTCGAGGTGGAAAGAAAGGGTTGATATCCTGTTTGAGGAGATGTTATGAGCAAGTTATGGAGTGAGAAAGGCTAAAGTATGTTGGAGAAATAAGTAGTAGAAAAAAAAAGTTCAGACTTTGGAATGAGCTAAGGGGATTAATGGATACTCTTTCATGGGATGATGGATCTACGGGGGATTGTCTGATTCCATCAAATTGTGAGCCTTTGTCTTTGATTAGGCTAGTACACAACTCTGTGAAGAGAGACATCAGTTTGTAGAAAACTGACAGCAGTGCAAATAATTTTGCCTAGATATAAGATATAAGCAAATTAATTGTGTCCAGTGGAATGCAGTTGATTACTGCCCTATGGATTGACCAAGTTTTGCCAATTCATGTCAGCATTTTTTTTACTAGATGTAAATATGTGGATCTTTGACTTCTCATCTAAATAGGTTGTAACATCTTTTCCAGTTCCTTCATTAACTAATGAGTTAAATAGAATCTGACTCATGTTCATTTTATACCTGTGTACCCAATAATTTTAGTTTTCCACAACAATTTATTTTAGGCTTAGTGTACAACACTAAGGGGCCTGAATTCATATTCTCCATCTTCCTTTGTCTTCATGGAGTAGCTAGTGGTTCACTGAGCATATATTTATATGATTCTGTACCCTCAAACATCAGGCAAAAACCTATAAATGGGTGAATTTGGTTAGCTTTACAGTATTTCTCTGGTTACTTTCTGTTATCCATCCTAATGTATATTTTCTCTCCCCATGCTCCTCCATCTCACCAACAGACCCCACACTCACACACACACACAGAGACTGTGCTCTGCAGAGGCCAAGAGTTCTATGGAGAAGCCTCAGGGGAACCCGGGGGGGGGGTCCTAAAACATCCAGGTGAGTGGGCTCCAGGTCTTTACCTTGACATGGGGACACAAATAACATGTGCTATAAGTGTTCATAGGCTGGAGCCATTACTGAAGGTGGGTGTTGTCAGCCAAAGAATTTTGAGGCAGGTAGGTCTTGTCCTGGAATTTGAAGGATGAGTAAGATTCCAAAGTTGAAAGGGGAGATCATGGTATAAAAAATTTGAGCAAAGAAATAACATACTTGGGAGGGGCAGAGGTGTTCAAAGCATAAAACTCTGATTTGATGACCCAGTCATAATGAAGGCTCTGATAGTAGGGAAGGAGGCTGAGGGGTCCACTGCATCCCTTTAATATGGAGTTGCACAGAGCAATTCTACTTACAACTCACCCTCCCCAGCCAAAACATACACACAGGACCACACAGTTAAGTGCAAGGGAAGCTGGAGAACGATGTCTTAGCTAAGAACTAATAACATTTGTTGTTTTGGTACTGGGGGAGAAGAGATACTAAGGATCAACTTTACTTGAGTGTTTGTAGCAGCCCAGCTCAAGTAACACCTTGTCATTGCAGTTGGTTGAGATGACTATGGAAGGATCCATCTCTCCTTCCTCTGATATTTTGTTTGGCTTTCTTAGGATAACAGGACAACCATTATTCCACATGTCCAAAATAACAGCTCCGAGTCCCAACTCAGACACTAAGTTGTAATCACTTTATCTTTCCAAGCCTCTGAGCCTTGAGACCTCTCTTTCCTTATCAGTGAAATGAGGCAGATATCCTGGAAACTCTTCAGCATCCCTTTCACGTCTCTTGTTATTATACTTGTCCTTCTTTTTATATCATAAGATCCTTTAGGACAAGGATTATAACTCCTTTTTTGGTCTAGTGCTTATTCACGTGATGAGATGTTCAGGGAAGTAATTTCAATAAATTCTGGTTGATTAAAAGTCTAGATGAATGGGTGGATGAATGGGCAGCCCAGATGTGTGCCTCTTACGTGCTGTTTTAGTCCTACATTCATATAGATGCAAAATTGAGCTTCTCATTGAGTTTCTTAACAAGCATCCATTCATGCAAAATGTTCTGATAAGCAAAGCAAATTCTACTCAAGAATTTATGGGGGTGTCAAAGCAGGGAATTTGCATCACATGCTTGGCAGCCAACAACTTCAGAATCCATAAGATAGTTCTAGTCTTCAAAGTCATTCCTTGGTTGTACCACGGTGGTGTCCCCCCACCCCTACCTCATCATTGCTCCATGAAGGTCCAGCTTCTCTGGCTCATCTCTCATCTTTTGGGTTCCTTTCCATCCCCAACCCACCTCCAGGCCAAAAATACAAAATTGAACAAACTAAAACAGCAAATAAAAACTGCAACTTTCTTGCATCTAAGTAAATTATTTAGTGATTTATTCCTGTGATACATTTTTCAAGCAAAATGAAGGCCAAATTCGCAGAGACACTTTCCTTAAAAGGCAGGTGGGGTTATAACCATCTGGTTTCTGTTACAGCTGAATAGATGAAGAGGTGAAGATGAGGTAGTGAATAGAAGAGCAGGGGACCTGGAGTTAGCAATTTCTAAGATGTCATTTACTGATCGATCATTATCTGTGAGGCTTAATTATCTGAAATGTATTATTATCTTCCCATAGATCCAAAATATGGTGGGATCAGAGCAGTTTTTCACTTGTTCAAGATGATAGATAGTATGTGGCCTAAATGGAATTAAGCCCAGAGCCATCTGATTCCAACACTTGTCCTTGCTTTCTTCAAAATGTCGCATTGTGCTTTCTGTGAGGGTTTATTCCATAATCAGGCCAGCCATCTCTGAATGCCTGACTTCTCCAGATAAAGAAATGGCACCCCAGCAGCACCTAATTAGACCTGAGAAGCTGTAGTTACTCCCAAATTACTCAAACTGTCTTGGCTTGAGATTCACCAACGATCCCATATAGGACTCCGTGAACTGATAACAATTGGAAACTCCCAGAAGTGCTTATCAGGTGTTTGACAGTGACAAATGTGTGGAGCACAACGAATGAAAAGGAAGATCACGGAAAAGGCTCTATGTGGGAAAGGCAGAGAAAGCATCCTGTTTAGAGGATATGTTTCCAACACCTGGGATAATTGTAATCTGGCAAAAGAGCAAAATGGAAGCAGTTGGGGTGGGAGCTGTGCTTCTGTTTCCTCAAAAGTCATCATAAGAAGAGTTCATTCAGTGGTAGAGGAAGGTGTACAGAAAAATCTAGACCAACATTAATATATTAGTGGCCAGTTGGGGTTACATGTGGCTACTGAGATTTAAATTAATTATAATTACATAAAATTTAAAAATGCAGGTTCTCAGTCACACTAGCCACATTTCAAATGCTCAAGAGCCACATGACGCTGGTGGGAACTGCCCTGGACAGCACAGATACAGAACAATTCTATCATTGCGGAAGTTTCTATTGGATAGCCCATAAATTGGTGAGATTAAAGGAAGTCATCAGTGGTGATACAAAGCTAATTTCCAGAGTGAATGCTTGTAAGGAGTGTGAGGGTTAAAACTAAAGACCCAGAATTGTTTCACCTCACCCATCCATTAAATGGCAATAGAGATATCCACCCATTTTTTAAAAAAATGTGGTGTAGTACACATAAGGTACAATTTACCATCTTAATCATTTGAAGTTTAGAGTTCAGTATTTGTAAATATATTCACATTGTTGTGAATCTCCAGAATTTTTTCATCTTGCAAAATTGGAACTCTGTCCCCATCAAGTAACAGTTCCTTGCATCCCCCTTTTCCCGACTCCTGGCAACCATCATCCGGCTTTCTGTTTTTGTGACTACTCCATATACTTCATTTGAGTGGAATCAGACAGTATTTGTCCTTTTGTGAGTGGCTGATTCCACTGAGCATAATGTCCTCAAGTTTCATCTATGTTGTAGCATGTCAGAATTTCATTGTTTTTTTAAGCCTAAAGAATATTCCAGTGAATCTATGCATACGACATTTTGGTGCTCCATTCATTCATCGAGGAACGCTTAGGTTGAGTCCACCTTTTGGCTATTGTGAATAGTGCCTCTATGCACATGGGTGTACAGATATGTCTTTGAGATTCTGCTTTCAGTTCCTTTGGGTATATACCCAGAAGTCGAATTGCTGGCTCATATGGTCATTCTATTTTTAATTTTTTTGAAAACCACCATATTGGTTTGGTGGTGTAAAATGGCGCAGTGGTGTAAAATGGGAATGCGCCATTTTGCATTCCCACCAACAGTGCACAAATGTTTCCATTTCTCTGCATCTTCACTAGCACTCATTATTTTCCTTTCCTTTCATTTTTTTGATAGTCATCATCTCAATGGATGTGGGGAATACCCACCCATTATGAGGACTACTTGATTTTCCATGATGTGGACACGATTCTTAGAGGAAACTTTTTTTTACATTTTTGGTTAAAATGAATACACATTTATTATTGAAAATTGAGAAAATATGGAGATGACTTCAGAAGAGAATAAAAAGATAGGCATAATCTTACCACTTAGAGAAAGCCACTAATAATATCTTGATGTACATTAAAAGTACATAAAATAAACTTTATTTTTCCAAATAAGAACTACATTTTATGTACTGCCTCTTGACTCTTTTTTTAAAAAAATACTTCATGGGCATTTTTATGTCATTAAATAATTTTAAGAGTTTTGTAATAAGTGGATGGTATTTAATCATATGGATGTAACATATTTTAACTTAACATTCAATTTTGAATATACAGGATATTTCTGTTTATGTGTTATTATAATTACATTATAATGAATTCTCTTACCCATAAATCATTATATAACCATATGAAAATTTTCTACGACACAGTTCTGTATTTTTCTAGTCACAGGGTTTGGAATATTTTTTAAAAAACCTTTTCTTATTGAAGAATAATGTACATCTAGAAAACTAAAAATTACTGTCCACCTCAATTAATTATCCTAAAGTGAATGCATCGGCGTGACCAACATTCTTTTTATCCAACCAGCTTTTTCAACAAAAAGCTGAACATTGTCAGCCGACTCAGATTAGGTTCTCCAAAAGCAGATACCAAGGTGAGACTTTGGGCGCAGATGACTTATTCAGGAAGTGCTCCCAGGGAAGACAAGTAAGACAGTGCAAGAAGCAGAGCAAGGAAGCAGAGAGAGGTGTCCTCTGAGTGAAAGCCTCCGCGGGTAGCTCCGGTCTGGCCTTGGCGGAGAACTCAGGGGGGAGGTAGCCTCAGAGTCATCCCGCCCTGTGTCATGGGGCCCCAGATTTCGCTCTCACAATAACAGTGGTAATGGCTCTGCATGGAAGGAAAACACGAACTCCCGCATCCTTCTGGCTCTCTGTGCTTATGGCCAAAGCCTCCAAAACGAAAGCTTGTCCAAGAGGCACGGCAGGTACTGTGTATTGAAGCCCCACAGAAGCAGAGGGGGAGGTGGTTGGGGCTGGGGGTTGGTGCCCAGAAAGGGTATTAAGGACCCGAGGGGACTGCAGGATGCTTTCACACTGTGTACATACCAGAGGCCCCACTCCTGGCCGGAAGACACCACTACTCTGACTTTTAAGTCCACAGATCAGTTTTGCCTGGTCTTTGTGTAATGGAATCATACAGACAGTGCTCCTTTATGTCTGCCATTCTTTATTTATCTTGATGTTTGTGAGATCCAGCTGAGTCAGTGCATGCAGCAATGGCATTGTAGTTCACAGTGGTGTAGGATTCCATTGTTTAAATACACCATCATTTGTTTCTTCAGTGACTGTTCGTGGACACCTGAATTGTTTCTGCCTTGGGAATGTTAGTGACTGCTGCTGCTGCTGTGAACGCTGTTGATCATATACTCTTACTTCTGAGAATAGGAATTGCTGGGGCACAGGGTAGACAGTGTTTAGTGTTAGGAGACGTGGCTGGAAGCAGTTCTCCGAATTGGTTATAAGTACCAACTCAAAGGCCTATCGGAAGTTTATGAGAATTTCAGTTGACAACCTCGTCATATTTTTCAGTTGACAATCTCGTCATGAATTGCCAGTCTTTTTTATTTTTTTGCCACTGTGTTGGGCATATAGTGGTTTTTCATTGTGGTTTAAACTGGAATTTCTTAAAAAAAAATGTTGAACACCTTGCCATTTGTTTACCGTCTATTTATATATCCTCACTTGTGAAATGCATACTTGAAACGGTTGCCGATTTTAATTTGGGGCTTCTGACTTTTCCTTTCTGAGTCTTAGTATTTAAATACATAAGTAAATAATAAATGATTCATATCAATTAGACAACTTTTAATAAATGAACAAAAACTATATTTAAAATATGCTTTACATAAAATGGAATTAGGAAACAGACATATGCATTTGAAAGCACTTTGCACTGTGGGGCAAATCAAATCTCTGCAGTAATTTACACTGATTCATAAAATGTAAATGAATAGAATTCTCAATTTAACATTTTGAAAGACGATATTAAGGTCAAGAATTTCACATCTGTGGTAGCACATGTAGAGAGCTTTATATGTGTATATATATATATATATATATATATATAATTTCCATAATAATATATATATATTATTTCCATCCCTATGAAAGATATACAGTTGAAAGGTATACAACTGAAGTGACTTAGGTGTGTATCTATAGAGGATTGAATACAGAAGATGTGGTACTTGTATACAATGGAATATTACTCAGTCATAAAAACGAATGGGATCTTACCATTCGCGACATGGAAGAACCTAGAAGGTATTATGCTAAGTGAAATAAGTCAGACAGAGAGACAAATACCATGCAATTTCACTTATATGTAGATACAGAGTTCAAACTGTTGATTGCCAGAAGGGTGGATGGTGGGGGATGGGTGAAAAAGGTCAAGGGCAGTATAGTTAATCCTATTGTGATAACTTCAAATGGTGACAGATGGGGACTAGACTTTGTGCAGTGGTCACGTCATAAGGTATAGAAATGTTGAATCACTATATTACACACCTGAAGCTAAAATAATATTATATACCAACTATACTGAAAAAGAATGACGCAGGTAAGGGGATTACAAGAAAGTTAAGCATGACAAAAGGTGTTGCGTGTGAACTAAACGCAAATCAGCAGCAATTTCTGTATGAAAGCAAAATATTCACTATCAAAAGTTTGCCCAAACTTTGATTAAAGCACTGAATTGGACAGTTTGCATATCTTTAAAAATATCAGTCTCTACAATTCCTTTTTAGGGTAATGAGGCATAAGTTTTCTTTGTAAGATCAAACAGGTGCATAAGCAAATAAGCAAGGGGAATAATAGTGGTGAATGTCTTTAAAGCTCTTCTCACATTTCACTTTTTAAAGTGTTTAGAAAAAAACATTTAAAATCTTTGCCATTAGGCAAACAAAAACAAAGACATAAAACAGAATAAGCCCTAAATAATTAAATAACCAAGCAACACTAAATCCACATTACACAGATGGATAATCATTCTTTTAATATATACATTGCATATTATATATGAATATAATATAATGTAACGATATAATAAAATTTCTGTTTGAATCATATATACGTATATATGTATATATACTATAAATATACATACTGTGCTTCCCCGAAAATAAAACTTAATATAAGACCGGGTCGTATATCAGTTTTTGCTCCAAAAGATACATTAGAGCTGATGGTCCGGCTAGGTCTTATTTTCGGGGAAACACGGTAGATGAGTAAAAAACACACACGCGTATTCTAAATGTGACTCCTTGTTGGTTTTATGTATTGCAGATATTTTCTACTCTCTGACATACTCTTATACTCCCTTCGTAGTGTTTACTGATAAACTGAAGGTCTTAATTTTATTGTAATCTAATTTATCAGTTCTTCCTTTTTGACTATTATTGACTATTATTTTTAGTATTAGTATCTGTACCTTTGCCTACTTCACAGTCATGGGAATATTATCAAATGTTATTTTCTAGAAGATTGATTGTTTACCTAGAATTCATCTTTTGTATATAGTATGAAGTAGGAATCAAATCATTTTCTTTCCATATGGATACTTATTTGATCCAGCATAATTTATTTTAAAAAGTCCTTCCTGTTCCATCCTACAGTTCTATCTTATTCATAAATTTAATATTCATATCTGTGTGAATTTGCCTCTATTCCAATTTATCTACTTTTGTGCCAATACCATGTTGTCTTATTTGTTATATCTTTTAAAAAAATCTTGATATCCATTAGAGTCATTCCTACAACTTTGTTCTTTGATAAAGACAATAAACTCTTACATAAAGAACAAAAACCAAGACAAACAACAAGCCCAACAAACAAACAGAACCCTTATATCACATATTTGGAAACTCAAAAACTCAAATAATAAAAACGGTCCTTTAGGTATTGCCCCCTCACTGCCATCCCCTTGCTTCTGTGACCTCCTTTTTAAATATATATCTGCATCTCATTGCAGATGGGTGCCTTTTTTTGTTTTCTGTGACTCTTCTAGTTTTCAGGAAACATATTGGAATCTATTTTTCCAACATATACTTTATTTTACTTACTAGTCTTTTTTTTTAAATTTCTGTTTGAATCATTTTTCATGAACCTCTTATCAGACTTCTGAGTTTGTGTGTCTTGTGAGTTCTGGACCTGCCTCTGAAATGGATCTCTACACTAAATCATAAATAAAATATGTTTGTTTGTTTTGTGGAGGTGTGTATGGGGGGCATGGAATCTTGGGCTGTATTCATGAATAAAACAAGCCTGAGGAAAACTGGAGTGTTAAGACCTGAGACAATCTTTACCTGAAGTCTGGCTGGTGTATTCTCCTTACGTTTCTTTCCACATGCAGATAGCTTAGTAAGCAATAACACCACATTTCAATATTTCTGTGTTGTCTTCTTATTTTCACAACAATTGGGTGCAGTCTTGCAGGGTGTGGAGTATCAAGGACCTGGAAATAATGGGAAAATGCCACAAAGTTCAAGTCAAGAGCACATATGCTGAGACCCCTTGATGTTTCAATTTTTTTTTATCATTCTCTTTACCTTTCCCTTCCAACTAAGGATTGATGCTGAAGCCAAGTTCTATCCCTGGGTTATTCAGGAAGATTTTTTTTTTTTTTAAGTTCAGGAAGACTTTTGCTCTCCTAGTTGTTAAGCATAGACTGTGTCTGGCTTTCTGGCTTTCTAGCTTCTGTCTGACCCCATCTCTCCTCATCAAAAAGGGATATTTTTCTTCGCGTGTCCTTCATTTTGACTCCTACATGAATGGACTGTTCTGAATCTTGGAGTTATTAAGATGCATTACATCTGCCCAATTTTTGTTAAACTATGATGATCCCCTACTTATAAAATGCACTAAGAGAGACAGTAACTCCCCATCAATGGCTCCAAGTGATTGTTTTCTCTTGAGGGTTCCTGAAACATGGATGAGAAAACTTTGAAAAAGCATTCTCTTGAGAAATGGGGATGTGGTACCTGTGGGAAGATGAGGCTTACAAAAGAATTATGTAATCTTGTATTGCCTACCTCATAACATGCCCCGAAGAGTTTCCAAACCTCATTAAGAACCTGGGGTGAAGTGGGGAAACTGGAGAAGACTTCTGCAGATACTTGCAAAAAGTTCCCCAAATAAAGACCAAACCATCATATATTTAAAATCTTAGCCATCCACCAGGACAGGCTGAAGAAATGGTAGCTGAAAAAGTGCCCAGGGCATTGAAATATTATTGAGTGTCCAAATAAACTTCAGTCACTTCTACGTTTTGCTAGTATTTCTAAAACAACTCCTGTACCAAGGGCCTACACCTTCATATTTTCCTTTTCTGAGGATGGCTGCATCTCCTCTATAAAACTGTCTGTATCAATGTAAGAATAAGCCTTTGAAGTATCATCACTAAAATCTCTGAGTCCTTAAGAGCGTTCATCCTAAAAATCATGACCAGTAGTTGCTCTTCTAACTACAAAGAATGAACCAAAGATTTCTTGCCACAGTGAGTTATTTTACTGAAATAATTTCTCTATTGCCCAGACCTTATTTTTTTATTATAACTTTTTATTTTGAAATAGTTTAAGTCTCATAAGAAGTTGCAAAAATAATTCAGATTTCCTGTGTACCTTTCATCCAACTTTTTCATTAATTTCGCCATTACCCAGGCAATGTAAATTCTCCCCATTAAAAATAGTTAATGATATCATTCTTCCTGGCGGGACTTTGATTCAACCAGGCTAGGGTTACCAAACATCCTTTAAAATTGGGTTAAATATTCAAGTTTCTTCTTAGGTTGGCAGGTGACATATGAGTGAAGCAAACCAGGTGTAGAAAAATATATCCCTAATATTAAAAGAACAATAGAGCAGGTGTAATGATAAATGGCGCCTGTTCTTGGGCATCGGTTGAACGTCAATGGGGAGGGGAAGGAAAACAGAGCTGCCGTGTTGTCCAAAACCCCTCTTACTCCAAACAAGCTCCACTTCCACCTGCACTCTCGTCTTGGGTGCTTCTTAGAAATACACAGTCTGGGACCACATCCCAGATCTATTAAATGAGAATCTGCCCTTAAACAAGAGGCCCAGCTGATGAACACACACCTGAAATTTTGAGAAACTGCTGGACCATAACTCTCTTGCACTAAATGTGTGCCTCACCTCCAACTGATTGATGCCAGAGAAACATGTGCTGTCCACACTACGAAGTCTTCCAGTTCCTCAGGGTAAATTGGAAATTACCAAAAACATATGCAAGATTTTTTGATTTTTCAAATACTGGAGTTGTTTCTGTTAAAGGCGTGTATACCAGAACTCATCTCTGGACTTCAGAGGAATGGCGGGGTTAGCTGACTATGTATGCTCAAAGAGACAAGGGTGAAGCTTGGAACGCACATCAACAAACATATGCTGGGATTACAGTCATTAGCATCTTTTATCTTATTGAAATTTCCTTCTATGTTATGTGGTTTTCTCCTTTCATGGATGGGGAAACAGGAAAACTGGCTCCCAGAACATCCACAATGGCTCAAAGGCTCACAGCTAGTCAGAAGCCAAGTTTGAGAACTTCATCAAACTCCAAATGACCCCCCACCCCCTCCTTTCTCTCACCATAGATTTGCTTCCCGAATTAATGGGTTGGTGTCCTGGTGATCCAGGATCTGTCCAAGGTGCTAAAATCTTGGGATTCTCTCCGCTGCATCTTGAACGATTTAGAACAATGATTAAGTGTGGAAACTTCCTCGCCATTGTTCACCAAGTAGATATTTAATTACCAGAAGCTTCTGTGTTCACACAGCAGGGTGCATAAAAGGAAATAAGGCATAATTGTGACAGTGCGTCTGGTTCGGAAATTAAAACTCAGCAAGGAAGGGTGCGCGGAGAGCCAGATGGTGAGGAGCATAAGGGGGCCTGCAGTGAGCCATTTCCCGCTCAGGCGGATCTCACTGGGAGCTGACTTGTTTCAGGCTGGGCTGCCCCTGGCCCGGCTCCTGGCTCCCTGTTTGGGAATTGTGTGTGCCGAACAGACACTCCCTGTCTAGCTTTCTGCCAAAGAGGCTCAGATGTTTTGTCAATGGTTGGGGAGGAAAACTGCCAAACCTTCTAGAGCTCCTGGAAAGCTGATGGACAGAGAAGTGCTGGAAAACAATACCTCTGTTTCTCATCTTCCTCATGGGACATATTTAAGACACAAGCAGGATCCTGGAAGAATGTTCAGAGTAAAAGAAAGTGCTCCACCTCATGCCCTGTGTTTGTGGATTTGTATTCTTGAGGTGTCTGAACTTGCTTGTTCTATACCAGATTCCTAATTCTTACCCCCTCAGATGTTACATAAAATGCTGAAAGGGTGGAGGGGAGGCTATCACGACACATGACAGAGGCACACCCCGTCAAGCCCCGTTTCCAACTACAACTTCCCTCCAAGAACATTTGCCATGCTTTCTTGGTACAAACATTTTGTGTATAATTCAGCAGTGTTCTTGCTCCAAGGTTGATATCATCTCCTAATTCCCCCTTTTCTCACCAAATCTCATTTATTCATTCATTCTTTCTTTCGGCAAGAATTTAATGAGCAGCTATTATAGTCTAGGCACAGTTCTAAATGCTGGGATTATAGTCATGAATAAAATGGATAATAAACAAATAAATACATCAGACAATTTCAGAAAATGGGAAATTCTTGGCAGGCATGCAAGTGTACAGACACACACACACACATTCACACAGATCTTGTGAGTAGAGGTAGAGCAACATTAGGTGGGGTCACTACTTTCATTAGGGTGGCCAAGTGAGGCATCTCTGGGACAGAAACACATGAGTTGAAATGTCAGTGATGAAAAATCCAACCATAAAGATGAAAAGATGGAGAGGGAAAAAAGCATTCCACAAAGAAGGAAGATTGGAGGCAAGGATCCAGAGGTGGCAATGACCTTGTGTGTTCAGGAATAGAGGAGGTGTGCTGATGAATGGAAGAGATTGACAAGAAATGAGCTTAGAGAGGGAGACAAGGGCTGTATCCTATAGGACACTATAGACCAAGGCAAGAATATTAGTACATTTGCAGTGAAAATGCACACAAAGATCTTAATTCCTAATTTAATTTATGCTTTATAAAGATCATTCTGGGTGTAGGGTGGAGAATGAATTGTAAGGGACAAGAATGGGGTCAGGAAGAGAATTTAGGAGGTTGTTGCAGGAGTCTAGCTGTGAAATGATGGTGGCCTGACTAGGATGAGAGAAAAAAGAACTGTGAACAGTATTTGAGATATTTCTGGAGGAAGCTCTATTCTGGGCAGTCCTACCTTGCCTATGCCAACCTTATTTATTGAGTTTGCTCAAATTCCAGTAGATGTTGCATAATGTGGGTCCTTCCTATGCAGAGTGTAGACCCCAATGATTCAAACAAAATGGACAGAGCATTATTTGATATATTAGAACATTTACTATGCAAGGCTCAAGAAGCATTCTGAAAACTTGCATGTATATATAAGACATTGCACATCCAGAGAAGAGCAGAAGACTTCCGCAGAGTGGAAGTCACACAACTGTAAGAACATGACGATTACTCTGGAGAAGGGCCCTCAGGATGCGACAGGTGAGCTGATGTCAAATATTTGAAAAGTCATCAAGTGAAGAAAGAAGCGATCTGTTTGGCACATGATCAAAAAATCAGGACTATTAGTTTTTCTGGGGCTGCTGTAACAGGACCACACACTCAGTGGTTTACATAACAGAAATGTATTGTCTCACCGTTCTGGACGTTCGAGCTCTGAGATCAAGGTGTCGGCAGGGTTGGTTCCTTCTGAGGGCTGTGAGGGAGAGACTGTTCCAGGTCTCTCTCCTAGTGTCTGTAGTTTGTTGGCAAACTTTGGTCTTCCTTGGCTTGTAGAATCTGACCTTTCTCTTCACATGTCGACGTCTCTGTGTGCATCTGCCTGCAAATTTCCCTTTTTGTAAGGATGTCGGCCACATTGGATTATGGCCCACCCTAATGACCTCATTTTGACTCCATCTGCAAAGACTCTTTCAATAAGGTCTTATTAGGAAGTATTGAGGGTTGGGGCTTCACCGTGTCTTCTCTGAGGGAGACATAATTCAACCCATCACAAGAACTAATTGGTAAAAGTTGTTTCAATGTAAGAATCAGTTTTTCAACAGTTATAATTTTGCCGCCATAGGAAAAGTCTGCCTTTCTCAACAGCGAGTTTCTAGTGCCTAAAAGTTTTCAAAAAAAGTTGAAGCATGATTAAGAATGTTGTGGGCAAGGAAGTCTGCCTTGCATATAACGATTGGTTGAAATGATCTCTACAGTCTTCGAAAGCTAGTTTTATAGTGGATGGGGGAGGGGGGTTGACACAGTGTGAGGGATATAAATGATAACCGTCTAAGTATTACTTTGTTTTGTGCACCTGAAACTAATAAAAACATGAATTAAAAAAAGCTAGTATTAATCACAAAAATATCATGAGGTTACAACATGGATCAACCTTGAAAACATTATGCTAAGTGAAAAAAAGACACCAAAGGCCACCTATCATATGATTCTATTTATATGAAATGTCAAAAATAGGCAAATCCATGGAGAGTGAAAGTAGATTAGTGGTTGCCAGGGGCTGTGGAAGAAGGGGTGAAGAGTGATGGCTAATAGGTCCAGAGGTTCTTCTTGGGGTGATGAAATGTTCTGGAATTAGATAGTGAGGATGGTTGCACAACTTTGTAACTATACATGTAAAACCACTGAATCGCATACTTCAAGATGGTATGAATTTTAAGGTATGAGATTATATCTCAATAAAAACAAAAGTCTCATGAGGTGAGCATTATTGTCCCCATTTTACAGAAGAGAAAAGTTGGACTTAGATTGCAAACTTCAGCCATGTTCAGATGGCAAAGGGCAGAGCTAGGATTCGTATTTATCTTTACATTTTTCTACGTATGAAATAAGTTTTCTATTTTCTATGGACCGCGTGGCTGGCATATCTGATCACTTGATAGGAAACACCTGCAGTTGATAAATGTCAAGTTTCGTGAGGGCAATCTAATCCAGCCTGTCCAGTTATTTAAGCTGTCCCCAGGCTTGAAATCTCGGTATGGAAACTTTCTTTCCTTCATTGTCAGAGAGAGGTGGCAGAGAGATTTTCCTTTTCTTTCACTGAATTTTCGGATTCGCTATCAAAGAAGAAGGAAAAGCCTGTGGTGAGATTACACCGGGCATCTACACCAAGGGGCAAGGACTGGGGTGGGTGGGGAGCTCTTACAATTCTGCCTTCCACAGACATTAAGTGGTCCCAGTCTGATATTAGGGCAGCTTGACTTGGTTCTGTCACTTTCACAGAGTCCACGGTTTGGAACTTGGCACAGAAAGACCTTATGTGAAATGTACATAGAAAGCAGAAGAAAGTAGTAGACATCACCTGTAATGTTTTCCATCACGTTTTATACTATGAATCCAAAAGCATTTCCGCACGATATCTGTATCTGATGTCCTCATTGGTAGTTGCCAAAAATGCTTAGTGAAGTGCCACGTAAGGAGTAGGTACACGAAAAGCATCACCTAATGTTTTGAGCATTCCAACTATATTAGTTTCCAAGGGCTGCCACAATACTGGGGGGGGGGTTACACACTGGGGGGAATCAAGCAATATTTATTTTCTCACAGTTTTGGAGCCTAGAGGTCTAAGATCAAGGACTTGGCAGGGTTGGCTTCCTCTAAAGGCTCTGTCTTTGGTCTGTAGATAGCCGTCTGCTTCCTGTGTCCTCACATGGTCATCCCTCTGTGTGTGTCTGTGTCCTAATCTCCTCTTCTTATTAGGACACCAGTCACATTGAGTCAGGACCCAACACACATGACCTCATTTTAACTTAATCACCTCTTTAAAAACCCTGTCTTCAAATACAATCACGTTCCGTGCTGTGGGGCTTATGGCTTCAACATCGGGATTTTGGAAGGGATGCAATTCAACCCATCACACCAACCAGTATGAGGCACACAGAGGAGGTGTTATTATCTTCAAGCTACTAGTGAGGAAGTTAGGGAACAGCTAGAAATGGCTCAAGGCCAAATAAATAATAAGGGGCCCAAGAGGAATTGAAGCACAGGGCTTCTGAGCTGCCTCTTCTGGGCTCTTTCAAGTGCCTTGAACTGCATGGCAGGTTGAAATTTAACTCTGAGATATTAAAAGAAATGCTATTAAATTGGGAGGCTGCCTAGAAACACAATGAAGAAAACCTCAGAAGGCTGTATTAAATCTGCAGCTCTTTTCGGGACCTGAAATTATCCTGGCTTTCCATGCTGCACGACGGCTATTCAAAGGCTTTTTGTTTTACCTCATCCTCTTGTTTTATGATGAATCTGTGCGTGAAAAGACTCATTAAGGCCATCATTATTCTACATTTATCAGTAATGAACTGTCTGTGGCACCTATTAGCGGCAAAATGGCCGCAGTCCCTTTCTGTAACTGTCTACATTCTTCTTCATTATTTACTGCTCAACTCTCATCTATTTCAAATAGATTTGGCTGGATGCAATTTTTCCCCCAATTGTTCTTTGTATTTGACTGACAAATATTAATAGAATTCATAATCCTTGAGGAGTCCATTCTGAATGTTCCAATGTTAAAATGACTTTTTAATTTTTAACACTGGGACGGGGCAGGGAGTCTCACATCGAGAACCAACGATTCAGAAGACCCTTCGCAGTCATCTTGCATTTAGTTTTCACAAGAGCTCAGAGATGAGTGTTACCACGTCCATTTTACCAAAGGGGATTGGAGGAACAGAGACACAGACTGCCATGTTTTGGTCACCAGTCTTGTAGTTTCACCCACCATGTGGACGAGGGCCTGAGGCCCAAGACCAGAAAGAAAACCCACTGCCGAAGATTTCCTTGCAGGCCACATTTTCTCTGACTGCCACATTCGTGCTGATTCCAGTGTATTCAGACACAGGCTCAAACCTGGAACTTATTAAAATGTGTGAGCACCTCTGCTGATGGCAAGCCCCATCACTCCTTGGCTCAGCTCTGTTCATTTCTGCTAGTGTTTTCTGATGTAAATGACTCCTTCTGGTATAGTCTGTCACCTTTTATGCAAGAAAGGCAATTCTTTTTAAAAAATCATTGTCACGTCTTCAGTTCCTTTGCAGAGTTTTTCTCTATGTCCCCCTGAGATTAACATTCTTGTTGAGGACTTTGGGGTAGAGATTTGATCAGCTCCCCCACTCAGGTACCTGAAGTAGTAACTTTTTGATGTCTAAATTCTCCAGCATCTCTTGCTGTAACCAACGGAGAGATACGATAAGTTTCACGTTCTATTATTGGCTCAGAACAAAGAATGCAATAAGTGATTAACAAACCAACCCTTAAACATGATTTTAATACGCCCACAAACAATTCTTTTTTTAAATTATTTTTATTGGGGAATATTAGGGAACAGTGGGTTTTTCCAGTACCCGTCAGTCATTGTCCTTCAATCTAGTTGTTGAGCGTGCAGCTCACTGGCCCATGTGGGAATTGAACCAGCAACCCTGTTGTTAAGAGTTCACTCTCTGACCAACTGAGACATCCGGCCACCCCCAAACAATTCTTTATGTGTGCCTGCCTGCCTAATCTTTGGCAGACACCTGGTGACACTGATATTACCTGAAGACTGGACTCCTGTGTCTGGACTTTAGATTAACCCTCTTGAAATGTTCAGTGACATCCGTCACTGGATTTCTTTTTCTGATCATGAGACACAGAAATTTAATTCAAAGTGGGTTAAAGAAAGTCTTTCAAATATTGTGACTCCATGTTTCCTAAAATTTTATTTCAAATACTCTGAGCACCTAATTATTTCTGTGCACAGTAGGGTTATGGTAAATAGTTTTGACCAACCTATTGCATGATATTGATATTATTTGTTTCTACAAATTATTGTTCAATGATTTCAAAAGAATCCTGCTGAATATTTCTATGCCCTCCAGTCACTCGAGGTCTTTACAGCATAAATCTGAAGCTTTCAAAATTGCATCTGGAAGGAAGTTGGGTTTCAGACTCAGACACGCTGAGTAACACTGCTGCACTCTGACTGAATGATGTGGGAGGTAAGAAAAACCTTTATGAAGGAAGTGAGGTCAATTAATTTAACAAAATATTAAACCAAGAATTTAAGAATTAGTGTTAACCAGCTTTCTCTGATTCCCCAAAGAAGATTAGGTCTTCCACTTTATATTCTATGGTTTTCTGCTCTATTTCATTTTCTTAACATTTATTACAATTTTACTTGTAAATACCTCTCTTCTTTGTGAAAGTATATTGAAAAAAGCAGGAACTCCATAAGTGCTTGAAGGATGGATGGAAGAATGGATGGATGGTCCACAACAGCAAAGGCCTGAAGATGAGAAAGTACAGGCTATCAAAGTTTCCTATATTTTCTATATTTACATGGATACGAATTACTTTAAAATGTATAGTGACAACTGTGATAATATATAATTTGATAAGAAAATATAAAATGACAATGTAAAATGTAAAGAAAAAATTTGATACTTCAATAAACACAACATGGTATATACTTATAATTCTTTAGTTGATATACAGTATATAGTCCCAATAAATACCGTATTTTGATAAATATTTTAAGCACTTCTATCAAAGAAAATCTTTTATATGAACACATTTTATTAATCACGCTAATAATATAAAAAATCGCCATGTGCCCCAAACACAGGTTAAGTGACAGAACATTTCAAGTATTCTCTGCTCCCCCACCTTGATTGCATCCCTCTTCATCTTTGCAAGTAAACACCTTCCAGAATTTGTTCCTCAATCCTTTGCTTTTCTTTACAATTATACAAAATAAGTAAATATGCCTAAAAAGTATGTTATTTAATTTTTGCCTGTTTATAAACTTTGTCAAAGTATAAATTTATAAGTTAAAAATACGACCTTTGAATTTATATAGTGAGAACTTGTTAACAATGTATTTAACTCAGGAACGAGGGAAGTAGCAATATGATAGAACTGATTCAAAGGAGGGTAAGAGGGACTAGGGTATGACGTTAATGAATAAGAAATTGATGAACCAGAACTGCTAAGTCATAGATAAAAACTCTAATATCCCATAGGTCAAGGAACCTATACATTTTGGGATTATCTTTTCCAATGGACAGAAATCATTTGCAGAACTGCCCAACCTCCAAAATTAACAGTGACTTTTCAGTTTTCCTGTTTGCTCCTTCCAGATCCTAATAAGTAGTAAAAGCAAGTTAAACAAAGGTTGTGTTAGATGGTCCTTAAGTGAACTTGTTAGAGAAGACTTTAGGATGATGTTGAAAGGGAATCTTTCTGCCTTAGTAGTAATATTTCTGTCTTTTTGCTCAGTTTTAAATATTGTCATCTTAACTTTATATATGTGAAATCATAATATACATATTTGAATGTTATATGTAGGTCTTTTCATGTTTCTGAGTTAATCCATGTGGCTATACATAGCTATAGTTCATACATTTTAACTGTATGAAGACCCACAATTTATTTATTTTACACAAATATATTTTTAAGTGACATTATCTCTTCCACTAGTACATGTTATTTTCACATACTGTACTTAAAAAATATATAGTGTGGTGGTGAAGTCTTTTTCACCCTTGGTTAATAGCTGAGTCTCAGAAGCCAGGTTGTCTGGCTGTAAATCATGGCTTTGGCATCTACTAAATCTTTCACTGCCTCTCTTTACTATAGAAAGGATAATATCCTATAGTAATATTGTGAGTATAAAATGTTGACACCCAAGTTTAGCTTATAGCAAGCATTTACTAAACAGTAGTGTTCATTGTTACCATAATTTTGCAGTTCAAATATCTGAACTCCATAAATATTAATCAATAATATGTCTGTCATTAAGTGGGTGTTACAGATGAAGAATTTCTACTGTTTTGACAAATATGAAGAAAGAATACATGTCTTGGCTTGGGGTCCATTAGACGTGAAAAAAAAGGGAAAGATATTCAGAGCGGTAGAGGCAAACAAATTAGAATTTGAGGACACAAAATAAATTGTGAGATATATGCATATTCAATTCATCTAAGTATCCTTCTTCTGATTCCATGCTCTCCAATCTACATCCTAATTACTATTTATCATTGCCTACAAATCAGCCCAAGGGTGATAATGGCTGGTCATGCAGATTTAAACATTTTGATTGTTGTAATTGTTCCTTCTCATTCAGCCCATTTTCTTATCTCTCTGCCTGTATGCATTACACGTGTGAATTTGATTAATAGGAGTCATCCACAGAAAGGAGAATTTTTACCCAAGGTGCTAACATAAATTACATTTCTGCATCTCCAGGTCTCAGGTCTTGACTCTGAAACATGGCAACACGGTGACTAATAGAACCTCACTCTTCAAACTGTGTCCTTGGACCCATTGCATCATCACCATTTGGGAGCTCATTGGAGTCCCAGAATTTCAGGCTTCACTCCAGACCTACTGAATCAGAACCTGTGTTTTATTAAGTTCCCTATACATTGATTCATACACACACGAGCATGGGAAAGTGTTTTACCAGAGCCTAAAGTCTGCCTGTGCTGCCCCAAGTTGTCAACGATGGTGTTGCCCCCAATTCATTACCAACAGGAATCCCCAGTGCAGTGAAGAAGGAAAGTGAGTCAGTGCAAACAGTTCAACTATGAAGGTTGTGAAACATCATGTCTTCAACACCCCTCTCCAACTAGACAGCTCTGCTCTGCCTGCTCTTCTCTGCTCTGGTCTGGTGAGATGTCTTTGGTGTTTCTTCCTCAGTATTTCAGCTCCAGCAGAGGAAACCCAGTCTTCAGCTTTTGTTGAAAAGAGAAAGTGGGCTCCCTGAGACAGAGGGGAGCTGACTTCTATATAGAGAAGTCCCCGCCCTTGATCCATTCTCATGCAAATGAGGACTCCAAATCCTCACAGTTTGATAGGTCCAAAAAGCACTGTCCTGATTGATAGAATAGAGCCACTTTGATAGGTCAGTGAAGATGCTGATGGGCATATAGCTACACAGCTCCAATTGGCTGGGGAAAGCCTCAGTTCCATTGGTTGAAATACAATTCTAGAAATTTCTTTATAAGGGCTGGCTCAGATGGCAAGAACACAGAGCAGGCAGGCAGTTTAGTCAAGGCTTCTCCCTGAATCAGTTTGTGCCCCTGTGTAAAAATGGCTGCTAAATTCTGTTTATTTATTTATTTATTTATTTATTTATTTATTTATTTGCCCAGATAGCCACCAGGGCCCTTCTTAGTAGGTAAGTAGGTATCTTCTTTCTCAGGGTCCACAAAGCAAATGCACATATTCTTCTGGTTGAGCTTGTATCCATGGGATGTAAAGAGAAAAAAGACGGGAGAGGCTGAAGAAAGGGAAGTTGAAGTAGAAGAACAGAATGTTAAGTTGACCATTTCATGGGGGAAGTAGGTGGGAGTGGCAGTGGGTGACTGATACAGGAAATATCAGTGAATGTGAGAAAGTAAAGAACCCTGGGGTAGGGTTTTGAATGAGTAGGTTTGCTAAATAATACCTAGGGAGTATTTAGGGAGAGGGTGCTCTGTGATTTATGAGTCAAGGCATCAGTAATACAAGGGAGGGACCAGGGTGCGGATGGATGATGGGGCTAGAGGGAACTATAGCTCACAGGGAAGAGGGTTTTATGTCTGCTCATTAGACTGGTTTTACACCCGACAGTAACAACCTCTCTCATCCCTGTACCTCCTACAGTGATAGAGTAGCTCGTACACAGTAGGTTTTCAATTAATTCTAGCTGCATGAATGAATCATGATAATAGCATCTCTTGAGGAATGTCTACGTTTTTAGAATTTTCCATATATTAACTAATCTAATTTTTACTATAACGCAACCAAGTTCTTTTCCTCTTCTTTCTTCGTTCTAGCATCACCCCCATTGGCTAAATCAGGGAGCTAATGTACGAAAAATAACTTGCCCAAAGTCACATAACAAGTAGGTCTCACAGATGAATTTCAGACCCAGACAGTCTAACTCTGTATCTCACTCTTTAAGGAATAAATGAACAATTTGATAGAACATTTGCACAAACATACAAATCCAGAGCAAGAACCATCTTATTCCTTGGTAAATAGCTGTAAGCACATGTTTGTATTTTCTTCATGGTGGTGTGGACCTATATGCTGAACCAGCTTCTTAATGTGAAGAGAGCTTGGAAAAACCTCCATTAAACCACTTGGGAAGTAGTTCATTAACTGAAGTGAAAATTGAAGGTGTGGGATGATCCTTCCTTCAAAATAAAAATGAAAAATATGTATATACAATTAAAAATGTTTTATTATAACAAGCTTGGAGAAATGGTCAGATTTTCTTTTTTGTTATATCATCCTCACTTCACAGTCCATACTGATAAGCCTGGCATTATTTAGAATGTACATGTTCCAGAAAATATGAAGATATATGGGTAAAAAACAAAGGAGAATTAATGGAGGATGAAAGAAAATATAGGAGAATTTTACAATATTGTAAAATGTGAGTAACCACCCCCAGTTTTTTAGACTCGAAGGTCACCTTTATGCCTAATAACCTTTAGATCTAATTCATTGCACATCCTGTGGTATCCCGTTGAAACTGCGATCTCTTCTCTCCTGGCATTCACAGAAGCATATTGCAATCATTTGTTTCCCATGACCAGGTGCTTTGAGAGCAGACCAGGGCTTGTCTCAGTTCTTTGCCCTCAGAACTTCCAAATCCTTCATCTACCCTGGTCTGATCTTTTTCAAACTGTTTTGTGTATTGTGTCCTCAACAAACACTTTTCTGATAATGAGCCAGAACACAGAAATGTCTTGGCCCTGGAGTTGAATGATATTGTCCCTCTTGGTTATAACTGATCCCCCTTTAATGTTATGACTGTTTAAGGCACACCCTAAAGTTTCCCTGAGATCTTTGATAGCTCCTGTAATGTTCTTTGCTAGTCCCTTTTGATTTTAGGTGTGTGTGTGTGTGTGTGTGTGTGTGTGTGTGTGTGTGTGTGAGAGAGACAGAGAGAGAGAGAGAGAGAGAGAGAGAGAGAGAGAGAGATATTTCTCCCTCTTCCTCCTCATCTCTTCTAATAATATTTAAAACAAAACAAAATGAAATGAAACTGAATTAAGTTAAGTTAAATTTTGAAAACAGGGTCTGAGTGTTGATTGTAATGAGACACCTCCCCTAAGGGCTGAATTCTCTCTAGATTCTGTGTAGTCTCCCTTATTATAGCTCTCCGCTGCTCCTTTGACTTAGCTCTGCACACCTCCCTGAATGGTGGACAGTGCTTCTAAGGGCAAACTTTCCCCTTTATTTCCACGAAACTTTCATACTGTTGGTGCAGCACCAACAACATACATTTTTCTCCTCTCTGCAGCTCTCAACTGTCCAGTGCCCAGGGCATATGCTGATTCCCCTCTTATCTATTCGTGCTTTTTCCTTGGTGATTTCATTTGGATCCATAGTTTTATATACACTCAGCTGGCTGATGATTCTCGAACTTATATCTTCAGCCTTGAATATCCCCTTGCACTCAAGAGTTTTTCTGACAGCTTACTTGACTGTTCCCCTTGGCTTTCTAAAATGATTTCAAATCTAACAACAAAACAGAAGGCCTTTGTTTTTGTATCGCAAATCTCTTCTAGGCTTTGTAGCAGGCAGCACCCCCATACGTGATGGCTCAAGGCAAACACCTGAAGTTATTTGTGGTCACATTTCTCTCTACAATCTCTCATTCAGGCCATCTGCAGGTCTTCCTGCAAAACCCATCCTGAATCTCTTCATGTTTCTCCATCTCTGCTGACCTAGGCTAGTCCATACTAACATTATCTCCTGCTCGAAGTAATAAAATAACTTCAATCTGAGCCCCACTAGAATCTGAAGCTACAGAGATATTTTAAAATATTAACCTAAGTTTCAGCTTTATTCTTACAGGTAGAGACTTTGCTGCTACCGGGAAAATACATTTTCTTGTTCCTTTATGCAATGGAAATTTATGACTGGCTCATCTGTAGATTGCTTTACAAGACTTCAAGTATAAGAAATAAACACTTTTCCTCCAAGTTTGTAATATATTCACAGGTGTTCACGGCTGTATAATGACAGATAATGGCTTATATGACACACATGACTTATAACATAAGGGACAACTGCATGAGTGTGATGAAAACACCAACTCTCTGGCTTCATTGCTTTTGAAGGTGGTCCTTTCATTGATAACTGCCTTTACTTGGTCTAATTTGCATGATTTGGCCTCGCATATCCTGACACTTCTTCCTAGCTCACTCCTTTGGCTTAGACTTGCTGGCAAAGGTGGATTAACTTTCAGTTTCTGCTCATGGCCAATCTTTTGGTTCACTCTGTTCCACCCCATGCATTGTCATTGTAGTATTTCATGGTCAAGGCCTTTGGTTTTGATCAGCATGTCTACTACTTGCAAGCTATCTGACTTTGGGCAAACTACATATCCATTTCCAGCAACAGTTTTATTATCTATAAAAAGAGACGCTGTTGTAATAGTGGCAGTGCTCCCCTGACACCTGTGAAGGTGAGTAAGACAAACCGTATAGAGAACTTAATGCAGTGTTGGTTCAGAGGGCACATGCAATAAGATGGTAACCATTCTTATTGGTGTTACCTTCTGGATTCATCCCCAGGCTACCTTGCCCTCCCTCCTCTCAACAAAAGCAGCATCTAACCAGGACTAGAACGTATCATTCCTATCAAAATGCATGATCTAAATCTAACATGATTCTTGGCCTATAGGGTTCTCAATAAATGGTGCTGAATGATGAGAAGCATGGATGCCTACCTCTGGGTAGATTCCCCTTAATGTAACCTAGTTCTGTCCCTTTGGAGCAAAAGCCATTAAAATCAAATCGTGCCATTCTTTTGAGATCACTCAAGGTATTTTCTCAAAATGAATTCTCCTCTCATTCAAATAGAGTGTTTGCTTTAACTTCTTGTAAGAAAGAGAAACAACAAAATGTTGTGAATTTGGAAACAAATTTCTATAAGTGGGCAGGGATATTTTCCTATTATTAAGACTTGGAGCCACAAAGATTGTGTGAACTCTAGGAGTAGAAGACCTGTGGTTACACCCAGGAGGCATCTGCTGGCTCTATGTGCTTGAACTACATGTATTAATTTCTGTCCATATTTCCTCAGCTTTAGTGTAGGGAACTACTCCCATCCTCAGAAAGTTGCTAGAATGTGTACAAATCCAGCTTGTGTTATGGCACATTGGATAATGACTTTCTGGTCCCTGGACTTGACTTTCCTCCCCTGTGAAGCAGAATGATAATAATGGTACCTGAGAAATGAGTCAAGGTGTGCTGCAGTTTTATTGTGGTGCCTGGTACATGGTAAAACCTCAGTAAATATGAGTTCTACTTCCTCTTCTTCCTCTCATCCCTCTTCCATTTCCCTCCCTTCTCTTCTTTTTTTTCTGCGTTATCTGTACTTGGGACATCTACTGATGGAATTTATATAGCAACTACAACAATAACTACCTTTGCAAGTATTTATTTGTATATGCAGGCATAGAAGGTATATTTCCAACCAAAGAAAGTAAAAATAACAACTACTATAAATGGACTGTTTACCATATATCTGGTATATTATATTTTAACCTTTAATCCTGACAATAACTTTATCAGATAAGCATTGTCATTCTCATTTTTAGCATACGAGCTTGTCACACTCAGATGAAGCAATCTACTTTGCATACCATCTTAAAATGTTTTGTGACAAAGTGCATCTCAATTAATTTCCAAAAGCTGTTCATTCATTTGATAGAGATTCTTATCATCACCCTGTATCTAAATAGATAAATAATCAACGCAGCAAATAGAAAAATAATCAATGAGGTGGAGGAAAGAAGGTCACGGTTTTCAGTAGGGGGTTCAAAATTTTGGAACTCTTTGGCTAATTGTGCCTTACAAGAAATCAATACATTTCTCAATACTTGATATTTGCCAAGCCTTGTGTCAACATAAAAAATATCACCTAAGAGTACAGGTAACCAGCCTGGGTGTCAAACTCTTTTCCAAGGTCCCAGAGTTGGACCTCCCAAAAGTTCTGGACTGATAGCTGTATTATATGGTCCAGGGATTGGGTCTGGGCCAAATGTGTTGGATCACTGGGGTGGCCAGAAGCAGGATGAAACCAGACCATGAGTGCAGGCGTGGTCCTATTTATAGCAGAGTCCAAAGGTGAAGACTAATGATGTTTCATGGGTCATTAGACATGAATGGAGATGGGCAGACTAAGAAGAATGCATGGAGGTGAAATGCAAGATTAGACAAAGAGGCTTCTCCTTTTTCATAGAGTAAAGCTAGGATCTCTTGCAGTGGGTATTAGCTCCATTAGGGGTGGACTGGTGGAGGTGCAGGGTCAAGGTGAGGGTGGTTTTCTAGCTCTGCTTCCAAAGCTCCAAAGTTTGAAAACCAAAGGTGTCTACCCCAACATGCAGCCTGAGCGTGAAGAACAGAAACCACAAGTTATTGTCTTCATTACGGTACCTTAGCTTTGCTATTCTATGTCAAGAAATAAAGTAATGCAATGAAGACAGTCCGTTTTTTGAAATTGTCCTGCCCAAGCCAATTATTGGATTACTCATTTCAGGAACATCCCAGAAGACCCATTTACTCTTCAGTGGAAAGCACCCACAGGTAGTTTGTACCCTAAAATTTGCTGAATCCTTCACCTTAAAGTTCTCGCCTTGCTATTTCCACCAACTCCAAACTCTTGTAGCGTGATTCTTATCCAATCCTTATGAAGTCCCCACACTGAAAGACTTTACTTAAGCCAGATTGCCGAGTCTCAGTAAATTCTGATCTTACCACCTCCATGCTGAGACATCGCCAAAGCTTTGCAACAATAGTGTTTTCTTTTTCCTTGCTGAGCCATAAACTCACCTTTGTGCTATTGACAGGTAATGTTGGTGATATTTGGAAAGCCGAGTTTGACAGTTTCCATGAAGGGTCCAAGTGGGTGTAACTGAACATCTGAATCCTCCCTCAAAAGGAATGGTTTGCTCATATTTATTGAGCTTCCATCTCATATATTATGACTAGAAGAAATGTTTCAGCTGATAATAGTAATGATAAATTGAAAATCACTGTTGTACTCAAAAGAAAAATGCTCTATAAATTGTACCACCTGAGTCAGGTATATTTTTCCTCCATTGATTACACGGTTTTGAAGAACTATCAACCCCACAGATCCCCTGTCCCTTTCTCTTTGTAATGGGAGTGTTAAACCAGAAACCTTCTAAGGTATCTTTTGTCTTTAAAATTCTCTGGTTCTGAAATGCTTTACATTGAAGCCTCTGTCAAGATGACCTCTTCTGGCATAAAACGTCTGTTCCTAAAAACGCTAATCTTCCTCACAGCATGTAACAGAATTCTGGACACACACTAGTCGCTCAATAACCAGCTGTTGGTAGTTTGTACAATTGAAGCTGGATTCAATTCAGTATCTGGAGTTTTTATTTTGATTTTATTTCAACTGTCTGATTCTGTAATGTGCCAAGATAATTTTATATTAGAGACAAGCTGACTCATGGAGTGTGAGGGAACTCACATTTATGAGTGCCCACTGATGGCAGGCCCAGTGCTAAGGGATTTGTATGCAGAAGAAATCATCAGACCCTATTCAAAGCTTTGAAAACGGAGTTCAAGGGAGCTTAGAGAAACTTCCCAGGTTACTAGATTATGCAAGACTGGGGTTGAAAACAAGTGTGCCTGGACCCCAGTTTAAGTTTAGCAAGTCTTGGTGAGAATCAGAATGTGGGGACAAAGCCCCAAAAAACAGTTTCCAGGCTCTCGGCCTCACATAGAAAGGTGCTGGCTCGGGTAGTAAATGGCCATCAACTGATCAGATGGCCAGCAGCTGTGGCTAGTTGGCCGTCAGCTGTAACCTGTAAGCCATTGGCCACTAATATAACGGCTGTGGCTACGCTAGCAGAGAGAATGGGGGCTAGCAAGAAGATGGTGGCTGGCAAGCGTGGACTGCTGTTAGGCAGATTATGTAGATCCTGCTTCCTGTGTCTCCAGCCCAGCCGCCAGAGAGAATATGTTGGTTTGACTCCCCTATCTATGGCTCCGTGGGTGTTCCTTTTTGGCCTTACCGTGTCCTGAATTCTTATGTGGGGAGTGGGAGCTGAGACCCCGTAGGGTGCCTCGCACAACAAATGGCGCAGCTAGCAAGGTCCCCTGCACAACACAGAACCAGCTAAGTTTTATCAAATGTACAAATCCTTGAATCCATAAGCCAGAAATTAGGATTTACAAATTATGGATGGGATTAAAGAGTCTGCTTTTGAAGAAGAAACTCACATAGTTTCAATTCAGATCATCACCAAGAAATACTTTATTAAAGGCTTTTCTAACTGCATCTTAATGGTGACCTCTTCATATGTAGTTCATCCTTATAACACTGCAAAGTACGTTGAGTTATCTAATTTTCAGAAAAAGGAACTGAGATCCACAGGTGCCTAGAGGAACACTGCTAGTTTGTGGAAGTGTCTTCACTTAAAGTCAGGTCCCTCTGGATTCTTGAAGTTAGGACACCTTCTTAAAAAAAAAAAAAAAAGGGAAAAAAGAAAAAATATTTCCTTTGTCAAAATTTCTATTAGTACACAACTTCAGTATAAAAAAATGTTATATAAGTGTACAAGTACTGTTATAGAAAAGACTGTCCTTGACCACATGTGGGGACAGAGCCAGGAGTGCAATTTCCAGGCTCTCGGCCTCACGTGGAAAGGTGCTGGTTCAGGTAGTAAATGGCCATCAACTGTGATTGGATGGCCGTCAGATGTGGATAGTTGGCCGTCAGCTGTAACCAGTGAGCCATTGGCCTCTAATATAACTGCCGTGGTTATGCTAGCAGAAAAATGGGGGCTAGCAAGAAGATGGTGGCTGAGCTAGCAAGCGCAGATAGCAGCTAGCAAATGGGGTTGATTGGTTGACAGAGAAGCAGGCAGCAAGCTGCGGATCATGTGGCTCCTGCTTCCTGTGTCTCCAACCCAGCCTTCAGTGAGACTATAGTGGTCTGACTCCCCTACGTATGGCTCCGTGGGTGTTCCTTTTTGGCCTCACCATATCCTGCGTTCTTATGTGGGGAGTGGGAGCTGAGACCCCTCCTGACACCCTGCATGACACCACCCTCCAACCTTTTTCCTGCTTACCTAGAACAACCACTTCCAATGTCATTTACCTCCTTGTTTATGTAACAAAATTACATGCCTAATCAATGCTTTTACAGTTTTAAGCTTTATGTAATGTGTCCTCAGTATGTAGAAAACGAGGATTTTTCTTTCCTTTACATCTCTTTCCCTTACATCTACCACTGGCTCACTTTTTAGTCTTCCTTTTACTTGTTATAAATATATCATGATTTTTAAAAGATAATTATTTAGAATTTAAATTATCATGACCATGTAAATCAGTTGGTGGCTGGGTCATTTAGTATGCTATGATAGAATAATCTTTATTTTCTCAGTGTAATATTTTGTCTTTTTTGGTTTGTTTGATTGTAATTATCACTCCCAACTATAGAAACATTTTACTGCATTTAAATATATTGGGTATTTTGCAAACTGGAAATTTATGACCTGTTCTCATCTTTACTGGCTTATTTCTGGTTCAGTTGCATGGGTGAGATCTAAGGGTCTCCTTTAATAATTTTACTAGGATTCTTATTGCCTATTGTTTATATCGTCTGTGTTGTGTATCTCATGCTTACTATATTTTGTTTTATATGTTTTCTATCTGTTGTTTCAGATCCTTAGTTTTTTGGTGGGTATATCCTTCAGTAGCTACCTACTAAAGGATGCAAAGAAGGGATCATTGTTAAGACCTTGCTTGTCTGAAAATGTCTATCTTTACATATATTTGAAGTTTGAGCTCGGTATAAAATTCAAGGTTCAAAATATTTTTAGTTCATGTTTTCAAAGGCATTTTTCACTGTCTCTCAGCTGCCAGTGTTTCTGATTATAAATCTAGTATCTTTCTGATTCTTGACACTTTGAATTTAGCCTCTTTTTTTTTTCTTTTTAGAAGCATTTAGAAGTTTCTGTTTCCTATCTAAATTTAATTCAGGTGAAACTAATCAGAAGTTAATTAAACTTTTTTTGTGGAATGTATGTTTTTGTAAGAGAGACATTTAATCTCTTAGAAGTTTCAAACTCAAGCAAAAAGAATATATTTCTTTTTCGGTGAAATTGGGCTTACAAAGTCTTCTGATTCCATCCAGATGTTCATGAAATATTTCTTGTAGATGTTAAACTGATTTCCAACAAAGGGCACCAAGGCAAATTTGAGGGCAAAAAACAAATTGAATAAATAGTGATAGAAAAACTAGCTATTAGTATATGAAAATAAATTAACATCCACTCACATCTCATTTAATCATGATATTTTAATTCAAGAAAGGTCAGAGCACAAAATGTAAAACTAAAATTGTAAAATTTCTGGAAGAAAACAGAAAACTATGTTCATAACTTTGGGGGAGGCGGGCAAATTTTTTTTTAGGGCATACAAAAAGCTGACCATAAAAAAAAATCATAACTTGGACTTAAAAAATATCCTGGTTAAAAGACAACATTAAGAAAGCTAAAAAGAAAGTAATAAATTGGGGAGGGTGTTGAAATATACACATCTGCAAAAAAATACTTGTATCTAGAATATATATATATATAGAACTCATATGACTCAATAATAAGGACCCAAGCAACCCAATTTTATAAATACAGTTCAAAGATATACAAATGGCCAGTAAGCACATGAAAATGTGTTCAACACTATTTTCCACAAGGGGATGTCAGTTAAAACCAAAGTGAGATACTACTTCACTTTCCCTAAAATTGATAACATTTTTAAATGGACAATACCGAATATAGGTGAGATTGTGAGGTAGCTTAGACTCGCTTGCATTGTTGGTGGGAATGTAAAAGCATAACCACTTTTAGAAAAGCATTTTGGCAATTTTTTTATAATAATAAATGCACATGTACCCTATGAACCAGCAAGTCTACTAGATATTTACCCAAGAGTAATGACTAAATGAGTCAACAAAAACTCCTATATATAAATTTTTGTAGCAAGTTAATTCTTCATAAACTGAAAAAACTCAAATGTCCATTATTAGAAGAATGAATTAAGAAAAAAGAAGATGGTATATTTCCTCACTGGAATATGACTCAATCATGAAAACGAATAGTTGATCCATATAATAACATGGATGGATATAAAAAAAATTACATTGAGCCAAAGAAGCCAGATCCCCTCCCTCCAAATAATCAATGTATTTATCTATTCACATGACATGATAGAAATCAGAACAGTGTTTGCTAGGGGAGTAACTTGGAAGGACCTTGTGGTTCATATCTGGGTAATGGAAATAATCCCTTACATGGTGGGAGGTAATGATGATTTGGGTACATACATTTGCCAAAAATGGTTAAAGTTTACAATTACGATCTGTGTACTTTATTGTAGGTAAATTGTAACTCAATTCCATTTTCTAAACATAAAAGTTTGTGGCACGAGCATGAGCTTTTACTAGTCACTTCAACCTGAAAGCAGAGCCCAAGTCCAGTGCCTGGGGTGGGGAATCAGAGTTGGAATAAAAAGCATGTTTGCTTTACAACATCACTTTCCTTTTTTAATAAAGTGGAAGTATTGGCCTCTTCTCATCAGTGTACTCTTAGGAGGAAATGCCACAATGTAGGTAAACACTTTTGTCTGTGTTTAGAATGCATTTGAATTATTTAATTCATTTTAGCTCTCTTCTCCTTCAGGTGTGTGTCCTGAATCTCAACTTCAAAATCCTAAGTGAATTAGTTTGGGCAATTTAAAAAACATTCGACATTTCATCCCTGTATTGGATTGCCTTCAAATCACCAGCTCTTTGCTAGTACCTGTCTACTGGAACCTGTCCCGTATAGTTTAATTCTCTGGAGTCAAAGACACTTCTCAGGCAAAAGAAAGCCTCAGCCCCACCCTACTTGAAGTCTCCCAGGAGCCCTAGAAGGAGAAGAGTGAAGAGTGGGAGAGAGAGCACAAATGCCAGGGGGTTGGCTGTCTCTCTGCCAGGGGTTCCTCTGTGCCATGGCACTCTACCCCTCAGTGCTGTTGACTGACCCAGAGCAGAGTTGGCTGTCCCAACTGGGTTCCTCTTCTGGGAATGTCACATGAGAACAGAGAGATATTGAAACTGAGTCATTAATGACACAAACCTGAGAAAAGACCACCTCGCACTGTACTGAGGTATAGAGAGCCCTTCCCAAGTCTCAGTCCTAAAACTGACCCTTTGATTCCTTCTAGTATCTTGCCCTCAACATGTGAGTTCTACGGCTCGCAAGCTAAAGAACTAGAACTATTGCAACAACTAAAAGTCTCCTTTTCATTTTCAAAAATCTTTGTTCCTTCTAAGTTTTCCAGATTCAAAATCCCTTTACTTCCAGTTCCTCCCTACCTACCATCTAAAATGCGGGGAAAGGAGGAAGGGAACACCTTCCAGACCTCCTAGCATGACGCAGTCTCTCAACCCTGTAATTCTCTGGACGGTCTTCCCGTTTCACTACATTACACAATGCAACCTCCCCCATCTCCCTGAGGCTGTTGAACTGAGATGAAAACATGGGAGACTCTGGGGCCAAAGCCCTATAAATATTTGAAGAATAGCTCTCTTTTCATGTCTTGTTTGAAGAATATTTTTCTTTTTATGTTCTTTTCTTCCTCCTAATTAGTTTATTTTCTGTGGAGTGCTAGGAAGCAAAGTCATTCTGTTCACATATATTAAAATGTGTCCCTGATGCTTGAAGAATTATTTTCAATAATATCTGTAATTTTCTGTCATTGTGGGTAGTGTGGTGGAAAAATACAAATAAGGAAAATTCAAGTTAATGTCTTTTTGAGTGTTTTTTTTTTTAAATAGACTTTTGGTATATATAAATTTAGATTCAGTAAATATTTATTAGGCAGGTCTGTGTGCAGACTATTGTGTTATGCTAATACTGGCTTAATAATAATAATAATAATAATAATAATAATAATAATAATAATAATAAATAACTGCTATCATTTACATGGAATAGGCAGTACACTAATTCTATCATTTTATTTCATCCTTAGAGCAATACCAAAAGATACCTATTATTGTAATATCCCTTTTTAGAAGGGAATTAGGTTTAGAGAAAGGACATAGGGTAATGTAAGATCATACAGAATATGGTAGAAAGAAGGTTTGAATCTGCTTTTCTCCAGTTTTATTGTGATGTAATTGACATGTAACTGAGTTCAAAGTGTACACATGTTGATCTGATAGATATATATTGCAATATGATTACCACTAAAGAGTTAGCTAATACCTCCATCATATCACACAATTATCATTTCCTTCTTACAGGGAGAACATTGCTACTCTCTTAGCAACTTTCAAATATATAATACAGTATTGTCAGCTATATTCACAATGCTGTGTATGACATCCTCAGACTTTGTTCATCTTCTAAATGGAAGTTTATACCCTTTGACTGACTTCTTCCCATTGTCCCCATTCCCACTCCCTGGGAACCACCTGTTTCTATGAGTTAGGCTTTTTTTAGATTTCACATATAAATGATACTATGCAATATTGGTCTTTCTCTGACTTCTTCCACTTAGCTTAATCCCCTCAAGGTCCAGCCATGTTGTCTCATATGTATCTCACATCTTCTTTATGCATTCATCTGTTGGCAGACACTTAGGTGTTTTCCCACATCTTGGCTACTGTAAATAGTGCTACAATAAACATGGGAAGGCAGATAGCTCTTCCACAGGCTGTTTTTATTTCCTTTGGATGTGTACCCAGAAGAGGGATTGCTGGATCATATGATAGTTCTATTTTTAATTTTTAAAGGAACCTCCATACTGTTTTCCATAATGGTTATACCAGTTTACTTCCCCTCCAACAGTATAAGAGTTCTCTTTTCTCCACATCCTCACCACATTTGTTTTTTTATTTCTTGTTTTTTTATGATAACCATGCTAACCGTTCTATAAGGTGATATCATCTCATTGTGGTTTTGATTTGCCTTTCCATAGTGACTAGTGAAGTAGAGCATCTTTTCATGTACCTGTTGGCCATTTGTAAAATAATCCCATTCACAATAACACCAAAACCAATAAAATACTTAGGAATAAATTTCACCAAGCAGATGAAAAATCTGTATACAGAAAACTATAAAATATTGATGAAAGTAATTGAAGACACAAACAAATGGAAAGATATTCCATGCTTATGAATTGGAAGAATTAACATTGTTAAAATGTTCGTACTACCCAAAGTCATCTATAGATTGAATGCAGTTCCTATAAAAATCCCAGTGACATTTTCCACAGAAATAGAAAAAAAATCCTACAATTTGTATGGAATCACAAACAACTCTGATGAGCTAAAACAATCCTGAGAAAAAAACAACAAAGCTGGAGTCATCATACATCTTGATGTCAAGCTGTACTACAAAGCTACAGTAGTTAAAACAGTATGGTACTAACACAGAAATAAACACAATGACCTATGGAACACATAAATGCACATGTACATGATGAACTAAGTTGACAAGGGAGCCAATAATATGCAATAAGAAAAGGAGAGTTTTTTCAATAGATGATGTTGGGAAAACTGGATAACCAGAGGCACAGACATAATGCACCACTTACAAATAAATTAACTTGAAATGGACTAAGGATTTGAACATAAGACCCGAAACCATAAAAGCCCTAGAAGGAAAGAAACGTAGGGGTAAATCTCCTTGACATTTGTCTTGGCAGCACTTTTTTGATAAGAAACCAAAAGCACAAGCAACAGAAGCAAAACTTAGTGAGTGGGATGACATCAAACTAAACAGCTTCTGCACAGGAAAAGAAATAATCAGCAAAATAAAAATGCAACTTACCAGAATGGAAGAAAATATTTATAGACCATATATCTGGAAAGGGCTTAATATTTATAATGTATAAAGAACTCATGCAACTCAATAACCAAAAAAGCCCCCAAATGACCTGATTAAAAAATGGGTGGTTACCAAATAGACATTTTTCATTGGAGTCCAGTTGTAATTGGTTCCAGTTTTATGTTTTTAACTATTAGGGCAGAGGCTGGCTGGTCCCTTCCCACACCCCCTTGCACTGACAGGTTTCCATTTCCCCACCCCTGATTTCTTTTCTCAAAGTAGTAAGTTCACTCCGCCCATGTGTGACTGACTAGAAGTGCTGGGGAATTTATGTCACTCCCCTAGCATCCTCAAACAGACCATGGGAGTTTGTGTAGAACTACCTCAGCTCCTTCAGGTGGGCTCCTTCTGAGAAACATATTCTACATTGTTCTCGAATTCTCCAGCAGTCCAGAATGATAACAGACCCTTAGTGCCTGCTTTCTTTTCCAGGTTCACTCCTCTGGTCCTCTATTCATGTTTTTTACTTGAACTTGTGTCCTTGCTGCTGAGTTTTCTCCTGGGTGAACCCAGACTAAGGCAGCTGCTCTGCTGACCCCTGAAGGAAGACCAGGCTCCTCTTTGAGAAAGGCAGCACTGAATCCACAGAGTGGACGGAATGAGTCCCTCTGCTCTGGATAGCTCTGATGAGAAGGACTCCCTGCACAGCAGACAGGCAAGATGAAGAAGCCAACTACTAAATTCACCTAAAGGTGGGCAAATCACGCGAGTTGGGGAGGAAGGAAGGGAGAATTGTGGAGACCGAGCTCCGCTGCGCAGGACGCAGACCTAGCTCAGTGCTCCGAGCTTGCTGCATCCCGGAACTACCGCAGCTGAGGGAGAGGGTAGAACTCGGACTGATAGGGCTCCAGTTATGGCCCACAAGGCTGAGGGGGCAGCATATAACACGGCTGAACCCAACGCTTATGGCAGAAACCTCAGAGAAAAGACTGAGGGAAGAAAGCTGAAAATGGTGGTTTAAGCCCTCAATTCCGAGCGGAGAATGGAAGCCTTAGGCACTGAGACTAGCCACCCCTCCCAACCCTCCCAGAGCTCGCCCCACCCCCAACTGCCCGGTGCTAGAAGCGGAACAGCGGCAGTGTCAGATAAAAGAACAGAATGTTTGCTGTTCTGAGAACTGTGGACTGCAGACAAGGATTCACAGCCCAGACAGTTCTGGCAGGGGGGAGGGAGCTGTGGAAGCAGGACTGGCTGTGGTGGTGGTCGCTGCCATTGCTCTGGGCCACCTCTCACAACTCACCCTGCCCCTGGCCCCACCTATCTGGGCGGATCCCTGCAGGAGTAAACAGAACTGCTGAAACATACGGGCTCTGAATCTGGTGCAGAAAGAGCTTTGGAACTTCAAAAGCTCTTCGCATACCCACATGGACACTGGGCCCTGTGACCCAGGAGAACTATTAACAGAGGAGAAGCCCATCTCCCAGGGAATCCCCCCATTGGGTGAGAAGCTGGAATAGTGCAGAAAAAACATAGCATTACCATGTGAGAGAGAGAAAAAAGGCTGCAGTCAGAGAGAAAAATGAAACATTCTACCAACAAGTACTGGAAAACAAAAGAAAGACCTCTTCCTATCAACCTGTTGCAGAAGCCACTCCTGTAGATGTCTAGGAAGAGAAATAATAAATCAGTAATTGCCATGAATAACCAAGGCAACAAGACAGCTCAGAAAGAAAGTGGAAAGTCTCCAGAAAAGGAACTTAAAGATATGGAAATATGTGACTTAAATGACAGAGATTCAAGATTGCCGTTCTGAAAAAACTCAACGAGATGCAAGAAAACACAGAAAGGCAGTTTAATGAACTCAGAAACACAATCAAAGAACAACATGAGCATTTTACGAAAGAGACTGAAATTTTAAAAAAGAACCAAATAGAATTTCTGGAGATTAAGAACTCAATAGAAGAAATTAAGAAGAAATAACCGGCTTAGGTAGTAGAGTTGACCAGATGGAGGAAAGAATCAGTGACATTGAAGATAGAAACCTGGAAATTACACAGATAGAAGAAAGAAACTTGAGACTTAAAAGAAATGAAATAACTCTACAAGAACGTTCTGACTCCATCAGAAAGAGCAATATAAGAATAATGGGCATACCAGAAAGAAAAGAAAGAGAGAAGGGAACAGAGAATATATTCAAACAAATTGTTGATAAGAACTTCCCAAACTTGTTGACAGAACTTGATCCTCGAATCCAAGAAGCAAATAGAACACCTAATTGCCTCAATCCCAACAGGCTTTCTCCAAGGCACATTGTATTGAAGCTGTCTAAAATCAATGACAAAGAAAGAATCCTCAAGGCAGCCAGGGAAAAGAAGACGGTAACCTACAAAGGAAAGCCCATTAGATTATCATCAGATTTTTCAACAGAAACTCTACAAGCCAGGAGGGAGTGGAACCAAATATTCACACTATTGAAAGAGAGAAATTATGAGCCAAGAATAATATATCCGGCAAATATATCCTTTAGTTATGAAGGAGGAATAAAGACCTTTCCAGACATACAGAAGCTGAGGGAATTTTCTAATACACGACCTGCCCTACAAGAAATACTAAAGGAGGCTATTCAACCACCATCAACAGGGATAATTTGTGGCAACCAAAACATAAAAAGGGGGAGAGTAAAGGCCTGAACCGGAATACAGCAATAGAGAAAGTAAATGTGCTGAAGAAAATGGAATACTCTAAATATAAAGCTTTCTTTTCCATAAACTTATGGATAACCACTCAAAAAAAATCCAGAACTGAAATGCATGCTGTAATAAAAGAAGAAACAGAGGAAAACATCATAGAATACCACCACACAGAAATAACAGACAACAACAAAAAAGCAAAGAAACAATGGAGACACAGCCTTACCAGAAAACTAAAGATACAATGACAGGAAATTCCCACATATCAATAATCACCCTAAATGTAAATGAACTGAACTCACCAATAAAAAAGCACAGAGTAGCAGATTGGATCAAAAAACTAAACCCAACCATATGCTGTCTCCAAGAGACACATCTCAGCTACAAGGACAAGCAAAGACTCAAAGTGAAAGGGTGGAAATTGACACTCCAAGCAAATGGTACCCAGAGAAAATCAGGTGTAGCCATAATGATATCAGATGAAACAGACTTCAGGGTGAAAAAGATAACAAGAGACAAAGATGGACATTTCATAATGGTAAAGGGGACTATACAACAAGAAGACATAACAGTCATCAATATTTATGCCCCCAATCAAGGAGCACTGAAATATACCAAGAAACTACTAACAGAACTAAAGGGAGAAATTGACCAAAACACAATTATACTAGGGGACTTAAATACATCATTGACAGCTATGGATAGATCATCCAAACAGAAGATAAATAACGCCTCTATCACCTCTGCTTTTCAACATAGTGTTGGAAGTCCTTGCCAGAGCCATCAGGCAAAAGAAAGAAATAAAAGGCATCCAAATTGGGAATGAAGAAGTTAAATTATCACTCTTTGCAGATGACATGATGCTATATATAGAAAACCCTAAAGACTCCACCAAAAAGCTATTAGAAACAATCAACGAATACAGTAAAGTTGCTGGCTACAAAATCAACGTACAAAAGTCCATTGCATTCCTATATACTAACAATGCAATCTCAGAAAAAGAAATACAAAAAACAATTCCTTTTGTAATTGCAGCAAAAAGAATAAAATACCTAGGAATAAACTTAACCAAGGATGTGAAGGACCTATATGCTGAAAACTATAAGACATTTTTGAAAGAAATGGAAGAAGACACAAATAAATGGAAAGACATTCAGTGCTCATGGATTGGAAGAATCAACATAGTTAAAATGGCCAAATTACCTAAAGCAATATACAGATTTAATGCAATCCCCATAAAAATCCCAATGACATGTTTTCAAAGAAATAGAACAAAAAAATCATCAGATTTGTTTGGAACCACAAAAGACCCCGAATAGCCAGAGCAATCTTAAGAAAAAAGAACAATAGTGGAGGTATCACACTGCCTGACTGTAGCTTGTACTACAGGGCTACAATAATCAAAAGAGCATGGTATTGGCAGAAAAACAGACACATAGACCAATGGAATAGAATTGAGAACCCAGAAATAAAACCACATAAATATGGACAGATAATTTTTGACAAAGAAGCCAAAAACATACAATGGAGGAAAGACAGCCTCTTCAATAAATGGTGCTGGGAGAATTGGATAGCCACGTGCAAAAGAATGAAACTGGACCGCTATCTGTCATCATATACCAAAATTAATTCAAAATGGATCAAAGACTTAAGCATAAGACCTGACACAATAAACTGCATAGAAGAAAACATAGGTACTAAACTTATGGACCTTGGGTTCAAAAGCATTTTATGAATTTGACTCCAAAGGTAATGGAAGCAAAAGCTAAAATAAACGAATGGGACTATATGAAACTTAACAGCTTCTGCACAGCAAAAGAAACCATTGACAAAATAAAGAGGCAACCAAATGAACGGGGGAAGATTTTTGCAAACAGTGCCTCTGATAAGGGGCTAACATCCAAAATATAGAAGGAACTCATGAAACTCAACAACAAAAAAACAAACAACCCAATAGAAAAATGGGCAGAGGATCTGAAGAGACATTTCTCCAAAGAGGACATACAAATGGCAAATAGACATATGAAAAAATGCTCAACATCACTAATCATCAGAGAAATGCAAATAAAAACCACAATGAGATATCACCTCACCCCAGTCAGAATGGCTTTCATCAACAAGACAAATAGTAACAAGTGTTGGAGAGGCTTTGGAGAAAAAGGAACCTTCATACACTGTTGGTGGGAATGCAGACTGGTGCAGCCGTTATGGAAGGCAGTGTGGAAGTTCCTCAAAAAATTACGAATAGAATTACAATATGACCCAGCAATCCCTCTCCTAGGTATCTACCCAAAAAATCTGAAAACATTTCTCTATAGAGACATGTGTACTCCAATGTTCATTGCAGCTTTGTTTACGGTGGCCAAGACATGGAAACAACCAAAATGTCCTTCGATAGATGAATGGATAAAGAAGTTGTGGTATATATACACAGTGGAATACAATTCGGCGGTAAGAAAGGATGATATAGGAACATTTGTGACAACATGGATGGATCTTGAGAGTATAATGCTAAGTGAAACAAGTCAGACAGAAAAAGCAGAGAAACATATAATTTCACTGATATGTGGTATATAAACCAAAAACTACAAAAGAACAAGACAAACAAATGAGAAAGAAAAACTCATAGACACACAATAGTTTAGTGGTTACCAGAGGGTAAGGGGGTGGGGGGGTGGGAGATGAGGGTAAGGGGGATCAGGTATATGGTGGTCGAAGGAGAACTGACTCTGGGTGGTGAACACACAATGGGATTTATAGATGATGGGATTATAGATTTACAGACACAACTGTACACATGAAATCTATGTAATTTTACTAACAATTGTCACCCCAATAAATTAAAAAAAAAAGAAAATGGAGGAAGGGGCCATGAGCTAAGGAATGAAAGTGGCTCCTAGAAACTGGAAAAGTCAAGGAAACAGATTTTTCCTTATAGCCTTCAGAAAAAACTGCAGCCTTGGTAATTGACTTTGGACTTGAAGATATGAAGTGTGTGTTGGTTTACTCTAGTCTGTTTGTGGTAATTTGCAACAACAGCAATAGAAAACCAATGCACTAGCTAATAATGTCATCTGCACAGTTTCAAGTCAACTATATATGTGTTAGTACTGGGGCCAGAAGTTGAGTGCAAGGGCAAAAATCAAGGCTTTAAGGTGAGACATCCTGAATATGAAACCTGGGAGAGCCATATGCTAACTTCACAATCTTGGGCATATTAATTATACTCCATGTATCCTAAATTACTCATTTGTAGCTCAGGAATCATACCAGCTTTCTCGTACAGTTGTTGTGATTGTACAGTATAGCATAGTAAAGGGTCTTAGGAAATGACATTTGCATTATGCAATTGCTTTATTCTCATTTCATTTTGTTTTTCCTTCTGCCATTCAGTAGGAAGAATATCTTCTTGGATTACACTATCTAGGCACCATACTTTTTGCTAAAATTCTGAACAGCATGACTCTCTTCTTGATTATTCCTGAGAAGTTCTTAGTTTAGGATTTCATAGAGATGAGTATCCATTGAACAATAGCATACCTGGTATGTGATGAATAAAACCATTTATAAATTTCTACTGGAATTATGATCTAACAAATGTGTACAAACACCACCTTTTTTCTCGGGTCCCGATGCTTGGCTTCTGTGTCATCTCCAACCTTACTAGTCCATCTTGGGAATGCTGGCTACTTCATTTCTGCTACCATGGGCGATGTGGAATTCTCTGACTGCTGAGTTGAGGGTGCTCTAAGCTCCTGGACTCTGTGCAGTGGTATTTCTACATGGTTGTGAAAATTCACATGTGTGGAACGTGTGGCAGACTCCCCATTTCTCCTGTACTATCCTCCTTCTGTGATTACTTCCATGGGCTCTGTTTCTCTCTTCTGTGGGAGGAACTTCATTTGCATTCTTAGTAGTCACAGACAAGCAAAATGTGTATTTGTACACATTCCAAATGGGAACATTGAATTGGGCCAAGCACCTACCTCTCTATCTACATAGGTCCGCAGGGAGCCCCTTAGTTGGTCACCTCCTGTGGTGCTGGGTCCAGGCTGGTTTCCACGTGGAAGCTGCCAACATGCCCAGAAAGAACAGACACTCACTCCAGCTTCCGTGAGAAAGAAGCTATGAAGATGCATCAGGACCAGGACTGGTCCAGGGTCTAAAGGCGAAGGAGACTTCAAGAACCAGGCTGTGCCAGGGGCAGCTCCTCTTTTGTCTTTTCCAGCCTACAAGATTTCATTCACCTTCTCAGGGTGACTTGACATTTCACATTTACGCCAACTTCCTCTCATATCAGCTGGCTTTTTTTCACCCTTTTTCATTTCTCTGTCACAGATTACTTATCACTTTGGCTCATGCAGGACCCAGTGTGTCCCCTCTAACCTCCCACTCTGCTATGGTTTTAAGCTGCTGCTTCTGCTGCTAAGGCTGCTTTTGCTCAGAATTTCTGTTTGAATTGCAGAGAGAGACAGAATTTGTTGGCTCAGCCTGACTTTTACTTAAATGCAAGAGGGCAGGGGAGTGGCTGGGCCATGGATTGGCTGCCCTGCTTCATCAGCCAGGTCTCATGGCATTGCCCACTTCTTCAGATCCTGTGGCAGTTGCTGCGATCAGCGTGTCTCACATACAGTTTATGCCATAAGGAAGGCCACTTTCCCTAAGAAATAACATTTACATGGTAAGTGCTTAGAGCTAAGTGGACTCCTTGGTCAGTAATCCAGCATACATCTTTTGACCAAAAGGAAAGGAAAGGACAGCCTGTCATCCATGGGCAGTGTATTTCAAAATATGGGAAGAGGGGTCAGACAACTCAGGGAAAGAAACTAATGATCTTCCCTGCAGGTTATAACATTAAGAGAAATGGCCAGGTTTTAAACATTCCTCTCAAGGACTGAATATTGATTTTCATAATGTACATGAAATAGTTTTTACTTTGGTAAGTGGTTTTGAAGTGCTGTCTTGGGGGAGCTGCTAAAGAAAACCCACCTTGACCTTACGTTACCTTGGTGCATCTCCCCATTGGTTACCAAGTTGTGGCTCCAAAAATTTCAGACAGAGTTGGCCTAATTGGGGATACTGCACATGAAAATGAATTGCACAGCTGGGGCCCTGGAAACTGCCTGCACTAATTAACAGGAAGTAGCTTTGAACTTTTTGCTCTGTTGGACTTCTTGGTAGTTACTAAATTATTGGATCAACTCCAAAAGCAGCTAGAATGACCTGAGAGTTTGAGGACATATTTCCCAGGCGTGTGTGCTATGAAGACAAGGGGAATGGAGGCTATTGCAGTTCCAGGCACAGAGGATTTTGATTATTATTATGATTTTAAGCATCACAGCATAAGTTTGTCGGGGGGGAGGTGGGCATGGGAGAAATAACCTCTTAGCTCAATGAAGACCTCGTGGATCGATTATACATTCTTGGTTCCAGCTGAAAGTCAGTTAAGAAGGATTTGAGAAAAGAATATGTATGATTTGAAGGTATGAAGGCTTTGTTTTCATCTCCTCCTCTTTTCTATCTCCTGCCTCTCTTTTAATATTAGGTCTGGATTTTAATCCCAGTTATGCTACTTACGGGCTGTCACTTCTGTAATCTTCATCTTTTGTCATCTATAAAATGGGTCTATTCATACTTATCTTTTCTATTTTTATGACACTGTAAGTTTCCTTTAGCAGTACTTACCTATCCTACCTACCATCCCCTCGTATTCCTAATGAGTAAAACATCAATTTTGTCATTCTGTTATTTTTAAAGTAGCTATTAATGACTGGTACCAGTTTATGACCCTTGATCTCCAAGCCAGATGGAGCACAGATTCTCACGTGCTGCTCACATCCCATTGATCATTATCATTGTCATCTATACCATACCATTGGCAGCTGTCAGTCCCTGCATTCCTTCACCTCTAAGGAAGGTCCTGCGACCCCAGGGAAGAACAGAGATTGGAATGCTGTCAGAAGGGGAAAGAACAGGACCCCTTAAACTGTATGCTTTGTGCCTCTAGTAACAGATAGCATAGATAAATGTCTACTGAGCTCCTTCTGTCTTGCAAACTCTGTGTTGCAAGGCTTAAAACTAGCTCAAGATAGCTCAAGAGGATTATTATGAAACCCAAGAATGGAGTGGGTGTAGGAAGGGCCTCTTTGAGTCTAGAACCACAACATGGCTCACTAGACCAGAGACTCTCCAGAGATCCTGGCAATAAATCCTTACTCAGGCGTTCAGCAATGAACATAACTAGGCACAGCATCCCCTCCCAAACCTGCTTATTTCTATCTCTTATTGTTACAATTGCCAACCTAGGTCCAAAGGAGCAAGCATTAGAAATGATACAAATTCTCTCTGAGTGCATCATAAAGTGCATCATAAAGAAATCAATACAAATAAAACAATACTAAGGCATATCATTGTCAAATGGCTGAAAGCCAAGATAAAAATAAATTCCTAAAATCTGCCAGAGGGGGAAAATGCACCTCGAAAACAGGGGGACATTAGTAATAATAATGGCTAATTTCTCATCAGAAACAGTGGGAGGTAGAAGACAATGGAATGACAATTTTAGAGTACTTAAAGAAAGCAAAAACTTTCAAACTATAATTCTATGTCAAGACAAAATTCAGTTTTAAAAATGTATGAAAAAGACATTTTTGGAAAAATAAAAATTGAGGGAATTCATCACCAAATACTCATTACAAGAAATGCCCCAAAATATTTGTATTGGAGGTCCTAGCTAGGATATTAAGGCAAGAAAAAAAAGAAAAACATAAAGATTGGGATAAGAGAAACCAAACAGTCTTTTGGTGGTCTTTATGTACATACAAAATCCAAAGGAAACTACAAAAACTCTCAGATCTACTAGGTGGTTTAAGAAAGCTCTCAGAATACAAAATCAATACACAAAAATCTGAGGTATTTCTTTATATCTACAACAATCACTTGGGAAAACATGTGTTTTATTTTATTTAATTTTAAAAATATAAATTGTATATATTTAAGGTGTAAAACATGATGATTTGACATACATATACATAGTTAAATAATAATTGCAGTTAAACTAATTAACACAACATTTCTTCACATTGTTCATTTTTGTGTGTGTGTGTGGTGAGAGCAACCGAAACCTCTTAGCAAATTTTCAGTATTCAATGCCATGTTATTATATATAATCATTATATTGTGCATTGACCTCTAGAATTTATTCATCCTATATAACTAAAACTTTGTACCCTTTGAATAACATTCCCCATTTCCCCCCACCTCCCCACACTGATAACCACCATCTACTCTCTGCTTCTCTGTATTGGGCTTTTTTGGATTCCACATATAAGTGAGATCATGACAATTTTTTTTTTTTTTGTGACTAGCTTATTTTATTTACTTACCATAATGTTCTTCAGGCTCATGCAAGTTGTTACAAATGTCAGGATCTCCTTTTCAATGTGTGTGTGTGTGTGTGTGTGTGTATCTATCTATCATATTAATAGTAATATATTAAATATACATACATATATATATATGTATATATATATATGTAAAATCTCACAATTTCTTTATCCATTCATCCATCAATCAACATGTAGGTTTAGATATTGACCATTATTTTGTAAAGAATGCTGTAACAAACATGAAAGCTCAGATATCTCTTCCAGGTACTGATTTCATTTGTTTTAGGCATGCACCCAGAAGAAGGATTGCTGGATCAAACAGTGGTTCTATATTTTGTTTTTTGAGGAGCCTCCATACTGTTTTCCATAATAGCTGTACCAATTACATTCTTACCAAGAGTATATAAAGTTTCCCTTTTTTGCACAATTTCACCAACACTTGCTGTCTTTTATCTTTTTGATAATAACCATCCTAAGATGTGTCAGGTGATATCTCATTGTGGTTTGGGTTTGCGTTTCCCTGATGATTAGTAATGTTCAGCACTTTTACACATACTTTTTGGCCATTTGTATGTCTTTGGAAAAAATGTCTATTCAGGTCTTTGCCCATTTTTATTTTTATTTATTTTTTTTGCTATTGAGTTGTATACGTTTCTTATATATTTTGGATATTAACCCCTTACCAGATAAATCAAAAAAGAATAAAGTATTTTGGAATAAATTTAACCAAAGAGACAAAAGATCTTTGCACCGAAAACTATGAAACATTGAAGAAGACACAAATAAATTGAAAGATATCCCACTTTTATGGATCAGAAGAGTTAATATTATTAAAATGTTCATACTACCCAAAGTGATATACAGATTCAACTCAAGATTCCGATGGGGCATTTTTCATAGGAAGAGAAAAAAAACAATTCTGAAATGGAACCACAAAAAGCCCTGTATAGCCAAAGAAGTTTTTAGAAAAACAGAGTCATAGGTGTCACATTTCCTGACTTCAAACTGTATTACAAAACTACATTAATCAAAACAGCATGGTACTGACATAAAAATAGACACATAGATGGAACAGAATAGAGAGTTTAGAACTAAATCAAGCTATATAATCCAATATTTTTTGACAAGCATCCCAAGAATACATAATGAGGAAAAGATAGTTTCTTCAATAAATGATATCATCAGGAAAACTGGATATCCACATGCAAAAGAATGAAATTGGAAACTTTATCTTAAACCATTCACAAAAGCCTATTAAAAATGGATTAAAGACTTAAATGTAAAACTTGAAACCATAAAACTCCTAGAAGAAAACTTCAGGAAAAAGCTCCTTGACATGATTCTTGGCAATGTTTTTTGGATATAACACCAAAAACTCAAACAATAAAAGCAAAAATAGTGGAACTATATCAAGCTAAAAACTTTTTCAAGGCAAAGGAAACAATCAACAAAATAGAAAGGCAATCTATGGATTAGGAGAAAATGTTTGTAAACTGTGGATCTGATTAGAGGTTAATACCTGAAATTAAAAACAAAACAAAACATTTAAGCTAGCATTAGAAACATAAAATATCTAGGAAGATAAATTCTATGCTCATGAGCTGGATGACTCAGTACAGATGTCAATCTTCTCAAAATTAATCTATGGACTCAGTGCAATTAAAATAAATTTTCTGTGGGATTTTTTTTTAATATAAAAATAGACATTAAAATTTATCTTTAAATAGAAGAACAAAATGGGAGAACACACATTATCTGATTTTAAGACCTACTATAAAGCCACAGTAATTAAGAGTGTGTTATCAACATAAACATAGACAAATAAATCAATAAGAAACAATAGAAAGCCCAGAAATAGAGCAGATATAAGAGTCCAGAAATATACTGTCAAATGCTCTTTGATTAAGTTGCCAAAGCAATTCAATAGGAAATGGAGAATATTTTCATTAATTATGCAGGAAAACATAGATATCTGTATGGAAAAAAACAGTCTCGAACCATACCTCACACCATACACATATCTTATGATAGGTGACAGCCCTAAATGTAAAAGCGAATACTCTAAAGTTCCTAGAAGAAGATACAAGGAAACATCTTTGTGCCCTTGATGTAGGCCAAGTTTTCTTAGAATTCAAGGAGCAATAACCATAAGAGAAAAAAAAATTAATCTTAAACTGGACTTGATAAAACATAAACACTTTAGATCATCACAAGTCAACTCTGAAAATGAAAAAGGCAAACCACAGATTGAAATAAAAAATTTGTAATCATTTATCTGGTCATGAACTTGTATCCTCAATATATAAAAGACTTCTATAGCTCGCAAAGAAGAAGACAAAAACCTTAAGAATAGTGAGCAAAAGACTTGGGCAAATTCTCCATAAAAGAGGACACATGGATGGTCAGGAGGCACATGAAAAGATATTCATGAAGGTGAGGTATTAGGGAGGTACAAATGGAAGCCACAGTATATCATTACACACCAACTAGAATGACTGCAATTGAAAAAAATAACAATTCCAAGTTTTGGACAGAAGGCAGAGCAATTGCGACTCTGATACACTGCTAGTGGGAATGAAATGACATATGGTGGAAGACTGTACAGCAATTTCCTATAATGTTAACCATACACTGACTCTGTAATCATCAGTTTCTCCTCTAGATATTTACCCAGAAGAAATGAAAACATACGCGTACGTCTGTAAGAGAGATTTATAGAAGAATATTGATTACAGCTTTACTCATAATAAAAAACAAAACAAAACAAAACAAAACAAAACCCAAATATCCACCAACAGAAGAAAGGATAAACATAACATACCAATGCATACAAAGTGAATGAATAAAAAAGGGAGACTCAAAAGGGTTTTACTATATGTTTCCTTTTATACACACAGTTCAACAACAGGTATAATCTACGATGATAGAAATCAAAAAAGCAATTTCCTCTGGAGGTGCGCTGGGGGTGGGGTGTTGGGTGGCTGGTACGTTAGACTACAAAATGGCATGTCTAATATTTCTGGGGAAGTGGGAATACGCTATATCTTGTTTGTGGTTACAGGAATGCACATTTGTCAAAATGCATCAAATTTTACACTTTAAGATCCATGTGTTTTTCAGACAATATTAACATCTCAATTATATATATTAAAAATAAAAAGGTGTATATAAAGTAAAAAATGAAATGAAATGAAAAACAAGCAAGCAAAGCAAATAAAAACAAGCACCTGGTATGAGCAGGTGTTTAGAACATTTCACTGCCTTTGCCCACGCAAGGAGAACCAGAGGTGTTATGGTTATGCTTAACCTTCCAGAAGTATTTATGCAAGCTTATCAACTAGAACGACATAGGTGGGGTTTCAACCAGGCTACCTGACACATATGCTGCCTGGTAAGCTGAGCGATGCAAAGTGCCTTTCAGAAAGGATATGGGGGAAAAGCAGCAAGAGAGAGCAATTCCCCACTGGTGTTGTGTGGGTTTTCTCCCTCCAGTAGCGTTTCCTGTAGAAAGCCACATTAAAAGTTGCCTGGTCAGGGACGCAGAGAAAGTCAAAAGTTGAGACGCAGTATGCCTCATCACCCTTTCTCTTTTCAGCAGCCTTGGCAGAAATACAGAGCCCCCTAGCTCAGTGGTGGCTAGGCAAGGGAGAAGGGTGGCAGCCACCATGGGGGTGGAATCATAAGGAAGTAGGCTGAAGTCTTTGTTGTCATAAGCAATAATCTTTTGCTATTTCTCGGATTTTCTGTCTAAATAAGGTGTGTGGGGGAGGGATACGGATGCCTATTTCCCTAGCACCACTAGCCCTGGGTCCCATGTGATCCAGTTCGGCCACTGAACACTCTGAAAAGCTGTCTTTTATACACTTTGGTGGATGCTGGGAGACGGCACCTTTACTGGATTTCAAGTGTGCTGTGCTTAGGAAGCTCATTTTCCCAAGCCAGCTCCTCTGTAGTCTGTTTGGGTTTGGTCCTCTCTGATGACATCGTCAGAAGCTCTAGCTTCCCCACAGGTAGTGACAGACCTCAGATGGCTGTGATGAGCAGAGACTGGGATGTTGAGTTTCACCACTGGCTCCCATTCTATTTTCTCAAACATTTATTTCCCTGACTGTGAAATCATGGACCATATCAAGGATGAAGGGGTATGAAAAAGAGCAAGGCTTTGGGAAGAAATGTATCCAAAAGCTGGTTCCACTGTTAAGTTGGGCAAGTTATTCTACCAAGTGTCCAGTTGTCCCCATAATTGTCCAGTCAGTATATTAATGCATGCTTCCACGGTTGTCCAGCAGGTGTATCAATGCTTACCTTCACAAGGTTATGGTAAGAACTACATTTAAATTAAAAAAAGCTTTTTTATTAGTTTTATGTGTAAAAAACACTGTAATAGACATTTATCATTTATACCGCTCACAAAGTGATAACCCCCCTCCCCCAATCTACTACCCCTCTGACATCGCATACGGCCATTACATTTCCACTGTCTCTATTCCTAATGCTGTACCCTGCTTCTTGTAACTTTATCTATCTATCTATCTATCTATCTATCTATCTATCTATCTATCTATCTATCTATCTATCTATCTATCTATCTATCAAATTGTAGTTGACATTCATTATTGCTCAGCTTCAGCTTCAGGTGTACAGTGCAGTGATCAGGCATCTACATCTTCCCTGAGGTGGTCTCCCTAATGAGACAAGTGTCCATCGGATACCCTACAAAATCTTTACAACATTATTGATTATATTCCCCAAATTGACTTTCGTATCCCCGTGACAATCTTGTGGTTACTGACTGTGCTTTCTAATCCCCTCGCCTTCTCCCTTATCCCTACCTCCCTCCCATCTAGCAACCCTCAGTTTTCCTCTATATCTCTGAGGCTGTTTCTGATTAGTTCATTCACTTATTCTTTTTTTTAAGTTCCTCATATAAGTGAGATCATATGGTATTTGCTTTTCTCTGTCTGACTTATTTCACTTAGCATGATCTCTAGGTCCATACATATCATTGCAAACGGTAAGATTTTGTTCTTTATGGCTGCGTAATACTCCATTGTATAAATGTACCACAGTTTCTTAATCCAGTTGTCTACTGGTGGGCATTTCAGTTGTTTCCATGTCTTGGCTATTGTGAATAGTGCTGCAACAAACATAGGGGTGCATAGATTTTTTTCAAATTTACATTTTGGAATTCTCTGGATAGATACCTAAGAGTGGAATTGCTGGGTCATAAGGTAGTTCCATTTTCAATTTTTTGAGATACCTCTATACTGTTTTCCATAGTGGCTGCACCAATCTGCAATCCCACCAAGAGTGCAAAGGGGTTCCCTTTTCTCCACATCCTCACCAGCACTTGTTATTTGTTGATTTATTGATGATAGCCATTCTGACCCGAGTGAGGTGGTATCTCACTGTGGTTTTTATTTGCATTCCTCTAATGATTAGTGAGGTTGAACATTTTTTCATGTTTGTTTGCCATCTCTATGTCCTCTTTAGAAAAATGTCTCTTCATGTCCTCTGCCCATTTTTTAATTGGATTGTTTGTTTTTTTTGGTGTTGAGTTGACTAAATTTTTAACGAATTTTGGATATTAACCCCTTATCAGTTATATCATTGACAAATATTTTCTCCCATTCATAGGCTTCCTTTTTGTTTTATTGATGGTTTCCTTAGCTGTGAAAAAACTTTTTAGTTTGACATAATCCCATATGTTTATTTTTTCTCTGACATCCCTTGCCCAAGGAGATATATCAGTAAAAATATTACTCCAGAAAATGTCTGTAAACTTTCTTCCTATATTTTCTCCTTGGAGTATTATGATTTCAGATCTTACATTTAAGTCTTTAATCCATTTTGAATTTATTCATGTATATGGTGTAAGGAGGTGGTCCAGCTTCATTTTTTTGCATGTGTCTGTCCAGATTTCCCAGCACCATTTATTGAATGGACTGTCTTTACCCCAACATAAATTCTTGCTTTTATTGTTGTAGGTTAAATGACCATATAGGCATGGATTTATTTCTGGGCTCTCTATTCTGTTCCATTGAACTATGTGTCTGTTTTTATGCCAGTACCATGCTGTTTTGATTACTATAGCCTTATAGTATAATTTGATGTCAGGTATTGTGATACCTCCCCCTTTGCTCTGATTTCTCAAGATTGCTGAGGCTATCCAGGGTCTTTTATGGTTCCAAATAAATTTTAGGATTACATGTTCTATTTCTGTGAAAAATGTCCTTGGTATTTTGACAGGAATTTCATTGAATCTGTATATTGCCTTAGGCAGTATGGACATTTTAACAATATTAATTCTTCCTATCCATGAGCATGGTATGTGTTTCCATCTATTTGTATCTACTTTAATTTCTCTCTTCAGTGTCTTATAATTTTCTGAGTACAGGTCTTTTACTTCTTTGGTTAAATTTATTCCTAGGTATTTTATAGTTTTGGATGCAATTGTAAATGGGACTGTTTTCTTAACTTCTCCTTCTGATATTTCTTATTGGTATATACAAATGCAACTGATTTCTGAATATTAATTTTGTATCTTGCTACTTTACTAAATTCATTTTTCAGTTCTAATAGTTTTTTGTGTGAAGTCTTTGGGGTTCTCTCTATATAGTGTCATGTTATCTGCATATAATGACAATTTTACTTCCTGCTTACCAATTAGTTGCTTTTTATTCCTTTTTCTTGTCTGATTGCTGTGGCTAGAACTTCCAGAACTATGTCGAATAGAAGTGGAGAAAGTGGGCAAACTTGCCTTGTTCCTGATCTTAAGGTGAATGGTTTTAGCTTTTCCCTATTGAGTATGATGTTAACTGTGAGTTTATCATAAATAGCCTTTATTATGTTGCGATATGGTCCCTCTATTCTCATTTTCTTAAGAGTTTTTATCATAAATGGCTGCTAGATTTTTGTCAAATGATTTTTCTGCATCTATTGATATGATTTTTATTTTTCATTTTGTTAATATGGTGTCTCACATTAATTGATTTGCAGATGTTGAACTAACCTTGCATACCAGGAATGAATCCCACTTGGTCATGGTGTATGATCTTTTTAATGTATTGCTGAATTCTGTTTGCTAATATTTTGTTGAGGAATTTTGTTAGGGATATCAGTCTATAGTTTTCCTTCTTTCTTTCTTTCTTTCTTTCTTTCTTTCTTTCTTTCTTTCTTTCTTTCTTTCTTTCTTTCTTTCTTTCTTTCTTTCTTTCTTTCTTTCTTTCTTTCCTTCCTTCCTTCCTTCCTTCCTTCCTTCCTTCCTTCCTTCCTTCCTTCCTTCCTTCCTTCCTTCCTTCCTTCCTTCCTTCCTTCCTTCCTTCTTTCTTTCTTTCTTTCTTTCTTTCTTTCTTTTGTTTTGTAATATCTTTGTCTGATTTTGGGATCAGGGTGATAGTGGTCTTGTAAAAAGTGTTTGGGAGACTTCCCTCCTGGATTTTTTGGGATAGTTTGAGGAAAATGGGTGATAATTCTTTTTTGAATGTTTTATAAAATTCTCCTGTAAAGCCATCTGGCCCGGGCTTTTGTTTGTTCGGAACTTTTTGATTACTGATTCAATTTCCCTGGTAGTAATCAGTCTATTCAGGTTTTCCATTTCTTCTTGAGTTAGCCTTGGAAGGTTGTGTGCTTCTAGAAAATTGCCCATTTCTTCCAGATTGTCTAATTTGTTGGCATATTATTGCTCATAGTAATTCTTAATTTTTTTTTTATTTCTGTGGTGTCTGTTGTCACTTCTCCTCTTTCATTTCTGATTTTATTAATTTTGGTCCTCTATTTTTTTTGATGAGTTGGCTAAAGGTTTGTCAATTTTGTTTATCTTCTCAAAAACCAGCTCTTGGATTCATTGATCCTTTGTATTTTTTTTTTTTTTTTTTTTTGGTTTCTATTTCGTTTCTTTCTGCTCTGATCTATATCATCTTCCTTGTACACCCTTTGGGCTTATTTTGCTGTTCTTTTTCCAGATCCCTTAAGTGTAAGGATAACCTGTTGATTTGTGATTTTTCTTGTTTCTTTAGGCAGTCCTGCATTACTATGAATTTCCCTCTTAGGACTGCTTTCACTGCATCCCATAGATTTTGGGTCGTCGTGTTTTCATTTTCATTTTTCTCGAGATATCTTTTGATTTCTTCCTTGATCTTTTGCTTGACCAATTCATTATTTAGTAATATGTTATTCAGCCTCCATGAATTTGTGTGTCTTTCAGTTTTTTTTTTTTCTGTAGTTCATTTCTAATTTCGTAGCACTGTGGTCAGAGAAGACAATTGGTATGATTTAAATTTTCTTAAATTTATCAAGACTTTTTTGTGGCCTAACATATGGTCTATCTTGGAAAATGTTCCATATGCACTTGAGAAGAACGTGTATTCAGCAGCTTTGGGGTGAAATGCTCTGAAAATATCGATTAAATCCAACTGGTCCAATGTGTCATTTAAGGCCACTGTTTCCATATTTGTTTTCCATCTGTCCCTTGTTGTCAGTGGTGTGTTGAAGTCCCCTACTATGATTGTGTTACTGTTGATCTCTGTCTTTATGTCAGTCAATATCTGTTTTATATATTTAGGTGCTCCTATGTTGGGTGCATAGATATTTACTAGGGTTATGTCCTCTTGTTGAATTGATCCCTTTATTATTATGTAGTGCCCATCTTTGTCTTTTAATATATTCTTCATTTTAAAGTCTATTTTGTCAGATATAAATATTGCAACTCCAGCTTTTTTCTCCTTTCCATTTGCATGAAATATCTTACTCCAACCCTTCACTTTCAGCCTGTGTGTGTCTGTTGATCTGAGGTGAGTCTCTTGTATACAGCATATACAAGGGTCTTGTTTCTTATCCACTCAGCCACCCTTGTCTTTTGATTGGAGGATTTAATCCATTTACATTTAAGGTGATTATTGATAGGTACATAGTTATTGCCATTTGTTATTTGTATTTCTGGTCTTTATTAGTTAGATTGTTTTCATCTTTCTTCTATTTACAGAACTGTTTTAACATTTCTTGCATTGCTGGTTGGTGGTAATGAATTTCTTTAGCTTCTTCTTTTCTGGGAAGCTCTTGATCTCTCCTTCAATTTTAAATGATAGCCTTGCTGGATAAAGCAATCTAGGTTGTAGACCTTTGTTTCTCATCACTTTGAGTACCTCCTGCCACTCTCTTTTGGCCTGCAAAGTTTCATTTGATAGTCTTATAGGAGTTCCCTTTTATGTAACCTGCTAATTTTCTCTTACTGCTTTTAGGATTCTCTCTTTGTCTTTAACCTTTGCCATTTTAACTATATTGTGTCTTGGTGTGGGCCTGTTTGGGTTCGTCTTGGTTGGAACTCTCTGCACTTCCTGGGCTTGTATGTCAGTTTCCTTCATCAGGTTAGGGAAGTTTTCGGTCATTATTACTTCAGATATGTTCTCCATCCCTTGCTCCCTCTCTTCACCTTCTGGTATGATGCACGTGTTGTTGTGTTTGATGTTATCCCAGAGGTCTCTTAAACCATTTTCATTGTTTTTTATTCTGTTTTCTTTTTGTTGTTCCACTTGGATGATCTCTGCTAACTTGTCTTCTAAATCGCTGATTCGATCCTCTGCCTCATTTAACCTGCTGGTAATTCCTTCATGTGTGTTCTGTATTTCAGTTATTATATTCTTTAGTTTTAACTGGTTGTTCTTTATGATTTCTCTATCCTTCTTTATGTCGTCACTAAGCTCCTTAAACATTCTTATCATCAGTGTTCTGAACTCTGTTTCTGACAGGTTGGTTACTTCTAGTTCATTTGATTCCAATTCTGGAGGTCTCTTCTGTTCTTTTATTTGGGACATATTTCTTTGTTTCCCCATTCTGGATGACTCTCTGTGTTTGCTTCTATGGATTAAGGGGATCCCCTAGGGTTCTCAGTCTTTGGTGGGTGATCTTATGTAGTATATGTCCTTTATATTTGACTTGCATCACTTCTCTTTTCTCCTGTGCATATGGTCCAGAGGTGACCCTTGTGTTGTGTATATTTTCCTGTTAAAGTTGAGCTTTAATTGCTTTGGGCTTGTCAGTAGGTGGGATTGACTTGGCTCTGCCCACAGTGGATGATCTGCTGTTTGAGGGCTGACCACTCAAATGAGGCTTGGCTTCTATGGGCTCTTGCGCCTGTAGAGAATTCCCTCTGGGTGTGTCACTTGTAGGTCAAACCCAGTAATACTCTGGTTTGGTCTGGAGTTGGCTTCTGGGTATGTTGAATCTTGTGCCTCTTGGGCTGGGCCCTGGTGTAGGGCCATTTTTGAACAAAACAAATCAACAAGCTCAACAACAACAACAAAGAAAAAAACCAGATACACTCACATGTAAAAACAACTGATAACCCACACTCAACACAGGCAGAAATATAAAAATACAAAAAAAAAAAAAAAAAAAAAAAAGAAAGAAAAAGAAAGAGAAAAAGGCAGCTCCAACCTTGGCTTAAGCCCACCAAACAATCTCCAGTTTGTCCTCTGCTGTACAATGTGTCCTCTGCATCTTGTGCAGGCAGAGCCGGCCACCTGGCGCCCAGAGTTTCCCTGGCACTGCAGTTCTAGATGAGTGGGGCTATGGGGTGTGGTTGGTCAGTGCAGTTTCTGTTCTCACCTGCACAAGCGTGCTCTGAGAGCACCACAACCAGCCACTAGGAGGTGGGTTTATTCCCTGTGCCCAGGTCTCCTGAGTCTTAGGGCACTTCTTCCATTGGGGGTGTGGGGTGGAGGGCTTGAGATTTCTGAGCTGCTGAAAGCCCTGAGCTGCCTCTGCCACCTATTGTTGACCTCTGCTTGTGTCTCTGTAGCTGTGATTGTCCTGAGCTGTAGCCCAGAAAAGGTGGGGGCTGGGAAGGGAGGTGTTTTCGGTCTCCCAGCCCAGTAGTGTCACTCTCTTCCCAGCCTCTTCCCTAGGTCACAGCTGTAAAGCGGCTTTTTACAGGTCCTGAGCACTACAGCGCCTCTGTAATCTGACACTACTCTTTAGTTCAGGGACCAACTTGAGACTCTGGAAAGGCAGGGGTAAGATTGCTGTGGGAGAGTAGGGGGAAGGGCCCAGGTATAGTGTTTACTGCCTTTGTCTGACTTAGGGTCCAGCTGGGGGTCTCGACTGAGGTTACTGTCTCAAAGGCTGGATACTCTGCTCTCTCAGCAGGAGATATGAGCTGTCGGATGCAGGGAAAGAGCCCACATCCTGGCTCTTGTGATCTCTGTTCTGTCCTGGAGCCCCCTGCATCTCTGCAGCCATGGATGTGGGCTGGGTCTCCACTCCACTCCCTTCCCTCTTCCCCTGCTCGCCCAGTTTGCCCACCTTCCAATAATGCTCCTCTGAATCTCTTAGCTGTTCTGTGTGATGAGCAGAGAGTCCTTTGATGGGTTACAGACATTCAATTTGTGGTAAGTTCTGGAGGAGAACTCAAGAAGACCACCTTGCTGCTGCCATTCCTATGATGTCCTACATTTAAATTTATGTGTAGATAGAAATCAAATGATGGTACCTGGCATATTGTTGGTGTTGTCTTTTCTAAGCTCCTACTGTATCTCCTAGCTTTTTTTCCAGTGGAAAAATCCATCTGTGATATGCTAAGTACCTGAAAACATTCACTTGATTTCAAGAATGCCTCCCACCCCTCTAATACACAAGTTAAAATACTCACCCACACACTCACTCATACATTTCAGCCTTTCATGAACTCATGCTACATATTCCCAGGCAGGCTACTGTCCAGAAGCCAACAACACAAAAGCATTCTTCATATTAATTCTGCTTAGGGACCATCATTCCCATTATGGCAACTTACATTAATGTATAATTTTAATTACACATTATAAGTTGCTCTCATATGGTCACATATGAACTGGGTGAACATATGATTTTATGGATGAAATCAGGGCATCTTTGAGAGTCAAAGGACGTAACGATTAAGCTGAGGCAAAGAATAACTTCCTGGGTTTGACCTGGGTGCCCTGTATTTGGGATCCCCCTAAACATGGGTTGACATCTATTTAGGACAAGTTTCAGTCTTTTTTATCAGATGATGAAATTGAGGGTCTGGAAGGTACAGGTCTTGCTCAAGGTTACCTGATTCTTCAGGGGCACAGTCAGAATTGAAATGCAGATATTATAAAGTTGAAAACTGTGATATCTCTAGAAGAATAAAAGCTATTATAAAAGGGTCATGGGAATGTCTGCATTCTTTGTTTCGTTGGAATGTTGCTGTGCTAAATGTTGCCCTGGCTAGAACTCAAACCCTTTTCATATAGAGCTTTTTCCTTCAGGCTTCATTGTAATTAGACTTCAGAAGAACTATGGCTATCTTTGCCCACCGGGGTGCTATCAAGTGCTCTACAGTGTTACGGAAATGCAGATTTCCCCAGCCAGAAGTCATCGTTGCTACTGAGTTGGAGTATAATCTCAGCTTGATAGTAAGGCCCATCATTAGCCCAGAACTCCCTAACTATTCTCTCTAGGCTATCAAAGAGAAAGGAACTTCCCCTGTCCCTCCATGGGGATAGTGTGAGAGAACCATTGCTGCCTTCTGTCTCTTCATTCTTTTCCTCACACCTTCTCAAAGGAGCCAGTACACCTGCAGAGAGCCAGGGCCGACCTCCCAGAAGCAGGTGTGTGTTCCTGAGCAGACCGCCCGTTCTGATGGCCTCGCATGCCCACAAGACTGATGAAACAGCTAGATCCAGCCTCAAATGTCTGGGAGTGACAGGGTGAAGGAACCTTCACTGTGGCCTCCATTGCAACATTCACCAGTGATGCCTGAATGGGAAGTCATAGAGAACTTGAAAAATTTATAGAATTGATACTTGTGTCCCTTTGGCTAACTACTGTGTGCTTCAGCTTTGTAGGGAGAAGGAAGTTTAAAGGGATTGATACCCCGAAGCCCATCGACCCCTTTAAGACATCCATCAATGTATTTTGTCCTCGGCCCGTAGAATAACTTGTGACTCTTAAGCACAAATGGAACGTGTGTTTCCATAACTACCCTCTCCTGACATGTCTGAGGATGCCACTAAGACCAGCGTCATAGTTTCCTAGAGCTGCAAACACCAAGTGCCATGAACTGGGTGTCTTAGAACAACAGACATGTGTTCTGTCCGGCTCTGGAGGCAGAAGTTTGAGGTAAAGGTGGTGGCAGGGCCGTACTCCATCTGAAGGCCCTGGTGAAGGATTGTTCCTGCCTCTTGCCAGCTCGTACTCATTGTTGAGAACATATGGTTCCCCTGGCTATGGACGTACCATTCCATCTCGCCTCCGTTGTCACATGGCTTTCTCCCCTGGGTAGCTCTGTGTCTTCACATTGTCTTCTTAGGAAGACACCCATCATTGAATTTAAGGTCCACCTTAATCCAGTAGGACCACATCTTAACTCGATTATATCTGCACCGATTCTACTTCCAAGGAAGGTCACTCACAGGTCCTGGGAGTTAGGACTTGAGCGTGTCTTCTTGAGGGACACAGTTCAACTCAATATAGCCAGTATCTGCATGTGTGTTGGACCCAATCTCTTCCCATCTTTCCAAGAAGATCACTCCAACTCTTCTCCCTCCTCTTCCTGCATCATCAGTCCCCTCCCCATCTCTACAGGGCTCTCTTCATCAACATACAATGCATGGTTATTTCTTGCATATTTAAACAAACAAACCTCCCTTGACCCTGCATTTGTCAGTATTCTCCAGAGAGACAGAAAGCAATAGGATATATATATATCTCCTATATGTATAGCAATGAGGTATGTAGCACTGTTTCTGGGATGAGTTCATCAACTTAATTGTCTGACCGCATACCTCATTGCTAAATATCACTACAGTCACATTTGAAGTACTCCCCTTGGGAAGCTATGCACCAACGTCAGAGCCTAATCCATCCTTCAAAGCAATTTTGGAACTCTTTTTGTGGAATGGCTATCAGAGCTGTTGTCGTATTACCCTTGATGTCCTGAATGTCTTCCTTTCAATATTTCCTTTATCTTTGGGTAAAGAAAGAAGTCATTGGGGGCGGATCAGGTGAGTAGGGAGGGTGTTCCAATACAGTTATTTGTTTACTGGCTAAAACCTTCCTCACAGACAGTGCTGTGTGAGCTGGTGCATTGTCGTGATGCAAGAGCCATGAATTGTTGGCGAAAAGTTCAGGTCATCTAACTTTTTCACGCAGCCTTTTCAGCACTTCCAAATAGTCAACTTGGTTAACTGTTTGTCCAGTTGGTACAAATCATAATGAATAATCCCTCTGATATCAGAAAAGGTTAGCAACATCGTTGCAACAAGTTGGAGAACTTAATTGTCAGACTGTGTGTGCATGTGTGTGCGTGCGTGTGTGTTTATGTGTGTGTGTGTGTGTGTGTGTGTGTGTATGCAGGTGGGGAGGGAAGAAATTTAGTATAAGGAATTGGCTCACGTGATTATGGAGGCTGACAAGTCCCCAGATTTTTGAGTTGGTAAGCTGGAGATTCTGGAGAGCCAATAGTGCAGATTCCTTGCCAAAGGCCAGCAGGCTCAACCCTGGAATAGCCAATATTTCCATTCAAGTTCTGAGGCAGGAAAAAGCTAGTGTTTCCGTTCAAAGGCTGGCATACAGGAAAAATTCTCTCACTCAGGGGAGGAGCAGCATTTTTATTCTATTTAGCTCTTCAGCTGATTTGATGAGGCCCACCATTGGGGAGACCATCAGGAAAAGCCGTCTGCTTAATTCACTCTCCTGATGTAAATGTTAATCTAACTCAAAAACATCCTCACAGAGACACCCAGAATAATGTTTGAACAAGTATCTGGGCTCTCTTGGCCCAGTCAAATTGACACACGAAATGAACCATCACAAATTCGTTTTCTTTCTCACTATTTTTTTTTTCTTCGTGTTTACGGCAAAACTTCTCAAAGATAGAACTTTATCCATTGTCTCTAATTGCTCTCATTCATGCCTGATCCCATTCCAGTTAGGCTTTCCTCCACAACTGCAGAAAGTGCCTTTGTCAAGAACCTATGGCTTACACACACTGAATCCTGTGATCAAATCTTAGTTGACTAGGAGGTAAACTCCATTCAAGCAAGGATGTTTATCTCCTTTGTTTACTGTGCTTTTTTTGTCTCTCAGGACAGTGACTAGCACATAGTAGGCCTTCAATTAGTATTTCTCGACTTAACAGATCACTCTTTCTTGACTCAGCACTGGCTTTTGAAATATTTGATTTTTCCCTTTTAAAAATTTTGTCTCTCCTCAGCTCCAAGCCTATCCTGGTTTTCTTCCTAACTTGGGGGCTGTTCCTTTTCAATCTTCTTTGCTGATTCCTGTTCATCTTCCAGCCTCGTTGTTCAGAGTGCCTGTGGGGACTCAGTCCTTGGTCACCATGACATTTTATCCCCTGTAGCATTTTAAAATCCTATCCATGCGCTGATGACTCCAAATTTTGTGTCATCCTTTCCTTCTTGAACTCAAGACCTCTCCACTTAGGTGTTTAGAGGATCTCAAATAGAATATGTCCAAATATGATCTCTCTCTCTTCCCCCAAAGATTATTCTACTAATGCCCCACTTTGAGTCCATCAACAAATCCTATAAGCTCTAAGTTCAAATATATCCAGGATCTGGACACGTTTCACCATTTCAATTGTTTACAGCCTGACTCACTCACTCATCAACTCCAGATTTTTAATTAACTATTACTTTGTCAGTGAAGCCTCTCTGCCACCATATTTACAATCTCAATTTTTGCTCCCTGAAATACCAAGGGATGGAAATCCTTATCCCCTGCCTTTCCATATTTTTCTCTATTTCACTTATCACTAAGTAGTATGTAATATATTACATACGCATATATCCATGGCACATAGGACATTGGAATATAGTAATTGCTCAATAAATATACCTCAAATAAATACATGTCTTTGTGTTCTTTATAGGAAATCAAAGTCCTATCCCACTCTTCAAGGTCCTGCTTTATGTAACCACCTTTCTCCTATAGAAGTTTTAAGTCTCTTCAACTAGAAGTAATCACTCCTCCCTTGGTCTGCTGGTAAACCTTGCTCTTCTATTTTATCGAATGCCTTCTATACCCTACAGTCACAGATGCTCTTTCATTTAATAATTTATTCCAACCAGTAGTACAATGCCTATGAGCTTTCAATACATGTTTTGCAAAGAATAAATAAGTTCTCACTAAAGCCTATAAGATGAAAATAACCATTCCTACTTTAATGAAGGAAATGAGCTTCAATAGCATTAAGCATCTTGCAGAAGGTTTTATAGCTTGTAAGTGTAAGTGAAAATGAAAAGCAAGGTCTTCCAAATTCTAGTGTCTTCTTTATTGCAATACACTCTTTCAACCACAGGAGTCAGAGTTCCCAACCTAGATATCAGTGAACACGTTTCTTGTGTGGACTGTCACACTAATGTACTTTATTCTATAGGAGAAATATTGAGCTACTTTATGACTCAGGAACAAAAGTTTATAAACGTTGTTTTGTTAAACCTTATATTACTTACCAGTTTTGCTTTATGATTTTCCCTGGTAATTTTTTATTGTTATGAGAAGAAATAAAATTAGAAGCAGTGAGTGTGGTAAAGAAGGGAAGACTGGTACTGCCAGAAGTCAAATCATCAAGAAATGGAAAGAAAACAAAACCAATAACAACAATAAAAAATAAAAGTAATAAGAGAGGAAAGATCAATATTGAGAAAATGATAACAGAAAGAATGTTCAAGAGAGAAAGTTAAGTCTTATGTATTTCTCTAATATCTAAGGGCAATTTTGCACTAGAATATTATATAATAACTGGCTTAAAATATTCTGGCTAATGGAGCAGAAGCAAGTATAAGACAAAATTTCAAAAACAATCCCATTTTATTACCCTCTTAAGTCACACATGTTTTTCTATCACTAGCTCCTAGTTTTCTTGGTTTGATCTGAATGGAAATCAAGGCTCAAGTTTATGGCTAAAAGTAATATAATTTAACTGTATTTCAAAATCACATCGGCGAGACTTCTACATTTGATCCAGGTGTAACAGTAAGAGCAGACCTATTTTTTCCCCTGGAACAACCAACAATTAAAAAAAGGACACAATGGTTTTCAACACGCTGAACATGGTTTCTATTTTTATTTAGCTTACATTCTATTAGCAGAGACATCTAATAAATATAAAAAGAAGACAATTATAAGTGATAAGCACTATTCAGAGAATTAAAATAGGGTGGTGAGAAAGTCACTAAAGGGCTACCTTATTTCTTTCTTTACTAATTTCTTCTTTCCTCCTCCTCCTTCTCCTCTTCCTCTGCTTTTGATGACACATATGTTATAAAAGTCTATGGGACAAAAGAGAACACAGTAAAAAGTAATTCTTAACCCTCCTTTCCCTCATGCAAGATTTCAACTCACCAGTTCTCCTTTCCAGAGATAACTAGGGTTGCTGACTCCTTGTGCAGTCCTCTACAGTCTATGCATATAAAACTGCCTGTGGATGTTTGAAATTTTTCTTCACAAATAGAATACAAAACACATGGTTTTATATCCAGATTTTCCTACTTAGAAATATATATTGTAAATCATTACAAATCAGTGTATAGGGCTGCCTCGTTGTTGTTGTTTTTTAATTTATCGGGGTGACAATTGTTAGTAAAATTACGTAGATTTCAGGTATACAATTCTGTATTACATCATCTATAAATCCCATTGTGTGTTCACCACCCAGAGTCAGTTCTCCTTCCATCACCATATATTTGATCCCCCTTACCCTCATCTCCCACCCCCCAACCCCCTTACTCTCTGTAACCACTAAACTATTGTCTGTGTCTATGAGTTTTTGTTTCTCATTTGTTTGTCTTGTTCTTTTGTTGTTTTGATTTATATACCACATATCACTGAAATCATAGGGTTCTCTGCTTTTTCTGTCTGACTTATTTCGCTTAGCATTATATTCTCAAGATCCATCCATGTTGTCACAAATGTTCCTATATCATTTTTCCTTAACGCCGAATAGTATTCCATTGTGTATATATACCACAACTTCTTTATCCATTTATCTATCGAAGGACATTTTGGTTGTTTCCATGTCTTGGCCACCGTAAATAAAGCTGCAATGAACATTGGAGCACACGTGTCTTTATGTATAAGTGTTTCAGATTTTTTGGGTAGATACCCAGGAGAGGGATTGCTGGGTCATATGGTAATTCTATTCGTAATTTTTTTAGGAACCTCCACACTGCCTTCCATAGTGGCTGCACCAGTCTGCATTCCCACCAACAGTGTATGAGGGTTCCTTTTTCTCCACAGCCTCTCCAACACTTGTTACTATTTGTCCTGCTATCTGTCACCATGTACCAAAATTAATTCAAAATGGATCAAAGACTTAAGCATAAGACCTGACACAATAAACTGCATAGAAGAAAACATAGGTACTAAACTTATGGACCTTGGGTTCAAAGAGCATTTTATGAATTTGACTCCAAAGGCAAGGGAAGTAAAAGCTAAAATAAATGAATGGGACTATATGAAACTTAAAAGCTTCTGCACAGCAAAAGAAACCATCGACAAAATAAAGAGGCAACCAACTGAATGGGAGAAGATTTTTGCAAACAGTGCCTCCGATAAGGGGCAAATATCCAAAATATACAAGGAACTCATGAAACTCAACAACAAAAAAACAAACAACCCAATTGAAAAATGGGCAGAGGACCTGAAGAGACATGCCTCATTGTTTTTAATGGCCGCTTAATACAGCATTGAAGGGAAGTTTCTGGATTTATTTTATTAGTTTGTTATTAATGGAGGTTTAGGTCATATCCTATCCATCTGTTGCTGTTAAAAAACAAAACAAAACAGCATTGAATATTGTTGAACATGTCATTTCACACATGTGAAAGTTGATCTGTAATCTCCTAAAACTGAAATTCCTGAGTCAAAATTTCTTTGGGTTTTAATTTCACAGCACCTGCTATCTATTTTTCCCCGGAAGTTGTAGCCATGTAAACATCTGTCAGAAATGTATGAAAGTGTTTGTCCACATATGGGCATTAGCAAACTTGTAGCTCTTTGCCTACAAATTAGGTCCAAAAATGATATTCTGTATAGTTTCAATTTAAGTGTACTTATTGTGGGGGGTTTCGTACTGTTAGGAGCTCTTCCATCTTCTTTTCTCCAAACTTCCTGCGCACACTCTATATTCACTTTTCTATGAGGTCCTTAGTAACTTTTTATTTCTTACTGAGTTTTAGGAGGTCATGCCATGTTTAGGACGTTAGCCATGATGTCTATGCTACCTGCTGCGAATATTTTCCCCACTTTATCATTTTCTTCTTGATGTTTGTTTTCTTCTTGATTTTAGTTTGTGGCATTTTTCCCAGGCAGACGTTTAAATTTATTTTTATTATTTTTTTATTAGTTTCAGGCACACAGAACAACACAGTGATCAGACATTTACATAACTCACAAAGTGATCACCCCAACAACTCTACCCACCCGACACTGTACACAGTTATTAGAACGTTATTGACCGGATTCACCATGCTGCACTACTCATCCCCATGGCTCATTTTTTTTTTAGTTACAGTTGACATTGAATATTATTTCATATTAGTTTCAGGTGTATAGTGTAGCAGTTAGACATTTACATAATTTATGAAGTGATCCCCCAATAAGTCTACTGCCCATCTGCCACCATACATAGTTTTTACAGTATTATTTACTGCATTTCCCACAGTACTTTACATCCTTGTGACTCTCCTGTGATTACCAATTTGTGCTTCTCAATCCCTTCACTTTTTCCCCCACCACAAACCTCCCATCCAGCAACCATCATTTTTTTCTCTGTATCTTTGAGTCGATTTCTGTTTTGTTTTCTCGTTTATTCTGTTCTTCAGATTCCACATATAAGTGAGATCATATGGTATTTGTCTTTCTCTGTCTGACTTATTTCACTTAGAATAATATCCTCTCGGTCCATCCATGTTGTCTCAAATGGTAAGATTTCATTTTTTATGGCAGAATAATATTGCATTGTATATATGTACCACATCTTCTTTTTCAATCATCTATTGGTTGTTTGGTTATTTCCATAACTTGGCTCTTGTGAATAGTAATGCAGTGAATATGAGGGTGCATATATTTTTTTCAAATTAGTGTTTTGGATTTCTTTGGATAAATACCCAGGAGTGAAATTTCTGGGTCATAAGGTAGCTCTGTTTTTAATTTTTTGAGGAACCTCCTTACTGTTTTCCATTGCATAGTCAAATTTGTATACTGAATAAGGTGTGAAGAGAGGACATGGAAGGATACCAGGAACGATGGTGGAAAGGAGTTGGTTCACGGATTTGTGATTGGAGAAGGTGCAAACATGAATGACTTGGTAAGGGATCAAGGTTGGATGAGCTGATAGATGATGGTGAAGGCGAGAGAGTAGGATGGTGCCCTACCCAAGCTATCAGAGGCGTATTAGTGATGACTATGTTAGGGCATGACCTTGGGAGTGGTAGCTGGCAGAAAGTTGATGACTGAGTGCTCAGGCAGAAGAATGGAGAGAATTAGGTGTTAGGAAAAGTGCCCCTAGAACATTGAAGTGACAGGTGAATGGGTGGAAAGGTATAAAGGAATAGTGACATGCAGGGTTAAAAGCAACATAAAAGTACTCAGTAAATGCTCAATTGCAAGGCAAAGTTGGCAAGATGCAAGAGGACAAAGTTTTATTTCATCTCATTGTTTTAGTAATCCCATCATGGTGTAGCAGCATGGCATTGGGTCAAGCAATGGATGTTGAGTAAGAAAATGGATTTCTTGTGTAAGACTCTTCCCTTCTTTAAGCTTCCATGTTCTCGTTTGTAAAATTAGTCTGTTGCACTAAGTGAGTGTGGGGACAGAGTCCCAGAGAGCAGTTTCCAGGCTCTCGGCCTCATGTGGGAAAGTGCTGGTGCGGGTAATAGATGGCCATCAGCTGTCACTAGTTGGCCGTCAGCTGTAACCAGTTAGCCATTGGCCACTAATATAACTGCCGTGTCTGAGCTAGCAAGTGCGGATTACAGCTAGCAAGTGGGGTTGTTGGCTGGCCAAGAAGCGGGCGGTCGATTGCAGATAGTGTAGATCATACTTCCTGTGCCTTGCCTGGCCACCAGCAAGATTGGGGTCCAGGAAGATCCCTTGTTGGGGTACTGCTGGATGTTTGCTTTTTTGTCTCCACCAGCTGCCAGTGAGAATATAATGGTATGGCTCCCCTGGCAGCCCCTGGTATGGCTATGTGGGTGTTCCTTTTTGGCCTCACCATATCCTGCGTTCTTGTGTGGGGAGAGGGCGCTGAGACCCTGAATGACTGTGAGTTATGCAGTTGTGTCTATGTCTAAAATACTATGAATCTACAGTGGCCTGGGCAACATCACTACTGACTGACTGCTACTGTTCTTATCAGTCACGTGACTGCGACAGGCCTGAAACCCTGCACACTAACCAAACTATCAGACGGGGTAGACCAGTACTCCTCATTGGCATGGGGCCATCTTCTAAGCAATGTTGTCTCCCAGGGAGCTTTTGAAATATTGACAGCCAAGTGGGCCCAGGCCCAGAACTGAAAAGAGATCAAAAGCACAGCCTTAAATAAAACCAGCTGGAAACACGGCTATTAAAAAAAGGAGAAAACCAAAAAATCCCTCAGATTCCATAGGCTGGGACCTTTATTTTAACACATAAAACACAAACACTGGAGACTGAGAATCAGACTCTTTGCAGAACATTTATGAAAGAGGTTGGGCGAGCATTTTGATTTGTGTAATGAGAACAGGCTGTTTAAACATGTTTAGTCTCATTAACCATGAGTAAAAAGAGATGCCTTCTCTCTCATGCTTGACAGGATTGTGGCAAATGTTTTTTTGTAAAAACACTTGGAAGTGAAAGTAATAAAGCTGCCTCCACATTATCTCATTTAATTTTCATAAGAAACCTTCAAAGATGAAGAAATAAAGTGCAGGCAGGTTGAGTGTGTTTCTATATAAGTGATGGCGGCTCAGAACATGTAAATTGTTTGGACAAGTAAATGGCCAAGCTGAAACCCTGAAAACTCCAAAACTGGCAGCAAGATGGAGGCATACAGTTTGGAGTCATGGCAGCAGAGGGGCTGGACGATGATAGACAACCAGGACCAGGTGAGGTGTGTTTCAGCCTCAGCACTGAAGACATTTGGGCCAGCTTGTTCCTTGCTGTGGGGCACTGTCCCCTATGTTATGGGATGTTTAGAGGCGTCCCTGGCTTGGTGAGTAGACTCCCTCTCCCAGTGGTGACAAGCAAACCTGTCTCCAGACATTGTCAAATGTCCCTGGGGGGCAGGGAGGCAAAATCACCTCCAGCTGGAAACCTGCTGGAATGAAACAGCTCTGAAATGAACCACAGTGGGGACTCCATTGACTTACATGGCAGCTCTTTGATTGCAAGAGGCATCCTTATGGAGGACAAAAATCTGTCTCCACTTGGTAGGTTCACTCTGAGGTGTCTGTCTGTCTGTCTGCCCGTGTCTTACAAAATATGCAGCCCTGGTCAAGGCAGTTAGCCCCGCTAACTCTCCTCTATTTCATATTTAAAATGGGAACAGTAACATATACATTTCAGAGTTGTTGAGAGCTTTAAAAATGGAAAAATACTGTGGTATCTAATAGCCTCTCAATGAATGTACGAGATGAGAGTGTGAATGTGTTTCCTTGTTTTCTTTTTGATTACAGAACAAGTTACTTAAGTATAGGAATAATGCCTTAAATCACCTTTGTAACTCATTCTCCTACCCCAGTGCCTTGTACATATGGGTGTGTAATAACGATTAAAATTTTTTAAAAATTATTTTCTTTTTTTAAAGCCATGAACAGATTCTTTTTTTTTTTAAATTATTGGGGAGTATTGGGGAACAGTGTGTTTCTCCAAGGCCCATCAGCTCCAAGTTATTGTCCTTCAATCTAGTTGTGGAGGGCGCAGCTCAGCTCCAAGTCCAGTCGCCATTTTCAATCTTAGTTGCAGGGGGCCAAGCCCACCATCCCATGCAGGAATCGAACTGACAACCTTGTCGTTGAGAGCTCACGCTCTAGTCAACTGAGCCATTTGGCCACCCCTGAAGTACTTTGTTTTTCCCACTAGCCTTAGGACAATTAGTTTTCTAATTGATGCTTAATATTTTTTAAAAGAATCTTCCATTTGACATAGAAAATGCTAGTATTATGCCAATAAAAAAAGCAGGTTTCCATAAAATTTTTTTTTAATTTTTGAGATTTTGCTTAATGTATTACTCTGTCATCAGAGTGGGGCTTGCTTTATGAGGACATAGACTAATTATGACAAAGCATAACATAAGTATAGTGCTTCTCCTTTACCCATGGTTTTGCTTCTCACAGTTTTAGTTACCCGGTGGTCCAAAAATATTAAATGGAAAATTCTAGAAGTAAACAATTCATAAGTTTTAAATAGTGTGCGTTTCTGAGTAGTGTGAAGAAATCTGGCACTGTCCCACTCTGCCCTTCCATGGATGTGACTCTTCCCTTTGTCCAGAGTGTTCACATTGTAGATGCGCCCTGTCCCTCAGTCTCACGTAACCATCTCAGTTATCAGTTTGGCTATCAGAGTGAGAGAAAGACCACTTTCACATAAATTTGATTGCACTATATTGTTATAATTGTTGTATTTTATTGTTATAGTTGTTAATCTCTACTACACCTAATTTATAAATTAAACTTTATCACTGTATATACTGTAGGAAAAAGCGGTATATATAAAGTTTGGTACTATCCACAGTTTTAGGCATTCAATGGGGGGTCTTGGAACATGCCCCCCAGGGTTAATGGGGGACCACTGCATGCAGTGGGTTTCTATGGTGGACAGAAGCAGACATTTCTGCTAAAATCACTGGGAGACACAAAGGCCAGTGGACTCTAAGGCTGATGGAGGACTGAGGTTGAACATCATGGCGGGGCAGGGTGAGGCGTGGGCTTGCCAGGAGAAGCAGCATCACTGCCTGGTCCAAAGGAAAGAGATGGCATATGGAAATTAGGATAATTCATGCAGAGTTTAATTACAAGGAGACTCATTTATGGTGAGTATGTGGGGTCGGGAACCACAAAGGACTGTGACAAGACCCAAGCTCGCTGCAGTGACCCTGTTACCATCCCAGTCCTGACGTGATGAGGAGAGGGAGAGCTTACTGGAATCTGGAAGACCAGAGAGAGTTCGTGGACAGAGCAAGCTGCAGTAATCTGGCAGGGGACAGGGGATATGACTATATTGAAATGACCCCAGCGGTAGGGGACCAATAGAAAAAATACCTTGACCTCTCTCTCTTCCTTCCCTTCAGTCTCCTGTTGGGGCTTCATCAGAGGTCAAAGGGCACAAGAGGCAGTTGATGTTACCCAAGAGGTCAGCTTCCCAGACCAAGATTAGAGCGGATCTAGGTGGGCAAATGGAAGATATCTACAGCATCACCAGGTCAGAGACCGCACCTACAAGAGGTGATATACTAGGAAGTAATGAAGTTGGGTTGGGGTGATTTCCAGTTAATATTTAGAGTTTGTCTTATCTGCCAAGCAAGAGTTCAGAATTTGCTTAACCTGGTCTATTTCATTTCAATTGAGGATTTTCTTTAATTTATAAAATTAAGTGCACCCATAATGGTGGAACTCCAAGAAATGGTTGGTTGGGGGTTGTACTTGTGGACAGATTCTGAAAATTCTCAAATAATTCTGGGCCATGTGCTTGTTTGTGAGCATTGAACATTTGTAGAAAGACTTAGCCCATTCACTTAAAAATAATTGTAAGCAAGTTACCAACAGATGCAATCTGCAGTTATTCTTTAATGCAATCATTGCTAACCTTTTGTGGTTTACTAAGATACACCAGTGGGGCACTTTGCCCTCTTCTCTGCAAAGCCTGTCCCTTTGCCATGGGTAGGAATGTCTCTGAATCTGGATGGCAGTTCTGTGGCAGAGTGCTTCCATTCTTCTATCGTGTGTCCATGGCAGACGTCACTAATCGATCATGCTCATACTACTTTTAAACCCACGGCTTGGCGTGCAAGGTGAAAGTAATTTGTAATTTCTGCCTTAAATTGTGCCCCACACATGGTAGTGTTCTTTTAGCCTCTTCCTCTCTCCAACTGAGAGTTTATGTGCAGATTGTCTATATTTGAGAAGGTAAATTATTTTTAAAAACTCATTTATGTATTAACAAACATTTAATGAACACCTACTATGTGTCAGCTTCTGTGCCTGGTCTGAGAGATGTCCACCTGTATAAGCTGTGGCTACTGTGAAAACACTCACAGTCCAATGACAGATACACAAGCCAGTGTTGTCCATGAATTTAATGCTACTTTAATAGAGGTTTGTACAAGAGACAAGAGTCAATTCCATTTGGAAACTATAGACGCCACCTACGCTGTTTTCACCTCCAAGAATACTGTTAACATGCTCTCTGAATGAGCCCCGTGTTCAGGGAAGATCTCACTCCACTAGAGCTTTCTCTTTTGACTTTGGAAAATGGAGTATGACTTAAACAACCTATGAAGAGGCCACAGGCATTCCACTTGACCCTGAGACATGAAGTTATAAGTGCAAGCTGGAAAGGATTAAACAGATTACTTCTTTTTATTTATTTACACAGACATCGTCATCATTATTATTGCTACATTTAATATTTATTGACTGTCAGGCAACCTTGGGAGAAGAACCAAGTAGAACAAAGGAGAAAACTCCTGCTGTGATATACAATATGGATCTTCGAAGTGGAAACTGGGAGGTTCTTTCATGATGATTAGACACACGTACGAGGGTGAGAATTGGCTTGAGGACAAGAATAGACGCTATGAATAGGTGTCACCTCTGCTGTGGACAATATTGCTCTGCCTGGATTCCTTTTGGGGGATGTTTTTCATTTCTTTGGAAAGTACCAGTGTCTTTTAAGCCAATCTCTGTCTAACAAAATGGTTATTATATACTCGCACTTTGTCCAGGAACTCTAGGCTAGTTTTATACAAGATAAAGCAAATATCTATTTCTTGGAGGAAAAGATAACAATATCATAACCAGACACGGAAGGCTGAGAATAAAACAGTGGCTTTGAGTGCGATTTAGTTACTGAGGTTTTAAGTATCTAAAAAGTTAAAAGAAAAAGAAAAGAGAAGCAAAAACAAAGAAAGCCCAGTTCTCACTCACCAAACTGGTAAATGATAGCCGGGAAGTCTCCCCTGAAAATGTTTGATCTCCGTGATTGAGGCAAATAGAGTGGAGTGGAGAAAACTGGGTGAGAAATTTCAGGAGATTAAAAAAAAAAAAGAATTCAAGCTAATTTGCATTCACAGTGCACAAAATTGATGCATGTACTTTTCACCGAACACTAAACGGGGCCGCACCATGTGTAGAAGACATCTGTTGGTTGCTCCGGTTCCAGTATCCGTTTTCCCATTTTCTCTATTTAAAACACTGTGATGTCTACTTGGGGACTCATGTGGCTTTGGAGGAGCTGACTCCCCACCTGTCTCCAGGGGGCAGGCTGCCATTTGATTCAGGAACGGAAATGAGACCTAACCTAATGCAATGAGGCTTTCGTGCTGCAACTCTTGCTTCGGCTTCTGGGACACAGAGGCCCTCTCTGCCTCTGAAGGTTGTTAGGGTGTAGATATGAGGCCTGCTATTCCCACAGCCAGCTCTGGTGGGAAGCCAGTCTGAGGATGAAACCACAGAAGGAGGCAGAGTGCAGAGTTTCTAAGAGAATGAATCTGGGATCTTGACAATATTGTAAACCTCTGAACCAAACTGTGTGTAAAATCCTCCCAATCTTTCGGGTTCAAAGTAGCATGAGTTAAAAAATATTTTTATTTCTTAGTCTATTTAGATGCAGTCTTTGTTAGTAAAAACTAAAGTCCTCCTAACGAATACATGTTTAGAAGTGGTGACCCTGTACAGACTTGTCAATGTGCTGAGCCCTGAGCTGTTTACCAGAAGGGACAGGGAATTATACATTTTCCTAATCCATTCTTCCCTTTTCCCCAAAGACTTGAAAAATTCCTACTCATTCTTACCCTGTAAGGCTCAATACAACTTCCCCCTCCGGGATGAAGTTAGCCTAATCTTCCTTCTGAGCTTAGTAAAATGAATCATGGCCTCTTTACCATCCCAGCGTTATAATTCACAGGAAGCACTTATTACATTGTCTTCTGGTTGGTTCTGTACACGATTGTTTTCTCCACAGGCTTATAAGTCTCTGACTCCTAAGTGCCTGTGGCCCATAGTATGTGCAAAATAAATATATGTACGTATACATTTCATTTATTCCTCCACTCTTTCTAGCCTGTCAGACATTGTACCAGAAGTTTGGGATTCAAAAATGAGTGCCCTCATCTTGGAAATTTATAGTAGTTTACATAGTATTTGTTTCTGCTTACTATAGGAATTAAAACACAACTGTAATATATAACTTTATTCATTTATAAATTATAGAGATGCGCTACTCTGCTATTATTCACGTGACAAAATCAAACTAAACCGGATGACCTAAAACTCAGCATAACTCAAAGACCTACTAATTTATTGCTGTGTCCCAATGGACTGCCTTGCATACGCCTGGTCCCCTCCCCCACTCTGAAGACCCTTGGCTCCCTGGCTCAGAGTTCAGTGGGAATTCCACGTGAGGCTTGTGCAGTATGGAAAATGAGTGCCCGGTGCTCTGAGCCTGAGGCTCTAAGGGCGGTTAAAAAATCAGACAGTGAACTGTTCAGATAGCCTCACTTCTCAATCTTCATGCTCCCAGGCTTCAAAGAGGGGAAAAGGCTTGAGTCCCCCGCAGAAAAGATCATGTTTCTCCTCTTCCCAGTATAACCCAGAGAAAACTGGCTTCCGGTGGGGACTAAAGGAGTATGTCCTCCAGCGAAAATCAGCCCTGCTGCTTCGGGAGCATTCTGCTTGCTGGGCCTCTGGCAATACCGATTATAAAATGTGTCTGCAATTGTCCGCGGCCCAAACAAGGGTCTTTTCTAACTTAGCTAGTAGCTCAGCGTCCATCGCCCATATCAAATACCAAGGGCCTCACTTCACCCTTGACGCCGAGAAGTCTTGACCAGGTCCCTGACTCCCAACGTCTCCAGCCAGGCAGAACTAAGGTGTTCAGCATTTCGTTTGCCATATGCTCGCTGGATATTTTTCAAAGGGCAGAACAAATGAACTAGAATACACTGTCTCATGTACTTTTCACCCCTTTTAAGAGTCCCGTGAAGTACGTGTTATCCCATTTTACAAATGAGACAATTGAGGCCATGAAAATGTAATGACTTTTCCCAAAGTCAATGAATATGCTGAGGAACCAAGATTTAAACCAGAGTTTTCTGGCTTTGGTTACTTTTTCCTGCTACACTGCACTGCTCTATCTCATTAATGATGGTGGAATAAATTATTACGAAAGTATTAGATTCTATTTGTTTGTAAGCAGGTAGCAGGTGCATAGAAATCATGTAGCCTCAGAGATTGAGCAGACCATAGAAATAATGTATTCTTCTCCTTGTAGTAGCATATTAATCTGCTTGCTTGTTATGCGGAAATTTATTTGACCCACAAGGTGAACCGACTTACCTAGTGATAGAATCGGGATTTCAATCAAAGTCTTTCCTTCCAAGTTGCCTTTTCCCACCCCATATACCGTCTCTGGTTCTTTATGAAGAAGCCAGGACAAGGCTTTACAATTGTAACATATGTTAACCTTATGTAGTACCTACGAATTTAACGAGTGCTCTCACATGTATGCTTTCCTTTAATTCTCGTCACCACCCCGCAAGGTAACTATTACTCTTTCCTGGTTTGCAAATGAGAAAACTGATATAGAGACCACAGACGTGGTCAGTATAGGAGTGGGGGGAGGAGGGGCAGGGCTCGAAAGCCGCAGGATTCTGCTGTCCCCACCTAAGTACACCAGCGCTTTATTTTATGGTGACGTCTGTAATTCCGTGCCCCGGGTCATACTGAGAATCATGGCTGAATCTGCCTTGTCATTTTATCAGGAGAGCAAAAGGGACCCCAGTCATCTGTTGTGGAGGCTTTTTATTTAATTTCCACATTCAAATGACCGTTTATCTTTAATAGCTAAGAAATAAAAACACAATAAAAATGATAAAAGTATAACAAAGATTAAGATAATCCGAGGAGCCTTAGTGTAACTCAGGGAGGACCTCAGGCATCCGTGTGATAAGACTGAGTTCATTAGAACAGACACATTTGGGGAGCCTGAGAGTGTTTTGTGTATTATATCCTCACATGCTCACAAAATCCTGTGAAGTAGTGTGATATTAGAAGCGTCACTGTTTTATTTTACAGAAGGAGCAGGTAAGCTGCCTGAGAGTCAACAGGCTCTGCTTGACCTAAGAGTCTAGACCAGTTCAGTCCAGGCCCAAGGACTATTTTGCTTCTTGCCTCGCTGCTTCCTTTGGTGGTGGGTTACTTTACCTTGGGGAAAAAAAAGGTATTATGTTCATACCGTCATCTTCTTTAAGAGGTTTCTCTGATAGTTCAAGACTCAAAGGGCAATGGATTTAAACACCCTTTGTGTTGCCATCCATGTCAAAGAACCGGTAAGATAATAATGATGCCTTTCTCTGATTTTTTTTTTCCTCAATCAAATGGAAATGGAAATAGTTTTGATTGAGTGCTAAGGCCAGGCACAGCCTTAGATGTTTAACACAAAGCACTTCATTTGCTTTGTAACCTTGAGGATGAACACTGAGACCCGCAGAGTAATAGTGCAGCTCAAGAAAAGCAAGGAGGTGGCAGAGAAAAGCCTAGGGTTTAAGCGAGGTCTGTCTGAACCTTTAAGCTGTGTAAGTCCCTTTGCACAGCACTGCCGAACCCCACTTTGACGCAGAGTCAGTGTCATTTCAATTAATTTCAGCAGACATTGAACACCCATTGTATGTGAGAGCAATGTTGTGGGGACCACAGATGAGGAGGGTCCAGGCTGAGCTGGTTGTCAAAGAACGTGTGTTTGATAGAGAATTACATGTTTCAGGTTTCTGGGATTGTCAGGGCCAGCTCCACAAAGTCTCCTGGGAAGAATGAGTGAAGAAATATCACATAATCTGGGTGGAGGGCACAGCATGGAGTGAGATAGGACAGGCTTTGTAGAACAGGCAGCCATTGGATTGAATCCAGAAGAGGGAACAAGACAGAGGTGGGAAACACCCTTAGCAAACACACAGATATGGGAAGGAAGGGGCACATTCAGGATCCCGTGAGTTTTAACATAAGCAGTGATGGTCACAGTGGCAAATGCAATCATTTATTCAATGATGCCGGACTGGGTTGGCTATAGTCAGACTATCTTTAATCTTTATCCCTTGTCCCCATTAAGTTCACTCTGTGGGCTGTTAGCATGTTCAGGAGACCCAATGCATCTCACCCCTCTTCTCTGTGTGAGCTCTGAACAATTTGGGACAACAGAGAGTAAGCACATGGAGATTAATATGGGACCTTCATGCTGCAGATGGCTAATTGTAGGGCTTAGCTGGAGGTAAGAGCTGAATGCACCTGAGAAAAATGAATTCCCCCTGGAAACAGACTTCCCTAACTGTCACAGGTCTGCCAGCCCAGCCTGAGTGTCCCTAGGAGGGGTGGGCCCGCACTGCCCAGGTGATACTCACTGCTTGGAGGAGGAGAAGGGGTGTCCTCTGCAGAACTTGCTTCCAAGAGGAAAGTGGGAGGAGATGAGCTGAGCATGCCCAGTTTATCCTTGCAAATGTACTATTGAGAGAAGTTACTACACCTCCCCTGAGAAAGGGGCCGAAAAGTGCCAACAGTTTGAAATTCATTGACTCCTTCATCTGAGAGGAAGGGAGCCTTTCCCCTTACGTGGGCCTATATTTCCCTTCCCTGGACCAAGTCTCAGCCATTCCTGAACATTCTGGGTGTGGGGACAGAGTCCCAGAGAGCAGTTTCCAGACTCTCGGCCTCACACGGAAAGGTGCTGGCTCGGGTAGTAGATGGCCATCAGCTGTGACTGGTTGGCCCTCAGCTATAGCCAGTTGGATAATTGGCCACTGATATACTTGCCCTGGCTGCATTGGTTGGTGGGTGGGCTGGCAGTCAGAAAAGTGGACAGCGGATTGTGGATCATGTGGATCCTACTTCCTGTGTCTCCCCCGGCTGCCAGTGAGACTGAGTTGCAGGATGACCCCTTATTGGGTACTGGCGGATGTTTGCTTTTGTGTCTCCAGCCCAGCTGCCAGCGAGAATGTAGTGGTATGACTCCCCCACCTATGGCTCCGTGGGTGTGCCTTTTTGGCCTCATCATGTCCTGCGTTCTTATGTGGGGAGTGGGACCAGAGACCCCCGAGTGACACATGGTGCAGCGAGCAGGGTTCCGACCAGGTAGCGATGGAGTCTGACTCCGGGCAGGAGGACGTGTGGCCCCCACACAGTGTGTGGTGCCCGGTGCCACTGTTCTCAGGAGTTGGACCCCCGAGGAGGGGTGGGAGGATATGGACGGCTCTCTGGCCAGTGTGTAGAGGGCCCTGTAGGTTCTTGCTGAGTGGTTGCGGAGGAGGCGAAGGGTACAGCCGGCCATGTGGGCTGGATGTTCCTCACTGCGTTGCATCAGAGCTTGGAGGACACGCTTAAGGAAATAGTTCAGGTGCAGGAAGACCCTTTGTGGGGGTACTGGCGGATGTTTGCTCTTGTATCTCTAACCCAGCCGCCAGAGAGACTGTATGACTCCCCACCTATGGCTCCGCGGGTGTTCCTTCTTGGCCTCACCATGTCCTGCGTTCTTGTGTGGGGAGCGGGAGCTGAGACCCCGCAGGGCGCCCTGCATAACAAATGGTGCAGCGAGCAGGGTATGGTGCCGGCCAAAGCTCCTCGAAGGGCGGTGGAGCAGTTTGTACATATGAACACTCAGTCTCAGGAAGGCCAGGAGGAGCGGATGCCGGAGAGCTGGATTCCCGTGGAGGGGTGGGAAGATGTGGACGGTTCCCCAACCAGTATAGAACAGAGAAAGCAAAGGTCTTTGTGGCCCAGGAGCTGGGAAGTGCTTGCTGAGGCCCTTACCCCCAGGTTGGGGAGGACTTGGAGCCCTCGCCCTGTGGAGAGGGCACACGTTGTGAGGCTAACGTGCAGCCCTGGAGAATGACTGTGGACTATGGGGAATGGGCTCCATCCCTAATTTAATGGACAGCTTGACTGTTTGCTTGGGAACGTACCACCATGTAGTGGAACTGGCAGATGTTTGCTTTTGAGTCCCGACCAGCCACCATCGAGAATATGTGAGAACCCTGGTTGTGCCCAGAAAGTCTGGCTGTGCCCAGAAAGACTGGTGGTACCCTGAGAAACCCTGGCTGTGTCCAAGGGTTCTGGCTGTGCCCAAAGAGAATGGCAGTGCCCTGAGAGCCCTGGCAGAGCCCAGGAAATCTGGGCGGTGCCCTGAAAGACTGGCGGTGCCCTGAGAGGCCCTGGCTGTGTCCAGGAAGTGTGACTGTGCCCAGAGAGAGTGGCAGTGCCCTGAGAGGCCCTGGCTGTGTCCAGGAAGTGTGACTGTGCCCAGAGAGAGTGGCAGTGCCCTGAGAGGCCCTGGCTGAGTCCAGGAAGTCTGGCTGTGCCCAGAGAGAGTGGCAGTGCCCTGAGAGGCCCTGGCTGTGTCCAGGAAGTCTGGCTGAGCCCAGAGAGAGTGGCAGTGCCCTGAGAGGCCCTGGCTGTGCCCGGGGAGACAGGTGGTACCCTAAGAAGCCCAGGAAGTCTGGCTGTGCCCAGAAAGACTGGTGGTGCCCTGAGAAATCCTGGCTGTGCCCAGAGAGCCTGGCTGTGTCCAGGATATTGCATTTACCTCCAGGCTCCTCACACAGGGCCCCTCAAAGAAGACATCTGTTGCGTAGATTGTGAGGCGAGACCCTGTAGGGGTGGAGTATGTGGACAGAGCCAGGAGTGCAGTTTCCAGGCTCTCGGCCTCACATGGAAAGGTGCTGGCTCAGGTAGCAAATGGCCATCAATTGTGATCAGATGGCCATCAGCTGTGGCTAGTTGGCTGTCAGCTGTAACCAATGAGCCATTGGCCACTAATATAACTGCCATGGCTACGCTACCAGCAAATGGGGGCTAGGAACAAGATGGTGGCTGAGCTAACAAGAGCGGATTGCAGTTAGCAAGTGGGGTTGGTTGGCAGAAAAGCAGATGGCAGGTTGCAGATCATGTAGCTCCTGCTTCCTGTGTCTCCACCCCAGCCACCAGCGAGAATATAGTGATATGACTCCCCTATCTATGGCTCTGTGGGCGTTCCTTTTTGGCCTCACCATGTCCTGCGTTCTTACGCAGGGAGTGGGAGCTGAGACCCTGAATGACACCCTGTGTGATACCCTACATGACAGGAGGTGAAGAGGAAATGGGTATACACCCTTAGAAAGCAACGAATGGGTCAGGGTGTAGAGAATGGGTATAGATTTGAAGTCCAACAGGCCTGGACCCTGACCTTTTTCTTGCTACGATAACCTTGGGAAAATTATTTCATTAACATTAGTCTTCGTTTCCATTCTATAAAGTACGGATGGTGACATATATCACAGGACTGTCTGAGAAATAAATGAGATATACGTGCTCATAAAATAATGTGAAATGTGAGATAATCAAGGGCCGTAATGATTATGATTATAGCTAATGACAACCACTAACATTTATTAGACAGTTATTACATGCCAGGTAATGGTCTAAGCACTTTACATTCATTTACGTGTTTAATCTTCACAATATATGATGAGACAGCATTACTGCTATTTTCTTTTACAGAAAAAACAACCTACGTGTGGATAAGTAATTTGTCTAATGACATCACAGTTAGTGAGTGGCAAGCTGGAACACGAACCCAGCGACCTAGGAATGGAGCCCTGTTGTTACCAGTACTCTGCTGGCGACAGCAGGACATCTTTTTTTTTTTTTTTTTTTTATTAATTAATTTATTTATTAGTTTCAGGTGTACAAAACAAGGTAATACTTAGACGTTCATCATTTATATCCCTCATACTGTGAACCCCCCTCCCCCCATCCACTATCCCTCCGACCTCACACTGAACCATCACATTATATATATAAAATTATAGTTGGCATTCATTAATGTTTAGCTTCTGATGTACAATGCCATGATCAGGTATCCACAGTATCCCTGAGGTGGTCTCCCAAATAGGACGCATGTCCATCAGATACCCAACAAAATCTTTACAACATTATAGAATACCTTCCCCAAATTAATTTTCAAAAGAAAAACCCTGAGGCCATCTTGTGGTTACCAGCTGCTTCCAAATCCCTTCACCTTTCCCCTTATCCCCAACCCCCTCCCACACACCCATCTAACCACTCTCGGTTTTTTCTCTGCGTCCCCAAAACTGACTCTGATTAGTTCATTCACATAGTCTTTTCTTTAGATTCCATATATAAGTGAGATCATATGGTACTTGTCTTTCTCTTTCTGACTTATTTCACTTAACATAATGTTCTCTAGATCCATCCATGTTGCTGCAAATGATAAGATTTCTTTCTTCTTTATGGCTGCGTAATACTCCATTGTATAAATGTACCACAGCTTCTTAATCCAGTCATCTACCGATGGGCATTTTGGTTGTTTCCATATCTTGGCTATTGTGTAAAGTGCTGCAATAAACATAGGAGTGCATACAGATTTTTGAATTGGAGTTCTTTTTTTTTTTTTTAATTAATTAATTTATTTATTAGTTTCAGGTGTACAAAACAAGGTAATGCTTAGACGTTCATCATTTATATCCCTCATACTGTGAACCCCCCTCCCCCCATCCACTATCCCTCCGACCTCACACTGAACCATCACATTATATATATAAAATTATAGTTGGCATTCATTAATGTTTAGCTTCTGGTGTACAATGCCATGATCAGGTATCCACAGTATCCCTGAGGTGGTCTCCCAAATAGGACGCATGTCCATCGGATACCCAACAAAATCTTTACAACATTATTGAATACGTTCCGCAAATTAATTTTCAAAAAAAACCCTGAGGCCATCTTGTGGTTACCAGCTGCTTCCAAATCCCTTCACCTTTCCCCTTATCCCCAACCCCCTCCCACACACCCATCTAACCACTCTCGGTTTTTTTCTCTGCGTCCCCAAAACTGTCTCTGATTAGTTCATTCACATAGTCTTTTCTTTAGATTCCATATATAAGTGAGATCATATGGTACTTGTCTTTCTCTTTCTGACTTATTTCACTTAACATAATGTTCTCTAGATCCATCCATGTTGCTGCAAATGATAAGATTTCTTTCTTCTTTATGGCTGCATAATACTCCATTGTATAAATGTACCACAGCTTCTTAATGCAGTCATCTACCGATGGGCATTTTGGTTGTTTCCATATCTTGGCTATTGTGTAAAGTGCTGCAATAAACATAGGAGTGCATACAGATTTTTGAATTGGAGTTTTGGATTTCTCTGGGTAGATGTCTAGGAGTGGAATTACTGGATCATAGGGTAGTTCCATTTTCAGATTCCTGAGATACCTCCATACTGTTTTCCATAGTGGCTGCACTAATCTGCAGTCCCACCAACAGTGCACTAGCGTTCCCTTTTCTCCACATCCGCGCCAGCATTTGTTGTTTGTTGATTTATTGATAATAGCCGTTTTGACTGGAGTGAGGTGGTATCTCATTGTGGTTTTTATTTGCATTTCTCTGATGGTTAGTGAGGTTGAGCATTTCTTCATATGTCTTCTTGCCTTCTGTATGTCCTTTTTAGAGAAATGTCTCCCCAAGTCCTCTGCCCATTTTTTAATTGGGTTGTTTGTTTTTTTGGAGTTGAGTTGAGTAAGTTTTTTATAGATTTGTGATATTAATCCCTTATCAGATATATCATTGGAAAATATCTTTTCCCATACAGTAGGATCCCTTTTTGTTTTATTGATGGTTTCCTTTGCTGTGAAAAAACTTTTTAGTTTGATGTAATCCCACATGTTTATTTTTTCTCTTACTTCGCTCACGCGAGGGGATATATCAGTGAAAATCTTACTAGTAGGACATCTTTAGGTGGTCCATGGTTGTTCTCAGCCACGATGATCAGTAGTGCAGTCATTGCAATTAGTTTTACACACTTCTTTAAGCAATAGGGAGCCATTAAGTTACAGTGTTTTTGAAGTCTAGCCATATAATCGGAGTATATCTGAGTAATAAATATTTGTTAAGTGAATTAATAATTAAGGCCAGACTAGTTAATTTTCTATTATCTGATTTGTTGTATAAACTGTTTGGAACTTATTTGATGGATACAAAGAATTTGTCCAACTTTTTCACTTTTGGTGCGAAAGAGAAAATAAAATCAGAAACATTCTGTGATTTTTGCAGATTTAAAGTTTCTTTTTGAACATGACATGTGGAGCCTACTTACCTAGAGAATGCCTTGGTTTAAGGTACATACAGCATAAGTGTTTTAGGAAGCCGAAATAGATTTCACTTTATTACCCCTTTCACCAATACAACATAATCTGTTTGCAGTGACTTAATCAGCAACAGTGATTTGTTTGCAGAAAACCTACGTAAATCAAAAACTTTCACTATGCATTTTCTTGTGGTTTCTGGTGACCTCTGACCAGATGGGTTAGCCATCTGTAACTTTGTGTGTGTGTGTGTGTGTGTGTGTGTGTGTGTGTGTGTGTGTGTGTGTGTGACATAACAATAAGCTCTGAATAACCACACATCTGAACAGATTCTTTGTTGTTGTTTTTTTAAGTCAGATAATCGCTGGCATTTTAGTTGAGTCATGTATATTCTGGTGTTTGGAAAATGCATTTTCTTTTAAATATGGAGGTCTGAAATTTTTTGTTTTATCAGATGAGAGTTTGTTTAAGACTTTATTAGCCTTCCTCCTTTTTTCCCTTCCCTCCATTTTGGCTTTCCTTCTCTTCCCTCCTTCTAACCTGTTGCAGGTAGATTTCTCTGGTCTCAAGCAACGAGCAACAACTCAGATTAAGTATTAAAAAAGCAAAGGAAAGGTAATGCTGGATGGACTTAGAGTAGTGCATTGAACGGAAGGAAAAGCTGACCTTCAAGACTTTTTTTGTCTTCCACAAACAGTCCATTTCTCCAATCTCTGCTTGATACACTATCTCAAAGCCGTTTCTAAGTACTGATATCAAATCATTATGTTTTATACTTCAAACTTACACAACATTATATATCAATTACATCTAAGTAAAACTGGGGGTAAAAGGTAGCCATTGTTGTATAAGGAAGCACTGCAAACGTCAGTGGCTTAAAACAATAGGAAATTGTTAGATCCCCTTTGCAGTTTGGCTGGGGAGTTCGTCTGGTCTAGCCCGACTTAGCTTGTGGCTGGGGACAGAGTTATTTTACTATCCATGCATCTGAGGTTAGCAGTTGGTCAGCTTTTTGGATCTTGGCGGGGCCCTATTACACTTCCAGGGTTTTGCCTGGAAGAAACAGGCAGATTCTCCCCCACATGGTCTCTCATCCACAGGGGGATTGTTGGAGCTTATTCAAATGAAGGTGGAAGGGTCCAGGAAAATGAGCAGAAGAGTGGTGGCCTCTTATAGCCTAGCATTCAGACCTGGCATGCCACTACCTCTACCCCATCCATTGGCCAAAGTAAATACGTAGGCCAGGCCAGGTTCAAGGTGGGGGGTAGAGAAATGATGTTACCTACGGCAAAGTCACAGTGCAGAGGGACACAATTTTGGCCATTTCTGGAAACAATCTACACAGACAGGGACCATGGCCCCAAGCGGGAGAACAAATGGACACATTATTTATGGCATCACAACTGGATGAATCAATGCTCCTCGTTTCCTATCTGTCATTCTACCCAAGCCTCAACACTCACCATCCCTGGAATGGCTTCTTGACAGCAGCCTGATTGAACTGGTGTAAATTGGGAAGGGAGGGCCCTCAAGAAAAACTGAGGCCCCATTGCAACAAGAAAGGTAGAGGGGTGTTGAGTAGATTAAAAATAACATCTTCCACACAGCCCTCAAGGACCTGAGTCTTTGGGAGACAGAAGTGTACACATTGGGCTGCCCTTGTTTAGGCTTCTTACGCAAGTTCAGTGGGGCCTCCGCTGGGAGGACTCCTTGTTGATGAAACCTGGGCAGAGACTTGATGGATAATGTGTGTTCACAATGGGGAGAAGAAAGCATTTGCAATAGTGGTGTTAGTGAGAAACACGTCCTCTCACTTCTAATATTTCCATCCCGTAAAGGAAGCTCAATGAGTGCAACTCTGGACCTTCTCTGCCTCTTTTGCCTATGAGTGGGTGAAATGACTTACTTGACAGACACATTTGGAAGGAACAAGCGGGGAGGCTCAGCTCAGCGTAGCTATCTCAAGACTTACGGGTAGGTGAGGCCTGCCCAAGTTCAGTGCTGCCTGAATCCGAGTGGGTAAGTCTCCCATATCCAGAGTGTGCTATGATGAAGTCCACTAGACTCATCTAGTAATGGATGTGTCTTCCATCCTGGCCTCCATCCGTAATCAATATCATGTTTGGCTTCCATATTTCTTCTTTGCCATATTTCCCTACTTGTTCACAATCCAGGTGGGAAAAGGGGATTGGATTTTTGTGTCCCCCCTCAGCAACCCCAGTAGAGGGAAACAGTGTGAGCAAAAGATCAGGAATGTAAAGCAATTTGGAACATTTTGGAAACTCTGTGGTTCATATACCTGGGGTAGAGGTGTAGGCTGGAATCTAAAGTTAGAAAGGCATGTGAGAATCAGACAGTGGAAGTCTTGTATGCCACACTTAACAGTGTGTGTTTTATATGGAAGGCATTATGTGACAGCCTTTGTATGTGGTTAAAATTGTTTAATTCAGGGGATAGATATGAAGGTATTAATGTTGTGGAAAATCCACTCCAACACCATTCTTGGGAGTGCCCTGCCAGAGTATATATGTTCCACAGGACACAAAAAAGCAAATTAAACAAAACAATCAAAGAAAAGAGAAAAAAAGTGAAAGAAAGGCAGAGTTAAAGAGAGTTTTCACATAGGACAGGTGATTTTACTGTCTATTATTTCCAATTAATATATTGGGTTTAGTCTGGCTGCTGAGCACCAGAGACCAAAGTAACAGTGTCTTCTCACTACCAAATTTAATCTGATAGTATTCATCTCTGGATCTAAAAGGGCTCAGAGATCAAATCCATTTCTCACACAGGTTCAATGATTTGCCCAAAGTCCCCTGATTCACTTTTCAATGTCATTTTCAGCTCCCCAAACTAGCTCTTCTTCCTGTGTTCAATATTCCATCTCTATGTCCGATAAGCCTGACTGATAATGCTATCCTCCACTCCAGCTACTTCCTCTCTCCTCCAATTATATGTGTTACCTTGCTACCTGTGTATTCTGCCTTAGGAGAGTTGCACTCCCATAGCAGTAAAGTACTTTATCAATCACGTCAGTTCCCGGCTCAAAAGTTGTCATTCACCAAGGATGTAATGAAGGGCGTTGAACCATTAGAGTTCCAGGATGCCCTTGGCTCTGGTATTCCATGCTTCCTTTCATCGAACATGTCCTATATGCCCAACCTTGAACTGGGTGTTTATGGGATGCTGAAAGGAGAGTTTAGGCAAACACCGGACTTGCTCCAAACCACTGCTCTTCTTGCCTCTGTTTATGCTATTTCTTCCACTGCTTTGCCATCTGTCTGCTAAATCCTATAGTTTCTTTAAGCCACCAATCATTCCTTGTCGTCAAACTTCCATAATTTTTCATTCAGAACAGGGGTTGGCAAAATGTGGCCATAGTCTGGCCTCTTGTGTTTATAGTTCTCACAGCACAGCCACGTCGATGCGTTTTCATATAGTCTATGGCTGTTTGCAGGCGACAGCAGTAGAACTGAGTAGTCAAAACACACCCTACAAGGCTGAAGATATTTACTCTCTAGCCATTTACAGGACAAGTTTGTTGATCCTTAATTTAAAAGTTTACCCAGATAGCACTTTGCTTTTACCTCTGTTAATAATAAATAATGGCTGTTCACAATAGTCACCACTGATTGAGTAATTGACCGAGAACTTAGACAACTGGCTGAGTCCAATTTTTACATTATAGCATTTAGTGTTTGTGACATGTCTGAGGACTGAGTACAATATAGGGATATAGGAAAGTGATATAGAAAATTAACAAAGGCCTAGAGCTGTTAGGAACCTGACCAACAGAGTGTGCGGTAAGTAGCAGAAATGGGATTTGAACGCTGGTTTTCCTGATGTTGAAATCTGTGTTCTGACCTGCTCTACAGCTGATTGTGTGTCTCTTCTCTCCTGGGCTGAATTTTAATTTCCTCTTTGTGCGGCGCTTAACAGAGTGTCTTGTATGTGGCATGCTCTCAGCCTGGTCAGTTACTAAATAAATGACAGCGGCATTCACACATGCAGAAGAAAGAAGGTAGCTAGGGAGCATTTAACCATCAGCTGCTTCTTGATACTTTGAATATAGATGGGGGTCTAGATTGTTCTTGTCTTTTGTCTTATTAGAATCTAAGCCCCTTGAGGGCACAGGCACATATCTCCATTGAAGCAACCATGAAATAGGTCATATCTGGGCTTGGGGAATGCTTGTGAATTAGAAGTCTGGGGACTAAGTCCACTTGTCATGTTTCAGCTACAAATTGAGTATTACCTTGAGTATGTCACACGTCTCTTTACTAATTCATATAACAGGAGGATTTAACTTGTTGAATTTCAAGGTTTTTATGACAAAGCCTATTCAAATTTAAGAATCTGTGAGTATAACTATCGGACTACTTTTGGTGTATTTGTCATAAGACCATGAGGTCTAAGATAGAGTGGGGGAAAGGAAGAGAGCTAACTTTTATAAAGTGCCTACCATGTGTAGGCACAGGTCTAGGTGTTTTTCATGCATTGTCTCATTGAAACCTCAGAGCAGTCCTGAGAGAAGGCTGCAATAATTATTATAATAATTTAAATGGAAGTTCAGAGAGATTCAAAAGTTTCCTAAGATCAAGCACAAAATAAGATTCCCAGTTGGGAATCAAACCCAGGTCAAATTCATGACAAGTAAAATGCTATTCCCACCATGTCAAGGTTTGTTACACCATGCCATTCCACAGTGGGCACTAAATAAAGGCCACACTTCATTCTTTTGGCTTCAATTCAAGACAGCTGATTGGAAAGTGTAGGGGAAGCTCAAAAGTACAGTAGAAGCACAAGGCATGATTAGCGCGAGACTTCAATTTTCTGATCTTTGGAATCACAAGCGGTCTGCTGCTGAAATCTGTTCTATTAAGTGACAAATCTTATCAATTTTCTTAAACATGCTTTTTTTTCTGTTTTCTTATTTTATTTTATTTTTAAAGTTGTCACCACCAGTATCAAGTATGGGCCTTTGTGGTTCTAATCTGACAATTAGGACAGGCCACTAGAGCCTCTGCCCATTCCTTTCAACAAATCTTCAAACTTTTCCAACACAGTCTTCATAGTTTTCCAAGCTGATCGTGTTACCCCCACGTTATGACAAATACTAAATACTTAATTGAACACTGATTTCATGTTCCTGAAAATAATGCATGCATTTCCATACCCTCACGTTCTCTGCTGAGATATTTGGCGTTACATGTCTCTTTCAACTTTGGTATAAAAACACAGACTCCAACCAAAAATCATAGTAGCAGCTAATTTGTAAATAAGTCATAATTTCCATCCTTCTGTATCACTGTAATTAATCCTCCTTCACTAGCCTGTGAGTGAGGTGTACAGATCTGTATTTTATAGAGGCTGAGAAAAGTTAAAAGGCTTGCCAACTCTAATCTTCGCTGACATGACAATGGCCAGCCACACTGGCAAATATAGTTTACATGTATCAACTCCCTGTGTCTTCATGAGGGGTAGAGGCAGGGTCTGATCCAGGCTCTCCAAACCGAATTTCATCATTTTCCTTCACACATCGCCGCCTTTCCATGCGTGGCACCAGTGTGTCATTTCCCCCCTGTTTTCGCTTATTCTGTGGGTCATTCTGTCTTATACCCAAAAACAAAATATAAAGAATACAGCATGACCAATAATTGCACTGTGCTTTATAGTTTATAAATCAGCTTTGGTAGAGATGTTTCATGTTTTCTTTCGTCTTACAACAACTCCAGGAGGTAATTACCATTATACTCAACATTTACAGATTTAAACAAACAAACTAACAAACAAACAAACAAACAAACAAGCAAAAATGGAGGCTCAGGAAATTTCCAACACAAAGGTTTCTATACGCTCAGTTCTAGTCCCTAGGTTTTCCTCATTTCTTATTGCTGTCTCTCTCTGCCTACCATTCTAAATAACCAATAATTTATTCTTCTCTCTTCTCACCCATTTTCAGAAACTGATTAGGTAAAAAAAAGATATCAGCCAGACCGAACAGAGTGGACATTTAACCTGCTGCTTCCTTCTTTTGCCTCTACTTTGGTGTTATACAATTAGGCAGTACAAGATTCTGGAGCTGAAATGAGGGAGACTAGATTTTATAATGTTGAAAATTTCTCTCTGGAGGGTTGCATTTCATCTCGTGTGCACTGAAAGCCTGTTTTGACAGTTTCAACTATAAGGAACGTTCTACCACTAACTGCCTGGCCATGACTCACCTCCAAAAGTCTCCATCTGCGACATCTGTCCAATTTCTCTTTTCTCTTTCAAATCATGGTTTTAATTTTACCTTGAGGATGCTTTAAAGCCAAACTCATGTTTTGCTGTCTTACTAGGGAACTATTTTACACAAGCATGGAAGTTGAAATGTGGAAAATATATCACCCTCCAAAGTTTTTCTAAATAGACTGGCCTTGTGCATCGTTAACAGAGGAGGAATAGAGCTAAGAGTTGAATTTGGTGCTCTCAGTAACTGTGAACTTTTGGAAGGCAGTGCACATGCATTCATAAACCATGGACCTAGAAGAATAATTCATCTCTTTCTTTAATATTCAGATTTCTTCACTCAAGTTCCCAGAGAGGCCTTGGTGTGCAGAACCCCATCAAGTCTGAGAAGTAGTTCTCCGGTGTTATATTTTTTTTGCCTTTATGTCCGCCATGATTTATGCATTGCTTCTATCATGGGGTATGTTCTCGAAGATTTTCCTCAATAAACTTCCTGAAGCTAGCATAAATTATCTTCCTAAAAATTCAAGAAATAAGGCAATCTCAGGCAGTTCTTACGGAACTTTTACCCTATTTAAAACTAATCTCAAGTATATTTGTATTTCTAAACTCACTGATTTGCATAGCAACATTCATTATGACAGTGCAGTTACTTTCACACATACGCTTATTTTAGAGGCAGTGTGCCTACAGGTGAGCTCTGTTTCATATGGACAATGTCTTAGTAATCTCAGAATTCCTGTGACCTGAACTCAACTATACCCCATCTAGTCATGTATAGGCTCTAATTAGTGAGATTGCTTAGGATCAGCCTCTGGATGAGTCTCTGACCAGCGATTTGAACTTGGACCAGTGTCCTTACCTCCCTGAGTTTCATTTTCCTCATCTGTAATAATGACACTTAACATGCACATTTTTGGAGGCAGATTAACTAAAACCAAACGAGTTGATTTATGTTAACACCACAACACAGCACTGGACCCATAGTAATTGCATAAAAGTGATAGGTATTGTTGTTAGAGAAGGGAATTATTTGAATAATCATCTGAATTTATCTTGAATAAAGTTGGAAAACATACAATTCTATGAAGGCCAGCCCTTCCTGCTATGATAAAACTTCTAAGAAGTCTCTGAGATATAGTGGAAAGAATAAATATATTTATGATCAGACACCCTGGCTTTGAGTCTCTGCTCTGTGACTTATTAGTGGCTAAGTTTTCCCATCATTCTGAGGTTCATACATCTTTGTGGCTAACATCAGATATATTATTTGTTGCTAACATTAGATAATATTAATAACTCCTACATGGGTTTGTCATGAGGATTGTATCTGTAGAAACATTCTTCAAGGCAAGGGTTTTTCAAATATTTAACCCCAAAAGCTTTTGTTCTAAGGACTTTTCTTTACAGAGAACCCCAAAGAATAAGCAAAGAAAACAAATCGCAATGGAACTGAATTTATGGACTGAAACCAAGGGTGGGTGAGAGTCCAATGTACTGATCCCTTGCACCCCTCACCCCCCACATCACTCCACTCATCTCCCAACTATCCCACAATTAGAAAATCACTTCTCTAGGGTGACCAGATCCTGAACCAGTGAAACAATGATCACGCCACAAGGAATGAGTGTGCTGGTAAAATTTTTCCTCTGTCTCTCCTTTTGTGGTTTCAAATATTTCTACCATACATCATACTCTTCCTGGATTTGGGAAGAAGATTTCAGTGCCCCTAACCAGGGGGTCTCTGGGAAGACCAAGGCATTCATAGGTCTCCAGGGTGACGAAACTTGGCACTAGTCAGTCACTGTTCCGGCTGTCGATGGTAGTGAAAAAAGTATGGGAAATTGGTGTCTTAGTAGTCACTAAACTGAGAATGTTGTAGAATTAGGATTTTGGTGACGCAGACCTGGTTTTATGGAATAAGTCTATTTGTGTTTGTCATGCTCTATTTGATTGATGTTTCAATTAATATCAATTCATTGGCGACTGATACATTTGGTAGAGAAGGAAGGAAAAAGAGAATCAGAGAATTTTAAATTGGAAGGGGCTTTCAAGACCCATTTATCTCAAATCCTTGACTTTACAGATAGGCTGTTATAGTCCAGAGAATTAAGAAGATTTTCCAACACTATCACATGTAATCAGTATGACCCTGGGTCATACTGAGGGTGGGTTGGGGACATTGGTTAGAAAAACTCAGTCATTATTAAGATGGTGAGGTGATTTCTCTGGGTGACACTTATGTGTTCTGTGTGGGTAAGGAAGAGGGGAAAATATACACACATCTAATTTTGAAGTAAGTTTGACTTGACCAAAGATAGATAGATGATAGATAGACAGATAATAAACATCACTGAGAACTTGAACTTTCTCTATGCCAAGCACTGTTTTAAGTGCCTTATGTATAATATCTGATCTTTACAATAGTCCTATATGCTTGTTCAATATTATTATCTCCATTTGCAAATGAGGAAATTGAGACCCTGAGAACTTAACTATCTTGCAAAAGATCACCCAGCTAGTGTGGCAAAGTGGAGCCCAGATTTCTAACCACTGTGTCATCCTGCTGCAGAGAGAGACCCCAGATGGATGGGGCTGCGAGGTAGGAAGACAGTGGAACATAAGCCATGGCCCCTGGGCCTGATGAGCTGGTCCCCAGGCATTCCCTCCAAGCCTGGTCCTTGGGGCATCCTTCCTGTGTGGCCACTAGCCTGCAGCTGACTATCTTACACACACACCTTCCCCTTCTACTCCACACCCCTCATGTCACACAGTATTTGGGTCTTTTGAACCATCTCCACTACGCCAAATCCACCTCCTCTCTTTTTCCTAGGTGTCTGCTTTACCCCAGGTCTCCTTTTGCATCATTCTCTTACACGTGCTATCCTCCTGTTCATCTGTTTCTAGGGCTGGCTTGGGGAAGATGGAAGCCAGGTGATCTGAGGCTGGCCTTCTCACCGAGAGTCAGAAGTGATAGCTGGCTGTCCACATAGTTTCCAGTAGGTTCCTGAAGCGATCAGACCCGTCAGGATGGCAGGTCTGCCGCTGTGCTGGTGTGTCTTGCTGGGGATGGGGTGGGGGCCTGATGGCGGGGATTGTTTCACGTGTTATTGTAAGGAGCTGCCATACTCAGGAGAGCTGTGTCTTAGGGGTCCAAGCAGTTTGGCTGAGATGGAGCCTGACAGAAGAACTTTTCTTGCCTGAGGATGCTTCCGGCTTAGGGCCTTTGGTGGAGAAGCACACTGGCACGGAGGGTGGCGGTGAGGATGGGGCGACACATTTCTGTGGCCAATTGCACCTCACTGTGTAATCTCCCCATCTCTCTGCCGGTGCTTCTGGACCTACGAGTTTCACTTTGCCCGTGAAGAGACTTCCCACCATGGCCAAACAAACAAACAAACAAAGTAAAAAGGCTATCTAAAAACTGCCATGACTACGAATACAGGATATTGCTATGGTAATCTGGGATCAGAAAAGAGTACGTAACGTAGGAATCAGCCAAGACTTTTTGATGTAAGTCATTGCTAGCATTTAAACTCCTGCTGAGGCTGGCATTCCTGTCCCACACGCGTCTGCCTCAAGCTATCGTGAGTTTGGTTCCCATCACTTGTGACCTTGGCCGGACATTCCTTTGTCTCGGCGCCCGCACCTGCTTGCTGCTCCTGGCAGTGCTACGTGTCAGCGATACTGCCCAGAAGTTTGATCCCGCCAATGTGCCAGTAGAGGGCAAGCTCCAACCTCCTGATTCAGCCAAGTGTGGCTTCTCCTCCTCTCTTTCCCAGACACTATAGCTCTTCTCATTTGTCTATGTCCTGGTTTCACAGATATTTCTTTCTACAGGCCTTGTTCTCTGCTATGAAAAGAAAGAATATTTAAAACGTATTCTGGCAACAGAAAGCTACTTTCAACTTAAGCTCCAGTCCCACCTAAGACGGATTGCCCATTTATAGAAAGCCTTGGATGCAGATTGGGTTCCCAGGACACAGACCCTGACACAGAGTCTAGCGCGCAGGATATTTATTAAGGAGTGGTGACCCTGAGATCAATGTCCTTGGAGGGGAGGGGAAGGAAGCAGCGTTGGGCAGAGAGAAGTGGGACTGTCATGCAGCTCAGACAGGGCCAGTGCAGCGCTGTGAGAGCTGTGTGCTGGAATGGCCTTTCAGACTGGTCCCAAGTCAGACCAAGATGACCAGGCCTTTATATTCCCACATTAATCAGTCACTGGATGTGGGGCACTCTGGGACGGCGTATGACCTAGGTCAGGTGGCTCTCTACAGCTAAAGCAATACTGCTGAGATGACGGTTGTGTGATGATAACACTCAGCAGATGGGTCCCGCTGAGCTGTATGCTATGTCCAGGATCCAGCAGGAGAGAGTCACCATCTAGGCAGGGCCAAGTGAGCCTGGTCAGCCCTGCTTGTATGGCCGCTGGTGCACAAAGAAGCGGGTCTATGCATAGACCTCAGGTGACCACTTGGGCTCTCAGCAGTGCCTTGCCCAGTAAACCTGGTCAGAGAAGAGGACGGTTTCCAGAGCTCAGGCCACTCAGGAATTCCCTGGGGTACATTCCCAGGTAAGCCTCTGTGACCGTTCATTTTATGTGAAAATTTGGCTAGGCTTCCGTACTCAGTTATTTAATCAAACACTAATCTAGGTGTTGCTTTGAAGAAACTTCATAGGTGAGGTGACACCTACAAGCAGTGGACTTTCAGTAAAGCAGACTGATGTCAGTAGTGTGTGTGTGAACCTCACTCAGCCAGCCAGCTGAAGGGCTTCAGAGCAAAAACTGAGGTTCCTCTGAGGAAGAACAAATTCTACCACAAACTACAACATAAACTGCTGCCTAAGTTTCCAATTTGCCAGCCTACTCTACAGATTCCAAACTTACCCAGCTAGCCCCACAATTGTGTAAGTCAATTAAAATCATGTCAGCCAGTTCCTCCAATTAAATCGCTCTCTCTCTTCAGAGAGAGAGAGAGAGAGAGAGAGAGAGAGAGAGAGAGAGAGAGAGAGATGGTTTAACCTCTCTTGGTCTAGAGACTATTGGTTCTGAGTCTCTGGAGGACATTGACTGGAACAGCCACTAAGACTAGCAGATGTGGCATCTGAAGGGGTTGGGGGACGGAGAATGGGTAGTAGAGGCAGGAGTGATGACTGCATGCTTCGGTCCAAGACCAATCGCAGGAAGGGGCTGTAGCTCCCTCCTATCATACCCTTTCTTGACATCCCTTAGACAATGACTGAGTGTCTCAGGTATGCCTGGCCATTTCTGCCAACACAGGATTCCTCTAAGGGGCAATGTTTCCTTCAGAATTGGTCTAGAGCCTATTGGTTCTGATTCTCTGGAGGACCCTGCCTGGAACAGGCAGAGGTGTCACAGCTGAGGCTCTCCCTGCCCAATCTTGGTTCCTCCCCTTTGCTTTCACAAGGGTTCGTTAGTATCAGTCTGAAAGCTTTTCCTGCCCAATTCTTCTCTTTACTCCTTTTTTCTTTACCCCCCAATAAATCACTTGTACTCTTAAATCTGTTGCACCATCTGCCTGCTGAAGGACTCTTCATATACATATTCTTCTAGTCTTATAATACTCATATATTTCTCTTAAGGCCTGGACTGGCACACGTGCATGTGTGTACATCTAAAATGGATGAATCAGATGAAATAGTGAAGGTAAGGTCATGTTAAGGAAAGAGTCAAAAAACTTTGCATTCTCACTGTACCAGAAAACGGTCTATACTCAGATTTCAGATTTGCAGATGAGACATTCTGCACGTATTTGGGGAAAAAAAATAGGTGCATTTCTTCCTTTTGGAGGAGAATTCCAAAGATTTGGTGCACACATAAACCCTTTATACTAAATATCGACACCAGCCACTGAACAGTAACGTACTCTTACGTGTCGTGAGTTCTCACAAACACACCGTATTATCGGAGCAGTGTGTTCTGGGTTTTGCTTTCAGAGGCAGACGGCCTGCACATTTTAGGTCATGCAGACCCAGGGTCAGTTTGGAAACTAGTCGTATACATCGCATTCCAGGTTTCATCCCTATAAATAGAATTCAGAGCATTAGGAATGTTTGCAGAACAGTGCCAATAAGTCACAGGGGGCCTCTCCTTAGGTATCATTCCAGACCAACAAATACATTGATTAGCTCCTATGCACGAGGCGTTTTCCTGGGCAGTGGACACGGAGATGGTCCCCAATAGACGTGCAACCACACCTTCAAGGGATGGGCCGTTTATGAAGCCCATTTTCAAATTAGGTGTACGGTCTGTTTTGGTTAACGAAGATTCAACGCTAGAGTTAATTATAGATTCTGTTATGTGCCTGCACTACATACTTGGAAAGTAAATTAACTTGTCTGAGCGTTTTTCTTTATCTTTAAAATGTGAATATAATTACCTATTGTCTAAGAGGGTGTGAATACAAAATGAAGAAATGCTATGTAAGGCACATGATGAAATATATAATATCTGGAATGTACAGAATATACTTTTCTTGAATTCTTGTTTCAGCTTCTGCCCCTTATCATCCAATTAGCCAAGTATATATATGTATCTATATACATATGAATAATTGTGGTTTAAATGTTTCTCTTTTGATGTTAGGAAGTATGTTCTCAATTAGAAAATTCCCTTTTCTGTGACAATTCCACTAAACTGGATTTTGAAAGAGAGGCTATAGACTGCAGAAAGGTTGTGAATGCTATATTAGGGAATTGGGAGTGTATCCTGTGGCCAGCGGGCCATTGTTAACGATGACTGGTTCTGCATAGCAGTGGTTCTGGGCAGGTAGCAGCCACACATACGTTGGAGTCCAAGCCCATTCTGTGATCACCGGTTCTGCTGACCATCGTGACCCCGGCCTTACAGATAGATTGTTGGAGCCACTAGGTACTTTGCTGCAAGTGCAAAAGGTGGCACTATGAAGGGCCAAGGACCTCTCTCACACTTCTGCACTCCACTCGCCTCCTCCACAACCCAATCCAGTAGCTAGATGGGCTAGCCCAGAGATTCCCTGACAAACTGACTCATCCAGGCCTGCACTCGCTATGGTAGACCAGCTGTCTAAAGTCTGATTCCTATAAACTCTGATAATCCTCACAGAGTTTCTGCTTCCTTGACTGGACCTTGATATGCATTCATATTACATTTTACATATAACATCCCATATATATTTATATGTAATTTCATGACGCAGAAGAGATCATCATTTCCACGGCTCCATGAACTGATTAGCTGCCTCGCAGAGACAGGAGGTAGAAGGCTCAGAGAGGTGAAGTGAGCACAAGCCTTGCAGTGGCGGCAGGCATGTCCTTGATCTGAGAACTCCTGACTTCTGATTTTTCCCATGCTGCAGGTTGCCACACAAGCCCACAGGGGGAAGGGATCATTGCTGTAGCTGTAAACTACGCTCAGACCTTCTTGCCCACTTTTCACTAGGCCTCTCTTATTCTCATAGGCCCTGGGGTTTCATCTGAAGTCATTGTACGAAGAAAGAGCAGATCCTGAAAGACGAGCCTCCGATTCAGATCAGGAAAACCACAGCTGAGCACTTTCTGTAAGCTGCAGGCAGGGGTTCGCTGTGGTTAGCCACACCAATCATGATGTCATAGCCTTGTTCACTGAGGGACAGTCAGCGAGATTGGGGCGGGGTGGGGGGTTGGCTCTGGAAGATGGTGAAGAATTGGTCTCTGAGTCAGAATTCGGCTGTGTAAGCGGCAAGCATGGACACATACACACTGTCAGTTCTAGCAGGGAGGCAGAACCTCCATGAAGATTATGGAATCAGAGACTCATTTTATAAGAATTAGACTTTAGACAACTGGTCTACTAGCCAGCCCTGGCATGGATGAGTGAGTTGGAGCTCACGGGGGTGAGAGAGAGAGGGGACACCTCAGAGCCAGCACATCTAGTCACTGGTTGAGACTACAGAGGTCTGGATGTCTGGTATAGAAATCTGTGGAAGATTGTTGGCGACTCATGGATCTATCTCTGAATTTGCAGCAAAGCAACACACACACACACACACACACACACACACACACACACACGCCCTTATACCTACGCTAAGCCCCTGTGAAAAGTACATGCTTTTATTATTGGTTTGTCTCTTCTGTTTTGAGTATTTTACATTAGATTTTATGGCCTTCAGAGCTAATTTTCCCAGAAACAAGAGTAATGAAATTATCACAACAAATGTTTCTTTCATTTTAATAGCACTCTAATCTTTCGAGAGCACTTTTACATTTGGTCCTAACCTCAATGGCCGGGAAATGGGGCTGCAGTGACCGCCTGAATGTTATTCCTCTCAAGCAGAGGGAGGACCCAATCGGTAAAGTGACTTAGCAGATTCGAGACTTGAAGGCAGATTCCGGGAAAGGTCTGTCAAGAAGTAATGGTCCTCTATCACAGTGCTTTTCCTTAAAAATGAAGTAAAATGAAATAAACAACAAAAAACTTGAGTGTGAATGAATGTATGTACATATAACATAAATATATCATAGACACCTTATCTGAATTTTAAATAAATACAACTCGTATTTATCCTGGACAAGGTAGAATTAGGAAGTTGGTTTTCATAAATCTACCATTATATCTAAAATAAGATCTTCTAACTTGGTGCCCGTCCATGCATTGGCTTCTGAAGTTTCTGAATCCTTTAAATTATATGCAAAATGTTAACAACATGCACACCCAAAAGAGGCTTTCATATAACAGCTCGTTTCTGTTTTGGTGCTGGACATCCTTTTCCAGCACATTCTGGGCACTAACTCATGTGGCCTTTGGAGGTGGGAGAGAGTAAGTCTGGACACACCACTGCTCTCCCTCTGGAGAGTTCTGGAGTCTGGATAGTCCTTAGACCCGAAAGGGTCTAACCCTGCTGTTACATTGTGTTCAGCTCCTCCCCTTTGGGATGGGAGGGATATAGTGGGAGGTAAGCCCATCTTCCCCACAGGAGCTCCAGCTGTTAGATGGACACTTCTCTGTTTATCAGAGGACAAAGAGGCGACTCTGCTTCTTACCCATGAATGCTGGTTTTATAGAAGATACACAAAGCAGCCTGCCTGTATTCAGATTACACCTTTCCAAGAAGGGTTTCTGGCTCAAAGGAAGGAAATCCGTGGAAAAACTTGTGAAGGGATATTATGCATGTTTTACGTAGACTAGTTCAGTGAAATTGGATGTCATTGGCTTGCGTACATTTCTAGAATTTCTTGTCATATGCTATCTCATTTAATCTTTGCACCAACTTGTTCAGCGGTTAGTTGTTTTGTCCATTTACAGGTGAGAAAAATGAGACTCAGAGAGAGCAGTTGCTTTTCTTGGACTGGGCAGTGAGATGAGAAATGTGTTCCCCTGGCTTACAAGGACCCTCACAACGAAGGTTCCTTCACTGAGAGGCCAGTGATGGGATTTGATTTTGACTTCCTGTTCTTATAATCTTCCGTAAGGAAACAATCCTAATTTAAGAGCAGACATTATTATCAAAGATGTCTATGGCTGTATGGTTTAGAAAAAGCAGGAAATGATCTGAATGTTATTTATTAAGTAAATTTGCTCTGCATTCTGCACATAGTGCAACATAGAAAAATTCTTTTTTTATAACTAAACAAAAACAATAAGTACAGTGGCGTCTATATTAAGCTCCTCTATGTCAAGAAGATGGAAAAAGTAACAACATATTTGAATATATATGTTAGTTTTCTTTACCTTCCAAACCTTTGAAAATGTTCACAGATTGATTTTATAATGGAAAAAAATGGAATGAATTGGGATTCAATAGAACAAATATTAGGTATCCAGTATGTGCCAGTATTATGGGCTCAGGGTTTCTCTCCCCTCACCCCCCCAATTCATACATTAAAGCTTTAATCCCCAATGTGATGGTATTTGGAGGTGGGGACTTTGGGAGATAATTAGGTTTAGATGAGATCATGAGGGTGGGGCCCCCATAAAGGGATTAGTGCCTCCCTTAGAAGAAGAGGAAGACAGATCTCTGTCTCCACCTGCACGCACAGAGGAATGGCCATTTGAGCACACAACCAGAAGATGCCAGGAAGTGGGTTCTCGGCAGGAATGGAATCTTTTGGTACCTTGATCTTGGACTTCTCAGTTTCCAGAACTGAGAGATGAATGCCTGCTGCTTAAGCCACCAGGGCTATGGTATTTTGTTATAGCAGCTGGAGCAGACTAAGACAGGTATTGGTATAAGTACTTTATATGTATCAATGGGCAAAGACACTCTCCTTGACCAAATCTAGTCAGGTGTCTCTGAGCCTTCTCACCTGGGCCTCAACCTTGGCCCCTGTCCTAGCTGGGTTTGCATTGCCCAGTTTTAGCAAGAATTCTGCTAAACCAGTTTAGTGAGAATCTCTCCCCACTCTTAACATGTGATCACCCTCGTATCTGATCAAATTCCTCACCCCTCACACTTGATAGCTGATGATACTTGATTATCTGATGGCCTGCCTTCAGCGAGAATTCTGTTACATTTACTTAGCAAGAATTTCCCTATCCTTGAGTCTCCTCTTAGAGATTTCCATCCATTGACTTCCTCACTCTGCTCATGGGCTGTAAATCCCCAGCTGTCTGTGGTATTCAGGGTTGAGCCTGACCTCTTTCCTGTAGTGCCATAGTCTCAGCACCTATTGCAACAGTTCTAAATAAAATCTTCCATATCATTTTAACAAGTGTCATAATATTTTTTTCCTTAAACCCATTCATTTAAGCCTCTAATATTATGAGGTAAATATTATTATCTTTTTTTATAGAAGAGGAAACTGAAGAATGGAAGTGTCACATAATTGTTCAGCACTTACTCAGCAAATAAGTGATGGTGCCAGGATTGAATCTAGGTGGTCCCGCCAGAGCAAGAATTTATGCCATACTGCTTACTTTAGCTGGGTTTTTTCTCTACCACAATTTTTAGTTCTCTATTGATTCTTTCTTTCAGCTCATTTGTACCCTGCTGGCATCCAAGCTTGTCCTTTGAGTACACCTGTAGACTCTGGGCTGGCCCTGTCCCATGACCTCTGTGTACCTAGTATTAGCATGATTCCTGACACATCACAGAAGCTCAACAAATGTTTGCTCAGTTTAATAAAAAATGCATCCTGGATTAAAAGAAAAAAACAAAAAAAATTATTATCACAGACCTTGGGATAGATCAGGTGACCAAAACACTTACCTGTTGAATTGTCAAATTGGACTTTTTTAAAGCAGTTTTAGGTTTATAGAAAAATCAAGCAATGAGTACAGACAGTTCCCATATAGCCCCCCTCCCCACCCCCAGTTTCCCTAGTTTCATATGTGTCTTGTACAAAAGAGAAAATGGGACGAGGGTGGAGAGGAGTCACAAATATCTCCCAATTTGCTCTGGACCCACCAATGTGTATTAGGAAATGCCCTAGAACTTTTCTAAGGTCAAGACTGCTCCAGGGGAGTTTGTTTATTCCTTTTGCTCACTAAGCAGATGTTTAGAAAATGTTTGTTGAGTGAATGAACTAAGTGTGAAGAACAACAGGAAGAAGGAGGGGACAGAGCCAGCTCTCAGGGAGGAATGTTTTGTTTCGTTATACTGAGCTTACTTTATTGCTTCCCTCTGACTTTCTCCTACTTTTTAATGAGGCTGTGTGGGTTACTGATGCAGGGAAAACTTTGGGGTCCTGTCATTATCTGACAACTTTACTTATCGATCAACAATGAGGAATCCAGGGGCAAATCTGAGTGAGTGTGTCAAAAGAAGCTCTCAAATGTGTATGCTGCTTTGTAGTTTGCAAATGCCCTGCTCTCTGGGGATCTGAATAAACAAACAAAGAGCTGACATAAAAAATAACTTATGAAATAAGGTGAAATATAGAAAGTGTCAAATGAAATATGGAGAAATTGAGGGGACACAGAATTTCAGACCAGGGAGGTATGCAGCAGGAGCCACAGAGAGGAGGACGAGGGAGGTAATTCATGTCTTGAAATGTAGTATCACCTGGTATGGAAAACTGCCCCTAACAATGGCTGGGCATCTCAAATTCCTCCAGCCATATGCTTCTTGAGCTGCATAGACCCCAGACATATCAGTGGTTCTCAACTATTGTTTCATATTAGGATCCTCATTGGGATGGTAGAAGCTCAAAGGATTCTAATATGCAACCAGGAGAGAGAATGACCGAGAAAGAGAAAGGTAACAAGGAGAGGGAATGCTGGTGGGGGAGCTGGTGAGAGCAAATGCACAGAGGCAGAATTCCCATAAGGGAGGAGGAAAGAAACTAGTGAGAACAGAGAAAGGAACTTTTATAAGGCAGCTTTAGAAGATGAGGTTGGAAAGGTAGTTTGGGACCAAGCTTTGTGTAGCCCTTAATGGAGGCAAACATGCTTCCTTTCTCATGTCACAAAAGGGGACCCCATTTCTTTAAGTACCAGCTAAATCCCAGACGCAGACATTTCACTTCAGATTTTTATTCTTTCCAAAGTAATTGTATTTATTATTCCATGCAATAAATTAGTGTTTATTTAGTATTTAGTGTCTACTATGTTCCAGACATGCTCTCTCCTAATTCTAGCGGAGGAGGTAACTAAAATCAAAAAAGCAAAAACTAATTAAATGTAGTGTACACCTGAAACGAATATAATATTGTATTGTAGTTACATTTTAATAAAAGTCGTTAAAAATGAATAAAAAATGTGATTAACTAAATGTAAAAATCAAATAAGCAAATAACAAATTGTTGAATGAAAAAGGTCTGGAGGCTTTGGCTAGAACTCAATGACAAAGATTTATTCAAGAGTTTTAGAGTTTGCAAACTTGGAACACAGCTAGGCAAAACCCAGAAGTGTTCCAAAGAAGAAAGGAAAATTAAGAGTTCTTATACTCTTAATTTTTATACTCTTAGTTTTACTTATAGTAAAAACTACACTCTTGAGAATTATTATCACTGCATTCTTAGCCCTCTTGGTACACAGAGGTTTTTCCAGGATGGTTTAATAGGTCAGGTGCCAGGAGTCTGCATGATGAATGCCAGGTCTAGAGGATGGGCACCAGAAGGTCTGGCCATGTTCAGTGGTCTGGATAATGGGTGTCAGGTGGATATCAGGTGGTTGGGATATGTGAGTCCTTCAGGGGGTAATCAGAAGGTTATCTGGAGGTCTGGTGTATGTCCAGGTATTGACAGACAACAAGCTGATTTATATCTAGGCATTGACGCAGGACTGGACGTTAAAAAAGCTTGACTTCTCAGGCTAGTGAGAACATGAATAGAATCATTTCCTCATGCCTGAACCTTCAGAAAGTTAATAACTTTAGAATTGGTTAAAGTGACTCCCTTTTACGTATTCCCTATCTTCACTCTTTCCTCAAAACAAATAAGCAAATAACAAATTGTTGAATGAATATTTATTCACCACTAATGAGTACTATGAATGAAGAAGTGGTGTGATCGGGGAGCAGATTTTAGTAGGTAAAATAGTCTATGTGATGCTTCTTAATATTCTCTCTTCTTTAGGCAAAAATCCCCAATTTCTTCAGAGGTTCCCATGATACATTCCCATGACCCTCCCTCCCAGTGCAGGGCTCAATGCTACCTGAAGAGAGGCCACTGGAAAAGTGAAAGAGCATGCATTCTGAGGTCTGGTTTGAAACTTAACTTGTACTCACCAGCTGGGGGATTTTGAGAACATTCTCTGTCTACTTAAAAATGGAGAGAGAAATCTCATCTCATAAATTTAAATGTCTGGATTTAAAGGCAGATATATGTGCAGTTCTTTGTACACAGGGAATGCTTAAAACATAATCTCCTTTCTTTCATCCTCTTCATGGACACATCTATAACCAATTTCCTCAAACACACACACACACACACACACACACACACACACACACACTCCCCATACACACACACCTGACTGTTGGCACTCTGAGGGCAGGTCTGTTATCTCTTAAAAACAAACAAACAAACAAATAAACAAAAAACAGCTGCGAGTATTGGGAACACACAAAAGAGCTCACTGATTTCTATTTGGCTGCTGCAAAATTGAATTGTAAGTGAGACAATTTACAGAATAGTAGATATTGCAATGGCACCCCGGCCAATTCCTTCTGCAAACTAGCAAATGTCTGAATGTGTGGGACCTGCTGCCCTGTGCCTGGAGAGGTCATGGACCCCACCAGGAGAGTAGGCAGAAGGCCAGTGATTCACAACCTGACTCCCCTTTAGGGCTGATTGCCAAAGGTTCGTATATCGTGAGGTGTAGTGACAGTGTCCTCTGAAGTTAGAGGGACACTGCCTCTGAGTCCAGGGTTCCGAGTGGCTGTTTTTTAGGGAATGAATAGGGCCTCAGGGAAACCAGGTCAGCTTCCCCACACTTACGCTGGCCTGTGTGTGTCTGTGAGGCAGGACACCTTCGTGACACGATCATAATGAAGTAGGTCTCTATTCGGGAGCTCTTATCAAGTCACTGCTTGAGATAGAGCTTTTCTCCCTAGACAAGAAATAAAGCTATATGAGAATAAGTGAACTAAACAAGAAAGAAAATTTCACTTCTCAGTTAACCATTATTATTTTATGCGTTTTGAATACTGATATTTTTCAAACGTCAGCTCAGTGACAATATCAATTGTCAATGTCTTGATGTGACACTGTACACAATATGGCAAGATGTTACTATTATGAGTAACTGGCTAACGCGTACACAGGTCTCTCTGTAACACTCTTACAACTGTGTATGAACCTATGGCCGCCTCAAGATAAGAAAGTTAATTTTAAAAAAGTGACTTAGCAAAACATATCAACCAGATGCAATGGGAAGCCTTGTTTGTATCTTGATTCAAACACAAATGGTAAAGGGCATTTTTGAGTCCATCAGGAAAAGATATTAGATGATATCTGGGAGCTATTATTTATTTTGTTACAGATAATAATGGCCTAGTGGTGATTTTTTCTAAAAATTCCCTTATCTGTTAGATATGCATAATAAATGATTTATGGAATAAAGAGGCATTCATCTGGAATTTACTTTAAAAAGCTCAAAGAAAAAGTATGGGGGCAGAGACATGAGACAAGACTAGTAAAATGTTGATAATTGAAAAAGCTGAGTGATGGGTATGCACCTGATGGTTCATTATACCTTTTCTCTCTATTTGTGTGTATTTAAAAAAAAATTCTATGATTTAAAAAGTTAAAAAAGCAATAACAACAACAACAAAAACAAGCAAACAAAAAACCCCAGTCAGCTCAGGGCCAAGCATGGGGTGTGGCTAAATTCTGCTAAAAAGGCTGAGCCAGGGCTGAACTGGCTGGGCTGGGCATGCAAGGGTGAAGCCCGGAGGTAATTCTCCACCATCCACAGCCAGCACAGAAGAATCTGTCCCCAGTGTGTGATAAAAGGAATAACCTGTGTTAATGAGCATGTGGCAGCAATAACGTGGGCAACCAAAGATCTTAGGTGGGACATGGTGTTACTGAATTGTAATCCCCGCCAGGGCAGGCACCTCATCTGTTTTGGTTATTTTTTAAATTGAAGTATAATTGACATATAACCTCCTATTCGCTTCAGCTATACCACATTACAATGCCATAGTTGTATCCAATGCAAAATGATCACATTACCATGGTCAGTCTAGTTAACAACCATCACCATACATAAAAGTTTCTTTTGCTTGTGATGAGAACTTTCTTCTTGGATGAGAACTTTTAAGATCTACTCTCTTAACAACTTTCAAACACACGATACAGTGTTATTAACTAGAGTCACCGTGCTGTACATATTACATCTCCATGCCATTTCTTTTATAGCTGGGAGTTTGTACATTTTGACCCCTTCAGTTTGAATTATTGCTGATCACAGGGACTAGCACCTCACCTGGTCCAAAGCTAGTTCTCAAAAGTCACCTAATGAATGAATGCTTGGAAAGGGACAGGTTCCTAAGTGCACAGAGGGAACAAAGGCTAGAAAGGAAAGCGGAGGAGGGGGTGAGTTTAGGTCATTGAAGGTCATTTCCAAGAACAACCTCTAATTAAGCAGGAGGAAATGTGCGTATCAGGGAGCAAGAATGCAAGCGTGACTCACCAGGGAGAGATAGGGTGCTGCTGCACACAGTTCCCTCTTTCGCTCCTCGAGCTGCCATCCTTTTCTGTACAGTGGGAACCCCATAGTTTTCTTGTGAGCACTAAATAGGTAATAACAGTTTCTCTAGGAATCATATCACTTGTCTTTAACCCCATCTCTATTATTTTTGACCGTGGGCAAATTCCATACCCTCTCTACACTTCCCTCTCCTCATGTGTAAACGTGGCTAATAGGAGCAACTACCCGAGGGGTAAACATTTCACATCAAACACTTGGCATTGCACTTGACAGATGGTAAGTGTCCAATAAGTGGAATCATTTTTATCATTAGCAAGATGCCTAACACTGAAGGTGTCGACAAAGGTCAACTCCCTTTCCTTTCCATTGCTTTTCCCCTCAGGGCAATAATGAGGTTTCTGTTTCACAGAATGCGACACTGAGTTTCAGAAGAATTGAGAAAATCCACATAACATGCTTAGCCCTTGACTTGACACGCGACAGGTACTACAGCGACCAAACCAACAAATCCCAGCCTAGTTAGCAGTAGTTGCCAGTGCTTCCAATCCCAAATGCAATGCTCTCCCCTTTAGAGTGTGTCCTGGGTTTTCAGAAACAATTCTAACTTGAAGTATGTCATGCTGTTGAGAGACTAACCATCAGAGGTGTTCAGGTTTTCCCTCCTAAAATCTGGTGACCGTACCCACGCTTTCCAATAGCCAAGAAGGCTATGTCACTTCAGGTGGAAAGGAAGGACATTAATTTGCTTCTGTCTGAAGACAGATTTTGTTTCTGTCTAACCCATCAAAGGGAAGACACACACACACACACATGTGAACTGCACACATGCACACAACTCACATGCACACATACACACACGTACACACGCGGTGGAAGAACAACAGCTGGAGGGCCCAAAAAGAGACACAAAAGACACGATGAAAAAGATAAAAAGATGAAAACTAGTTGGGGGGCACACAAAGGTTTGCAGAGGTTTCTCCTGAACCATTTCACTTCTCGTCTAACAATAGTATTGCTGGCTTCCAGGCAATTTTTGCCCCCTGGGATGGCAAAGCTCTCTGTGTAGTTATTCTTAGTGATGCTGGTTCTACTGGCTGAGGGAGGCTTGCTGCTCTGCAAGCACTGACCTGGAAATTTGTCGCAGCTCAGAATGGTGCTGCGACCTGGAGGTCATGTCCATGAAGGTCAAACTGCACATGATGCCTGTGCTTGGAGAAGTGCACGATGGGATTGGTGTCAGGAGATTGGGGTCTGCCTCTAACTAACTCTGAGTTTGGGCAAACCACTCCCCACCCTCACCTGAAAAGAAGTTTTTGAACATCTCATCTAGGGAAATTTTTGAAAAGCTCTTAGTACATTTCCCGGCACAGCACAGAAACTTAATAAATGTTGGCACTATGGGTTGTGTGCACGATACTGGGCTGTGTTATTGAGATGCTCACGGTCTTCAAAGGAAGAGAGTCACTGAACATACAAACAAGACAAATACAGCCAGAGAGGTACATTGGAGACACAAAGGATGCACTCAAAGGGAAGAATCTGATCTTTCTTTGGAGAAGTGTGTGAGAGAGAAGGAACATCTCCCACGGGCACTAATATCTAAGCGGAACTACAGAAAATCAATAAGCGCGCAGCAATGTAGGCTCGGGCATTCCAGACAGAAGAAAGGGGCTGTTCAAAGCCCAGAGGTTTAAAGAATCTGGTGCCTTTGGGAGCTCCACTGATGCTGTATCATGCGGGAGGGAGATGGAGAGGGAAGTCATGCAGGCAAGGTAGATGGGGCCATGCCGTGAGCCCCAACCTTCCATCTCTCAAAATCCATGTGACTTTAAAACGCCCCACTTGCTTTTTCTATTGGCTATATCGATGACTGGTTAGACTTCACCTTGACTTTGCATAACAGGTGCTTACAATCTGCTCACTGGGCCTCAGGAGCTTGGCCCCTGGAGCTGGTGCCAACTTCTTTGTCATCTTTGAAACTGGGAATGTGTGAGTTTCTGCCCTTGTCTCTGTATGAGATTGTTTTCATACAAATGTGGGGGCAGGAAGGTGGAGGTAGGAAGTACTGCTGTCAACCTCCTGTCACCTAGCCTAATGACCCTACCCACTGTCCATCTGAGTAACTTAATTTGGAAGAACTCTCCTCCCCTTCTCTGTCTGTCTGCAGCCAGTGTTCCTTGAATAGGTCACATGCTTTCTCTCTCAAACTTTGCTGTCTCTCTTCTGAACACCTAAGAATGTTCTCTTCCCCCTAATTAGTTAAATTCTATTCAAGTTTCTGTTTAAAACTTTATTCTTATTTTTTAAAAAGTCAACGTTGCAAGCAGACAAAAAGTGTATATAATAAATATGCACAATTTCAAAATAAGAACATGAACTTCTGTATACCCATAATGCAAGTTAAGATATGGGGCATTACCTGTGTCTTAGAAGCCACTGGGAGAGCCACGAGTGTATGATCAGCAGTTACACTCGTATGACCACCAATTATATGTGAATATTGTGCCGGGGGCTGTAGTCAGTGTGCCAGGCAAGACAGTGAAACAAAATGTATAAAGTGTGGAAAGGAAGAAGCAAAACTCATCATTCACAGATGATACGATTCTCTACGTAGAACATCTTAAAAACAACAGCAACAACAACAATAAAAACACACAGGTAAATTACTAGAATTAATAAGAGAGTTAGCAAGCTTTCTGAATTCAGGGTCAATATGCCAAAGTAAGTTGAATTCCACATACAGAGTTTGAAGATGTAATTTTAAAACCTAAAATTTACAATATACGATAATGTAAAACACCTAGGAAAAAGCCCAATAAACTTTATGCAAGCCCATCATGGTGAAAAGTACAAAAATCTCTGGAAAGATATTGAAGACCTCACAAAATGGGTAGAGAGACTCAATATTATAAGGATGTCAATCATCTCCCCAAATCGAGCTATAGATGGATATAATGCACCTCCAATGGAAATGTCAAAAGGTATTTCACAGAACCTGACAAGCTAAGGCTTAAGCTATAATTGGAAGTGCTAAGGTCAATAATAACCAGGAAGAAGAAGAAAAATGGGTTGCGTGGCCTTTCCTTTGCAGATATCGTGAATTATTGGAAAGTTAGATTAATTAAATAACAGTGGTATCAGACATAGGCGAATCGACAATGGTCAGAACAGAGTGCCCACAAAGAGCCCAGGTAACTACGGAAACCTGATTTATGGTAAAGGAGGTGTTGCAAATCAGAGGGGAAAGGATAAAGTTTTGAAAAACTGGTGCTAGGATTCTGGGCTATCAATGGGGGAGGGGAAAGAAATTAAACCCCTAAATCACCCTATATCCAAACATCAATCCAGGCGTATGAAAGACTTCAGTATGAAAGGGAAAACTATAAAGTTTCAGAAGACATCATAGGAGCAAATCTTTAAGATCTTAGGGAAGTGGAGCGTACCTTAAACGAGACATAGACCGTGCAAACACAAAGGCAATGACAAGTGACTTGACAGACTAGAGCTTTGCAGCTCGGGGATTGCATGGGCTCCATCACTCCCCAGGCAAGTATGTGACGCCCAGGAGACAGGCTGGGGGAGAGGGCCTCTGGGAGGCCCATAAACCGTCCTCCGCCTGGTGATTGTGAAAGTTATTAACTTTGTGTTATACAGCAATTAACTGATACTTACAAACGATTACATAGGGAAGTAGTTTGACAGTTTGCACAGACATCAAAAGAGTGTATTTCAGTAACATAAGTTTAGGAGGAACATTATAGCTTTTTTGAGTCTACAGATATTTACAAAAATGAAATTAATAACCCAGAAGACCAATTGAGATTCAAGTGTATCCCAATTTTGATCTCTGCAGGCTTGGTCACCAGCACTGACACTGCTGGCCCACTGGGTATATATGTAAGCTTGTCGATTACCTCATCGAAATAGATCTTCTTTGCATATTTATGCTCTGTATCCAGTACTGCCAGACTTGTCTATCTTTGCTCTATTAATTTCTATTTATTTTAATTTTGAAAAATTTCTTTCACAGACAGTAACCAATATACACAAATAGGAAAGATCTTAAAGGTAGGGACACATGTGGCAGACATTCATAAATAATAAATTCTAGAAACTACAATAATCTCGGTGTCTATTGGGATGGATTCTAATGGCTTTCAAATATTTCTGCAGTCAAAAAGTTTCCACTGATGGAACCTCACCTGACAATTTATTATAAATTTCAGTATCTTTGGTAAAGACTTTCAGAGATGTTCTTCTGTGAGTATCAGGGCACTCACTGGATGATAGAAGACACATTTCATCCATTGCTTTAGAAGGAGTGTCAGGTCTTGGGGAAAATGATGGAGGCATTCAAACATCGCTCTTTACTTTTTTTCTCGTAACGTACTCGTAAGATCAGAATCTTTTATCATTTCTCCTGGCATTCTTCTTTGAAATTTGACTTTGTTTCCTATATACATGTCCATCATTTGTGATTATTTTCTACTGTGATTAGCTTTATCTAAAACTTCACACCAAAAGGAAATGAACTCGGAAAAGAAAGAATTCATAAGCCTGTCGTTGCCTATTTCAAATCTACTGATTAAACAGAGGAATATGTATTAAACCACAGGTATTAGAGGTACAAACTGCATCTGAAAAAATATTTCAAAACATTGAGAACTTGCTCTCTAAACAAATGCCTGCAGCTAAGTGTGTGCAAATGGGAGTACTCCAAATTAACTTCCATGTACATTTATTTTAAATTTATTAAAGGAGAGCTAATAAAAACAGCCAACTATGAGACTTACATATACATTATTAAAAACCAGCAGGAAACACAGCAAGTGTTTAGAACTTTGACCAATAAAATATTTTGAAAGGGGGAGTATTTTATCTCCAACCTTGTAGAGTGGCTAGCATTTGGTGATACAAAAAAGCAAAACAAAAACCAAACCAAAACAAAACAAAAAAACAAACCAAAAAACAAAAACAAAAAAAACCCACCAAAAATATGGAGTTTCAGTTGGTTTTATTATTATTATTATAAATTCATAAATTCTCTATTTACAATACATAGCTTTATTTCTTGTTCCTGATGGACCATTCCCACTGCCCACCCTTGCTTCACCAATCTACATAATATTAAAGAAGATAACCTTAAAATATACAGATATTTATGTATCGATTTTTTTGCCATTTAGTTCAATGTAGGTCACGCATCTTCCAGGTAAAGCCCTGTTTTGGAATTCTTCACTTGTATTGAGGTTGAACTAAAAGCAGAATGCCACCTTTGACACCTTACCATTTCGCAAGCAGGAAAAGTCCAAACTCATATACATATCCGTGATAAATCATTTTAACTCAGACATAAAAAGAATATAAAGAGTGTGAAAAAAAAAAGAATAAAGGGGAGTTTTGTTTTGCTTTGTTGTTGTTGTTTTAAAGAAGGAGCCACAAAAAACGCTGTGTCTCCGTGGGCTTCCGCAGGAGGCTTTCATGGCTTCAGCCCAGCCCTGGGGCCCCGCAGGTCCCCACCCAGAAGGACTGCCTTTGTGCTCACTCCCACCTCAGATTTTTCACTTTCACGAAGCTTGTGACCTCTGCAGCTCCCTTACTTGCTTGCCAACTGAGATGGAGATTAAACCTATATTCAAAATATTTTCTGTCTTGTTTAGCTTTTAAGTTGTTTCATTTGAAGAGCCATTCAGAGCATCTAATCAGCTCTCCCTCTGGACACGGACAGCTTCTAAAGAACATTTCACCTTCACTTCCTCCAGCGTGACTGCCCGATGCCCCAACTAGGTCTATCACCTTGCTTTATGCATTCATAGCTCTGTGCATTTCCACTTGCATAACAGGTTTTTATGATATTTGTGTCTCTTTCTCAATAAACTGTCAGCTTCCAGAAGCTTCTCTGCAGTGTCTCCTGAAAATCCCCAAAGCTTCACCCAGGTATGCTGTAGAGGCCCCTTCTTTTTTTCCCCCTACCCCACTCTCTTTTCTCAATTCTTCCTTTAGTTATTTCTTCACCAAATAGGTATTTAAAGAGGACCAAACTACGTATGTGCCTCCTCTGTTTAAATAAGCACTTAAAAATGTGGTTTCTTAAGTATTGTGAGAATTAGAGGGCAATACGGATGGGGGAGGGGAAGTCATACTTAAGCCAGACTTGAGAAATTTAGAAAAGAACTCCCTAAAGAACTTAGAAGTTGCCCACTGCCAGTACCCACTCATGAACACTTCTTTTTCTGCCTTTTTCCTTTTCCTGTTCCCACTCTCTCTCCCTGATACTCCCTGGAATGATCTCCCAAAGAAAACAACCTAGACCAATCCCTTGCCTCAGGCTCTGCTTTCAAAGGAAAGCAAACAGGGACATAGATGGACCATCTTACCAGCCTTATCTTGTCTCTGTCTGCACTATTTTAGTTTCAGATCCTCCTGCGAATCACCTCATTTTCACCAAGTTTTTCAAACTAAATTTCCGAGAGAGAATCTTACTTTCCCCATGCTGTTTTCTAGATCAAACTCTTCTTTTAATCCCTGGAAGACGGTAGATGGGCTGTTTTGGGGTAGGACACGTGTGTCCAGCCCAGCTAAACTCACTGTGTTGGCTGTGTAAGGCATAGAGGGGTGCCCTCAATAGAATCTATTGCCAAAGCATTGACTCTAGAGGGTGCAGACACTCTGAAAACGTAAGATGAATTGAATTCTTTCAGCCTTACTGTACAGGAGCTACTATTGTTCCCACCATCAGATAAAACATCCCAGGCTCAGAGAGGCTAAGTGGCCAGCTCAGTATTCCACACACTTTAGTGGTGATGTCTGGGCTTCCATCCAGAACTTTCTAATCCCAGAGTTCTTTTCATTACACCGTAATGCATCTTCAGCATGAATACTTAGGAGTCAGAGATGTAGGACCAATATGCCCCTTTTAATTTAATTCTAACCCGAACAAGTCAGTTATTTCCTAAAATGAACACATGCCTGCCCTTTACCTTTCTCAGGCTTTGGACATATCTATAAGAGAAATGCTGAAAGAGAGCGATAAAGTACATCTTAGCAGTGAACCAGAAAGGTTGGGGGCCAAGTGGTGGGGGAGGGGATGGTTTGTCACAAGGCCAAAGACTAGCAGGTAATGGTGCTGTATTTGGGATTACAACAGGGACCGTTCTCTCTGGAGGAGTAAACCCATGTCCCCTGTCTCTCAGAGAGGACATCTCACCACAACACAACAGTATGAAAGCTTGTAAGCAAACACTATGTCCAGTGAGAGTCTCTGTTGACCAGTTATCTATTTTGCTGTGTGAAGCGATGGGCCTCCAAAAATACACACAGTACCCGGCAGGACATGTATTGTCTGAAGTGAAAGAGAATGCATTGCTGCCATGTAATAGAAGACTCAGTGGGGTAGATGGAACTTCAGATCCCTCTAGAATCAGGATCAAATAACACCACCGACATTCAGTTCTTACGTTCCTTCGCTCTGCCTTTGATTGGTTAGATTTTAGTCTCTGCCAGTAGGAAGCAGCCATTTCAGAACCTACTCCTCTTAGGTTTCGTGTCCTCCGGATCGGAACAAACGTCTGTTTCCAGGGTATTCAAATCTCAGTGAATACCCTTGACGCGGACGGGATGACTTTCCCATCCATGCACCAATCATTGTGGCTAAAGCAATGGGGTTGCCTGATTGGCTGGGTACAGTCACTCCAATTGAGAGTAACAAGGGATTGGAAGCCCACTTCCAACCCCCCCAAACCACGCCCCAGCCCCAATCAAGGTCCTTTTATCACGAGAAGAGATGGTAAACTCTGGGTAACCTAAATGCATGCACACACACATAAGCACACCAAACAACCCCTACCCCCCCATTATCTTCACAATGGAAGTCACGGTCCTAACGCCCTGGGGTACAAACACGTGTGTCCAGAAGTTTGTTGGACTTTAGCTAGCCTCAGTAAAAATAATTAAAGGGCTGACAGATCCCACAGATGGAATGATAAAAGCAAAGGATTTGAGCAAACAAGGCAAATCTGGATTGTTCTCTTCTCACCAATCTGGCAAACCCTTACTCCTTCTCCACCCCCAGCTTATTTGATGCCTCCTCTGTGAAGCGCCCCCTCCTTCTCCAGTCAAGGTCCTTCCCTCATAATAACAGGTCATTTATTGTGCTGCAAAGAGACTTGTTACTGAGCAGCCTCCTAGCAAGCCTTCTGCGCAGTGTCAGGGCGGATGCTGCATTCTCTTGCCCACAGGAACCGAGCCACACTCGAGCAACAGAGGAGGAAACCACCATGATAACGTATTCATTTGTTCTGAGAAAGCATGTGCCAATATTTTCAGCAGCCAGGTTGGAGAGTCTCCTTGGGACATTGAACTAAGAGCGGTGGCAGCTTGCTTGGAAGACAGTAAAGGAAAATGTCATTAATTAATGACATTCTTTTTCCACCAGCCGAAGTGTGGCATTTGGAGTCAGACAGACGGGAATTTAATTTTTATTTCAATCTCCACCTGTGTGACCTTGAACAAGTTACTTAACTTTTCTAAGCCTCAGTAATATCTTTAGCTACAAAAATAGGAGTAACTGTACTTCCTAAGGGGGTTGCTGTGAGGGTATGGGCTAGATTATGTAGTGCCCATACTGTTTACTACTAAACTATAGTCTTGCTCATAGTACTGAGTTACTGGAGTTAAGCCAGTCAGGACGTCTTCTGTACTGGAATCACAGATTCTGTGCAACCCAACTCCCTCTTTTCGATAGTCCATCACTTTCCAAGACAAAAGTTCATCACCATGTTAATACTTCTCAAGATGACCATGTAATTTACATAGGGGCCCCTTGAGGTTGGCAAGACCCCAACACGGTCAGAACTCTAACTTCAAGTAGGTTATTTCTGGGAAATTCTCCGCAAATGGCCAACCCCACGCAGTAGTGTAAGTTCTAGAACTTTCCACTTGATGATGCCACTTCTTGACTTGCTATTCTTGACATGAGTATCCACTGTTACCTGTCTCCCAGACTCCTTAACGAGTTTTCTGAAGCCCTCCATGCTCCAGGCCTTTGTGTACCTGTCGCCTCTGCCCATGGGCAATCTTTGCAGCTTAACTTTTGTCCTTCAGGCCTTGAAATAACTGCCCCACCCCATGGAGCTTTCACTAGCCCTGCGGTAAGTCCTGGATCCAGCGTGCTTCTTCTACCCGTCGCTCATCTCACTTTATATTACTTATGGATCATAAATACCAAAATGTACAGTTACATTTTTTCATGATTTCTGCATTGAAAGAAGATAATCCAAATTTATATGGAGAAGAGCTGTGCTCGGCACGATGCTAAGAGGCGAGAGGGTCACAGACAAAGGAAGGTGTGAGTTAGATTGGGCGGCCCCGGTGGAAGCACAGATCTATAAATTTCCTTGCCAAGGTGCCTGGAGTAGCACGGACTCAGATACATGCTCCAGCTGCAGTGTTGGTGAGGCCAAAACTAACTCTCAGTGATGTCTGTGAGATTCAGTCTTTTCCTCCGACTTGTAGTCTTCCTTAAACTAAATTTGCTTGAGTGAGTCTCTGTTCCTTGCCACTAAGAAAGCCCCAGCTAAAAGATACATTAAAACCACAACCCGACTTCACATAAACCAGGCCCAGGCTTAGCCATAGATCCTGGCCAGTGTTCTGTCTGCTGGGCAGCATGGTGGGGACAAAAATGCAGACTCTGGAGTCAGACCACCCAGGTAGAATGCCCACATTCCCCCCTCATTTGCTGTGTGACCTTGGCAAGTTACTTACCCTCCCCACACCTTAGTTTGCTTATCTCTAAAATGGGGATAATTATACCTACCTTCTCATATTATTGTGAAAACTCAATAAGTTAACACACGATGTGCTCAGAACACTAACTGGCACAGAATAAGCTCTTAGAAAGTGTTAGCTAGCTGTATCATCTGACTTACCTGCAATCTTGATCTCCTGCAGCCTATGTGTTTAGACTCAGGCACAGTGGGCCCAACACAGCAAAGTAGGAAAAAAGCAGCCACACTGTCCCTGCACATGTGCCTGCAGCAGAGCCTGCCTTGCAGGAGTGACCAGCGTTAATCCCTGCCACATACCCCAAATCAAGCATGCTGTGATTTTGTTCCAAATCCTTACTGGAAAAAAGGGGTTGAGATTGTAACTCTAATTTTTATCTCAATGGATAAGAGGAGAACTTGAAGACTGGTGGGCTGGGCCTGGAAGTTGGTGTTCTTCCCAGATTTAACTCCTCAACTACAATCTAGGGACCAGTGAAGAAGTCACAGTCCCACTTCAGCAGGGGACCGGTTTGGCACACTGCTAGCAGGGGCTCTTGTTCCTTCCAGGTCCTTCAGACTTCTCAGCCCGTGAACTAGGTCCAGGAAAGCTGGGATGTACTGATTCTCTGCTTCAGGACACCTGCTCACACCCAGCTGAGTCTCCACACCAGGATATGATAGAGACAACTCGAAGAGTCTGCTCAGTAAGGCCCCAGCAGCCCCTCCAGAAAACAGGGCACTGTTGCAGCTCATTCCTCTAGCTACTGGGAATTGGCTGGAATTGTGTCACCATTTCCAGGGACAGCACCCTGTTAAGCTGCGAGAATTTTCTAGTCTTTGTGTAGATCCTGCACTGCCCCTTCATTCTATAAGGACCGAAATAATGTCCCTGAGACTGGAACTCTGCCTGACCCTTTGGTTTCTTCCACTAGGACCATGATGCTTCTCTGAGCTGAGACAGACCCTTTGTTTGGTCACTGGTTTATGACTCCTGATGGCTGAGACAGACCTGAGTTGGGAAAGGATATGGTGCTCAAAAAGCACTGGGTGCATGTGTACACAGATGAAAGAATGTGATAAAACTCTTTCTTACCTGGGCTTCCACATACGCTGCTGCCCCCGCAACCCGGAACATTCTTCCAACACTTTGTCGCCTATTACAATGATTAATCCTTTAGATCTCATATATCGTCTTACAGGAATGGTCCCTGGCTGGCCAGTTAGCTAAGCCCCCTTGTTATATGATGATGTTGACTTCTGTAGCGTGTCATGGTGGTTGTCGATGAGTTAATTGTGTGATTATATTTTAAATATGTGATTAGACTTTACATCACCACCCTCTTCCCCTATAAGATTCTCTGTGGCCAGAAACACATTATTTTTCTCATCATAGCGTCTTAAGTGTCCAGCAGAGTGGCTGGAACATGAAAGATATCAAAAACACTTGCCAAATGAATGAATGGATATGTAAATGAGCAAATGAGAGGACTGTGTACAACAAATATGTTTACTGCAACCCTGTGTCATAAAAAAGATTGAAAAGCCAATAGTTGGCTTTTATAGATTCCAAGGTTGGCCAAGAAACAGTTGGAAAGGAGATGGTTTAGGAAACACATTAGAGTTCCCCAATTATCTTTATTAAGGCTGATTTGGTCAGACAATGTGTTCCCTTGTTCTCCTTTCAGTAAACAGGTTTCAGAAAGGAAGTGCATTTCTAAAGATATTTGCCAATTTTATAGATGGATTTTTTTTTCTACAGCTGATGAGTGAATGCTTATTTTTTTAAAAAGCAATTCAAGTGGAGGGAGTTTTATCCCAAGTGGAAGCACTTGTTTACTGTAGTATTTTTTTTCTAATTGCTTTGAGAAAAAGAGAAGCCTTTACATAATAATTGGAATGTCCTATGGGTGCTGATTTGTACAAATGTACCAGCAGCTTTTAGAGAAGTGACTCAGGCTCCACATTTTCCATTCTTATTTTTTTTCTATGTAACATGAACCACGCTACCCTGTTTCTATGGGCATTTGTTGTTCTGAAGCTTTGTCCGAGCTAAGCACCAATGGCAGATATTAACTGCAATATTTATACAACACACTGAGGGGACGGGTCATCAATCTATCTGTAAAGAGAAGCTCAAATACCGAAAAGGTCTTTAGGGGATGGAAAGGACATTTTTATGCACACATTTTGTATTGTATAGAAACTACCAATGCCAAGAATATAGATTTTTCTTTTTCTTTTTTTGTCTTACTTTTGTCACTCGTAGATTTTTTTTTACTAACCTATGCTGGTGGCTTCCAGCTGGTGCCTTATCTAAAGTATCGTTTTATCTCCTCTTTTGCAAGGCTTAATGGTAAAGCCAGAAAGTCGGAGAAAACAATGCATTTATTTCTTTGTTCACCTGTTCATTCACTCATCTGTTTGCTCAAATACATGTTCATGTAGTCAATAAAACTTCATTGAAAATCTGCAGCCTGTCAGGCTCACCAAGAACCCTGAGGGACACAGTGGTACCATGGTTCCAGGTGCCATTCATTGCACTTGGATGACTTTGCTGGAGCCCTTCCTCACACAATCGGCAGACACTGTGGTCCCCATGAGGTTGATCACTACTTTGGGACATCTCTCCTTTTTTCACCAAATCCTTGCAACAGGGATGCAGAAATAAACTAGAGGGTCTGACCTCAGTTAGAAATGACAGGCAAGTCAACCATCACAAGTCAATATGGCATGTGTGGAGACAGGGCTAAATGAAGGTGTGTGCAGATGAGTATGGATAAAAGGAATGTCCCCAAACTGAACACTGATGGACAAGTGTGGGTGAGCATCGTAAGGGGAGAAGGAATAATTCAAGAGAGGGAGGTCAGCTACCTCTGGATTTCTGCAAGTTCTTTGACAGAACATTAAATAATAATAATAATAAAAATAATGTCAGAGAATGTTTCTAGAATTGGGACTAGGCATGTTTTTCATTAATCAAATAAGGCATGGGCTCAAAAGACAATCAGTGTGTTCCTTCCTCCCTTTCTTTTCTTTCCTCCACATTCTTCTCTCATCTTCCACGTGGCGTCCTCTGCTGAGCTACTTTGTCCGAGTTGGAACTCATTCACCGAGAGGGCCTGGAGCACACATTCCATGACTTTGTCTCTTTAGCCAGCATAACCCCCGGCTGAATCCCTGCCAGCCATCTGCTGAACTTGGCCAGCTGTGCAGATTTAGCTCCTCTGGGGAAAATGATAGGGAGTCCTCTGCACACAGGAAATACCCGGCTTGTTCTGCGGATGCTGCAAGATGGCTGAAGTGGATGGGAAAGCCCTGTTTCTCAGACTGACAGCTGGAAATAAGGCAGTGATGCCAAATGTTCATCAGGACACAGCATCTTGATGGAGAAGTTGAACTTGAATCAACTTAATGAGGAGAGGAGGTGGCTTTGGGCCTGTTATGTATTGAACTCCAAGCAGAGGCAGATAAAACCTCAAAAGTTTGACTTAAAAGACATTAAGGAAGGAGATAAGGCCTCCAGGAAGCCTCCTGTGCTGACTATCTACGTATAACGTCACTTGAACAGGACTAACTCACTTGTGAGCCAGAACCCGACATTCAGGAGCAGAAACTGCCTTTTCAGACAGTTTAAGACCATAGGATCCAATTAACGGGACAGATAGGAAGAAGGAGATAAAATAGTGTATAATGAGCGGTATGTGAATGCACTCCCAACAGTCCAGTAGTATTGTGATAGAAAAGAAGTTTATGCAAATCATCAGGTTTATACATGGAGCGTCAGAAGCTGCTCCAGTCCAGTGCCTGTGTACTACTACCTCTAGGCTACAAAGAATTCCAGGTGTGGTAAGACCGCGGGTCAGGGTTACTCCATTCAGGAACAATGTTCCTCGTTGCTTGAAGCTTTTACTTAGCATGATGCTACAGAAAGAGGTAACCTAAAGGAAGAGAAAATCAGTAATTTTCATGAACCTAGAACTTCCTGGATAATGCTTTTCATACACCTTCTTGAATCGCCTTCACATTCTTGCAAGAGAGAGAATGTTGTCCTCATTTTACAAATGTGAACCCAAGGCTGGGAGGGGCGAAACGGCTTGCTTGAGGCTGAGGCTGCACAATGGGAGAGTGTCTGGGACACTACTGCAGAAATGCTGGAAATGAACTGCATGACTACTTTATGGGAGGGACCACAGGTATGTTCCGGGTGGTACCCAGAGGCCAGGTATTTTTCCTCTTTCTGGGTCCCTGAGCCTCTGCAAGTTTCTCTGCTGAGTCCCTGGTTCCTTGATCTCTGGCAGACACATTTTTATTATTTTTCTCCCTCTGTTCACACTCCGCTAGGGTTTATGCATAGTGGCTGTCTCTTTCTAGATCCCAGCCTCCAGACACCTGCTCTCAGGCGGCAAGAGCCATGTATGGGCCCTGTGTCTTCTAAAGGGATTCAGGTTCATTTTGACATTTCCCCATGACACCACCCTTCCAGCCCAGGTCTGAACCCAACTCCCATTCATTCTCTGTACTTTTGATGTTATTCATTTGAAAAGAATTGATTTATAATTCCAAATGTTTTCTTTAATATTAGTTTGTGTGTGTGTGTGTGTGTGTGTGTGTGTGTGTGTGTGTGATGTATTCTAAGAAGTGAGGCTCAGCTTTTATATTCTCCTGTTTTGACCAGTCCGGCTTGCTTTCCCAGGCCCAGGCTGACTCCACATCCTACCTGCTTCAACACCTGCCTTTGACTAGGTACCTGGGTGCATTGGTGCTTTCAAGATCAATGTCCTTTCATCTTAGTGATCCCACCCTTCCCAGCAAGCAGAAATAAAATAAAATAAAATAAAATAAAATAAAATAAAATAAAATAAAATAAAAAGTTTCCAATCCATCGTTGAGATTTGTGCTTTGACAGAGAACTTTCCATTCACTATCAAGCTTCTGGAGGGTGGTATGCACCTCCTTTCCTTGTGGCTTTTTCTCTTTGATGTAATTTGGTGACCAGATAATCTCAGAAATAGTGGCCAATGCATACCCAAGGACTCCGTTCTCTAACTTGAAGCTTAATCCCTTATTTTCTGTGGCATGTTGATCACTGGCTTGGGTTTCAGCTCCTCTCTTCTATGTCAGAGAGCTCCTATGTATAACTTCCATCACACAATTGCAAACCTGAGCGGTTTACAAGAGCTGTCAAAACCCAACACAGATGCTGCCTTCTATTCAGTTCTCATATATATATAAATGTATTTGGCTCCAGATCTTTTGATTAGCACAATTCCTTTCCCACTCACTGGCCACTGGTCATCAGGGCTTTGGGTCCATTCACAGCAGTGGTCAGGGCCCCTGGTTTGCACCTCTTGTCTTTGTGTTACCATATTTATGGCTTATTTATTTCATTTACCCACAATGTCTAATATCTGTTTCCCTATTTTTACTCTAGAGGAGGCTCCAGGAGAACACTTGGATTTCTATTACGTCCTGCCTCTAGGCTGGATTCCCTACAGCCAATAAGAGCCAAACCCAGCGTGGCCCACCTCAGCCTTCCTGGGACAGTGCGGTCATTCCAAGTGCCTGTCACGCTTCTGATGTTTGGCAATCCCTCGCTCATATGTCTGTCTCCTGCACTGTGCTGGAGACTGTACCCCAGCTGGGGATGGAACCGCGTTTGCCTTCATTCTTGATTTGTGTTTTTTATCTGTGTGCTCTCCCCACCCCATTGCCAGACACTCAAAAATGTTTACTGTGTAAGTGAATAAATGCACGAATGATGAATGAATAGATTCCCTGCTCCAGTCGTGACAGCCAAGAATGGCCACAGAATATTTTCTCTCTTGGCAGGTTTAGCACATTTGCATCTACGGATCCATGGTGAGGGGGCAAAGGGCAAGCACCTTCACCTCCAGTTACTACGGGGCACCCAATGCGTATGGAAGGGCACCCTGTGTGGGTCTCAAAGAGTCTCAATGTTGGAAAAGACCCAAAAAGACACCAGCTCTTGCGCCAGCTCCTGATAGCAGGGATGGTGACATGTCATGTCTCCACACACATTTCCTTCTACAATGAATGATACGGCTTTTGAAAACCAACTCCCCCAAGGGGTCCTTGCAGATTGATCCTGCAGATGTTTAAACGACTAATGAGGGCAGTGTTTCAATCAAGAGATACCTGGAACCATCGGTTTTCAATGTTTTATCTTAATCTCATAATAATCTCAAGGCATAAATAGAGCGGGGTTTATTATTTTCATTTTAAAGACGAAGAAATAGGCTCAAAAAGGCAAAATTAATAACTTATCCAAGGACCAAATGCTAATGAATAGTTCAGCCAGAACTCAAACTCAAATATTCTTTCCATTCTACAGTGCCATTACTAAATTAAAAAAAGAAGAAACAATATCTATTTATTTATATCCTTTTATGCATATGAATTGAGATGAGCTTTTCTGTCAGCTGCCAAAAGCTATAAATAGTATGTTTATAATAGAAAGAAAAAGCATGTGCAGGTCAAAACAGGCCCATGTTTGACTTCCAGATGCTCTGTCCATACTGTGTAAACTTGGGGAAATTGACTTACCTCTCAAGGTCAATTTCTCAACATGAAATTAAAAGAAAAATAACTCCTATGAGGAACGGGTCTTCTAAAGATTAATAAAGTGATATGTTGTACACACAGTGCCTGGCACATAGTAGGTCTGCCAACCGCAATGCTGATTTTTTTTTCTTTTTTTTTCGCAATGCTGATTTTTATTATCACAATTCCCCCAGGTAAACCAGACCCTAGGTATAATAAATGTTTATTTTATTGGTTTTCAACTTATTGACTTTTTGGAGGCTTTGTAAAGGTGAAAAACTGTATCTCATTTGCTTATAAGTTTGATAAATCACCTCTTTTTGAAGAAAATAAAATGACATGAACTACTAAATTAAGTAGTTAATGGGACAGCAACCGGCAGAACTGTAGATATTGAGATGTTTCTTCCAATCCCAGCCAGCACGGTCTGATTTTATACAGATGAACTCTCTGTCCGGTGGGCAGCCATGTCTCCCATGGCCCATCTAAGTACAAAGTCAGCAAGTAAGCATGCCTGTTCAGACATAGGACACATGTTCCACGACCTTCATCAGCTTTCATGGTAGACTCAATGTTCCTAAGGCTTCTGCTGAACTCCCATTCCCAAAACTCAACCCTGTTCCCAGAAAGGGCAGGAGGCTCTCCAACCAGCCAGATGGTGTCCTACCTGACACACTGTGTGCTCTTTGCAGCCAACCTGAGTCAGCTTGAGGGTCTCACACAAAGAAGAGGTCAGCGAATATGGGGTTGGTGAATTCCACTGCCATAGGGCAGCCTTCCAAACATATATCTACATATATATATATATATATATATATATATATATATAACTTTCATTGAAAGTATATATACATGTAGATTTATGTGTATATATGTATATATATATATATACATATACATACATATATATATATATAAAAGTGTAATGATGTAACCTATTCCATCCCTTGAGTCTTCTCTTAGCAAAATTCAGTGTTCCCAATCACTTCTCTGATCTCCAAGTCCCCTTGCCTTTCTGAACCTCCACATTCAGCTGAATCTCTAGTTTGAGGTGGGATCTCTCATTCCTTGAGAAAACATCCCAGCTTTGCCCTCTCCCTGGCCTGCTGTGCCTTGTTTTTAGTACAAGGAATGGAGACACGAGCTTGTGGACATACTGGACTCTGGGAGCTCTGACGTCCCTGCCTCTCGTAAGATCCATGACGTGTGTCTGGGACTCAGCCTCCATACATCTGAGTAGCATCTTCCAGATGCAGAGGGACTCCTTAACTCACTGAAGTCTGATTTCTGTGCTCCTACGGTGGAAGCAAAACTACTGATAAGAGCAGAAATTAGCAACTTCTACATCAGTTGGAAATTAGGAACATCAAAGATGAATTGTTGTCACTTCCAGGATGTGTTTGCTTGTTTTTACTTTTGTTTGTTTCTTTCTAAACTGGATGAAAAATGTGTTTGCAAAGAGGATCCATTCAGTTTAAGCTAATAATATAGCTCTTGCATTATGTGTTAGTCATTTCAGCTTGTGAAATACTCAGATCCTTTATCTGGGTTCTATGTAAAGGACTTTGCAGGGGGTGCAGGCACTAGTTATAAGACTTTCTGTGGTGACTTTAAGACACCTTCACAAATCCTTTGACAGTCTTCACGTTGAGGGGTGGGATCTATGGCCCCTCCCCTGGAGTCTGGGTGGGGGGGCTTTAGTGGCTCCCTTTTGGCCAACAGAATGCAGCAGAGACATCTCCCTCACTTCTGAGGCTAGTTCATAGGAGCAAAGAGGCATCTGCTGTGTGCTAAGACCTAGGATGTTTAGCTTTGGAGTCCTGAGTTGCCATGTAAGCAGCTTCTGCTCTGAAGCTGCCATGCTATAAGGAACCTCAAACTATTGACTCATATACCAAAGAGTGATATATTGGCATAAAACCACCATATGCCATTATGCATACAGGGAGACAAGATGGAGAGGCCCGAAGACTGCATGAAGGGAGAGCGATGACAAGCCACGTGCTCCACACTCCCCATTCCAGCTCTACCTACGGTCTGACTACAAACCCTATGCCGCAATCGCCCAGCCGAGCCCTTCCTAAATGCCCGACCCAGAGAAACAGTGAAAGATAATAAAACGATTGTTGTTGTATTAACTCATGGATTTGGGGGCTAACTATTATAAAAATAGTAACAATAACATTATCTTTGTAAGATTTACTTGCAACTCAATGAGATTTAAAGAACAAAACAAACAAACAAAAAACTTCCTACCATATGCCATCAAAGTTGAACAAGACAAGGTACCTCCACCTCTAGAGGTAGAATCAGCTGTGGAAATCACTAGGAACTAACTTTTTACAGGGCACGTGCTATCCTACTGACGTGACTAAAATGAGAGTCCATAGGGGATAGGCTGCGAGTGAGAGCCCAGAGGTGGGATGAGGGGAGACTCAATACCATGAAGATGGCAACTAGCTCATTCTCAATCTACAAATTCAACGCACTTCCAGTCAAAGTCCCAGTGATTTTTTTTTTTGAATTGACATAATTATTCTAAAGTTCATTTTGCAAAAAAATTTACAATGATAAAAAAAAGGCATCTCTGAAATGGAGTGTAATGAAAAGACAGTTTTAATGTCATAAATTAAAATATATTATAAAACTATCCAATTAAAACAGAAATTGACACAGAAATCGGCAAAATGATGAATGAAAGAGAATCCAAATTAGAGCCAAGTTCACATGGAAAGCTAGTCTGTGACCAAGGCAGCATGAAAATCAATGGAGAAACATAGATCATTCAATCAGTGTATTGGGACAACTGTCAAGGCATTAGGAGAAGAAAAAATTAAGGTCACTACTTTTCATATTAAAATATATTCCAAATAATCAAAGACTTAAACATAAAAACAGGCAAAACAATAACAGTCATACAGATACTTAAATAAAATAAGTTTATTGTCACTGTTTGAATATCAAAGTAGGCCCTGCAATATGGCAATCCAAGTAGAGATTTGAAAGGAAAGGGCAACCATGGGGAAAACTGAAGACAGGAAGTATTGACAGGTTTGGTGACCGATTAGATGCAGAGCAGTGGGAACTGAGGAGGAAGGAGTAAATGTGAGTTTTCTCTCCTTTGGAGGATACTGAAGGCACATTGATATCATTATCACCCAGACTCACAATGTGGGAAATTACCAAAATAAATGAAGAGTGCTTGAAGATATCCAAGGGTGACTGTCCCAACCCCATCACTGATCCCCAAAAGAACCTAGACAAGAGCCCACCTGCTTTCTGGGCCCCGGCGTAACTGGTGTAATTAGTAAAATACATTACTAGACAGCATGATATGGAAAGTACCTCTCAGATTTATAACCCCACGGAAACTATGGTTTGGGTTTCTTTGGAAGTTTATATATTTATTTATTTTTATTTATTTATATTTTTTTTACTTTAGGGTTTCTGAGAAACTGTATCAAAAATATATACCAGATTTTTGTTTGTTTGTTTGTTTAAAACCAACACTGATTGAAATAATATGTACCCTGGCTGGACTCCTGGACTGTATAATGGACATTAGGTTAAACTAAGGGAACTTGAATAAAGTATGAACTTTAACTAATCCTGTATCAATACCACTGACTGTACTAATATAAAACAACCAATTATAGGGGAAATTGAGTGGAATGTATTTGGGAATTCTCTATAATCGTCCACATTTTTCTGTGACTAAAATAAAACTCTAAAATAAAAATAAATGAATGAAAACTTGATTAGAATCATTTTTTTCTCTCTGAGAAAGGAAATAGAAGTTTGTGATAATTTACATAAAAAAGAAAATAAGTGTCTACATTGCTCTCACACACTTACAGGGCCTGGAGAGAAAGAGGGAAAGGAAAGACTGTCAGGTCATAGCCTCTTTATGCCCCTAAAAGCCAGATGAAGAATGTGACATCATGGATGAACCTTGAGGGCATTATGCTAAGTGAAACAAGCCAGTCACAGAAAGAAAAATGCTAAATGATTCTATTTGTATGAAGTATCTGAAATAGTTAAATTCATAGACTCAAAGAATGGAATGGCAGTTGTCAGGGGCTGAGGGTGAGGGGAAACTGGGGAATTACTAACCAATGGGCAATAAAGTTTCACTTAAGTAAGGTCTCCAGAGCTGATGTACACGTTGTATCTATAGTCAACAATAATGTATTGAACACTTTAAAACTTGTTGAGATAGTAGAGCTCATGCTAATGGTTTTTCCACAATAAAATAAAATTCACAAAATTTTAAAATGTGAGACACAGATTGAAGGATGTTTGGTTTTAACAAAGCATATAAATGAGTCATGGCACATACTAGGTATGATAGATGTAGAGCACAATTCTTTTGAACAATAAACCCAGGGAATTTAAAAAGTGGAACGATATGGAGGGACAGAAAGGGCTTAGACAAGTGGTGGCACAGCTGAGAGAAGTTTTACAATCAAGGAGGCTTTATAAAAAGTAGGAAACCCTCTTCATGCCAAGCTCAATAGGTCACAAATGCTGGGTATAAATGTTGGTTTTTCAATTCAAAGCAAAGGGGATAAGGTCCCGATCTTGTAAATTTCAGAGCAGGAACATGAGACCAGCTATGGGTGGTTATTCACAAAAGGAGAGCAAACATTCAGCAGAATAAGAACGTAAATACAAAAGGAACTGCAAGAGAATGGCCTGTAGAACATTCGGGGCCAGCACAGGAATTTGCTATGTCCTGAATGAGTCCCCATGAAATTCATATTTGGAAATTCTAATGCCCAGTGTAATGATATGAGGAGGTGGGGCCTCAGGGAAGTGCTTTTGTCATGCGGGCGGAGCCCTCACGAATAGGATTCATTTCTTTTAAAAGAGACCCCACAGAGCATCCCGGCCCCTCCACCAAGCCAGGACACAGTGAGAAGTCTGTGAGCTGCAACAGGGCCCTCACCTGACCATGCTGCAGCGTGGTCTCAGACTCCTGGCCTCCAGAACGGGGAGAAATACGTTTCTGTTGTTTGTAAGCCACCCAGTCAAGGGTATTTGTGATAGCATCCCTGAAAGGACTAAGACGGAAGTCTCACGAAATGTGGGACTTCCGCACCAATTTTATTTAAACTTTAAGGATAGAGTGGCTTTAGCTGATAACTGTATTGTATATATAACTGGTCAACAGCTCCAGTGCCTAGCAGGGAGGATTGAAACTTGGCTCAGGAAAGTAGTCTTTCCTCTCTTGTCTCCAAGAAGGGGTGAGCATGAATTTCAGCCTTCCTAAAACTGAAGGTAGCTACCGATGGTTTTCTTGGTAACTGGAAGTCAAATCAGGGAACAGCTCTCTGACATTGGTGCTTTTGATTGCCCTGGTTTACAGACCCCAGGGTAGTGTTACTGAAAATAGTTTTCTGAGAAAAGCTCTCATATACTTTATTACTTCAAATATATTAATCTCTAAATCATCACACCTATAACGAGACGATCTTTCTCAAGACTGAAACAGCTGGAGTACCCAATAGTCACCAGCAAGCCCAAGATGACTGTGGGGACAGAGCCCCAGAAAGCAGTTTCCAGGCTCTCGGCCTCATGTGGAGAGGTGCTGGCTCAGATAGTGGATGGCCGTCAGCTGTGGCTGGTTGGCCATCAGCTGTAGCCATTAAGCCATTGGTCACTGATATAAATGCCGCGGCTACGGAGGGGAGCTGAGGAGAGTGAAGGAGGAGACTGAAGGAGCGTAAGGAGAGTCGAGGACAGTTGGTCGGTTGGCAGCAAAGCAGACAGCAGATCGCACGTCGTGTAAACCCAGCCTCCAGTGAGACCATAGTGGTATGACTCCCCTACCTATGGCTCCGTGGGTGTTCCTTTTTGGCCTCACCATGTCCTGCGTTCTTATGTGGGGAGCGGGAGCAGAGACCCCGCAGGCCACCCCGCCGGACACCCCACACGACAATGACTTTCTTTCTTTTTTTTCCCAATTCATTGGGGTGACAATTGTTAGTAAAATTACGTAGATTGCAGGTGTACAATTCTGTATTACACCAAGATGACTTTCTTGATGTAAACACATTCCTAAAAGAACTGAACATGAGACATAACCTGACATAGTAATATAACCTAATATTCTCCTGGTTCTAAAAGGACAGTTTTATGGACAAGGGGATACTGATAGTAACATATTAAAAGTGTTCTCTTATTCCTTATCTAATTGAAATCTCGAAATATTCAGGTAAGGTAAATGTTACTGGGGCGATTTTCCTTCCTTTTGCAAAGAGTAAACTGAAGCTCAGAATTTATGGAACTATTTATTCAGAATTAATAGCCAGGAATGAACACCAACATTTCTAAAGAGAGGAATTCCATTCCGATTGGATTAGATTTGTAATACTTTGTAAATTGACATAAAATTGATATTTACTTGAAATAATTTATTTATGAGAATGTAGAGATATTAATATTGACCTCTTGAAAAACTTTTGTTATTAAAATGACTTAACAAAATTGAGGTTAGATTCTGGGCTAAATTTTTCTTTAGCTGCCTCCGGGGTAATGTATTTCCTCTTTTAACAGCTTAGGGAAGAATTGGAAGCATTCTACAAAAGACGGAAAATGAGAAAATCTGGGCTGGAAAGATAATTGTGCTTATTAGTTCCCTTAAACTGACATGCTAAAACTTTATTTGAGAAACAGCTCATAGTAATTAACTTGTGCTTTTTCTTCTCAAGCAAGATTATACCCAAGTTAAAGCAAAGGTTAAAGTACTACATACCCTTGAATGGAAATACAAATTAATTTTATTTGTCCCTAATTAAATGTTATCTTCAATTGTCATCTAAGAATTCCTTTCTGTTTATAGCTAGAGAAAAGCTATTATTTTTGTCTTTCTCTTGCCTCTGTGGTTCTTCAAAGCCATATTATTTCTGGATGTTATTTGAGATAATTAAAAAAAAAAGCAAACAATAGTTTTCCTTTTAAACTCTGATTCTTAATCTGTGGCCATTAATTATGTTTAATTTCTCTTCTTTAAAGCATTTCTTTTTTCCAAAGTTCTTTTTCTCTCTGCATAGAAAGAGGTTCTTACCTGCTGTCTCTAAACACAAGCATTTATGAGATATGAGTTTTTATCTCACTATTAGGCTCCAATTTTTTTCCCAGGAAACATTTATTTCATAAAGAATCTAAATAAAATGTTCTAACATTTATTTCGTAAAGAATCTAAACTTTGTAACTATTTATTTTGACTTGTAATATTTAAAGCAAACATGTGTAACAGGATACGTTTGTTTAAAGTTGCTCAAATTTATGAATTCAGGCATTTCCATAACTCAAAAGGTAATCTGTAAAAAGAAAAATAGGGTGACATATTTTCTTGCACAACATAAAATAATAAAATGAGGTAGATGGACATTACCTCATTTCGGTGACACTACATGTTATTAAGAAAACAATAGTACATATATCTTTACGGATAATTTTTTTTCAGATTTTTGGGTAGATACCCAGGAGAGGGATTGCCGGGTCATATGGTGATTCTATTCTTCATTTTTTGAGGAACCTCCACACTGCCTTTCACAGTGGCTACGTAAAGAAGTTGTGGTACATATACACAATGGAATACTATTCTGCCATAAGAAAAGATGAAATAGTACCATTTGCGACAACATGGATGAATCTTGAGATTATTATGCTGGGCGAAATAAGTCAAACAGGAAAAGTAGAGAACCATATGCTTTCACTGATATGTGGTATATAAAACTGAAAACAACCAAGGAACAAGACAAACATATGAAGGAACAAAAACTCATAGACACAGACAATAGTTTAGTGGTTACCAGAGGGTAAACGGGGAGGGGGTGACGGGAGGGAGATCAAATATATGGTGATGGAAGGAGAACTGACTCTGGGTGGTGAACGAACACACAATGGGATTTATAGACGATGTAATGCAGAATTGTACACCTGAAATCTATGTAACTTTACTAACAATTGTCACCCCAATAAACTCTAATTAAGAAAAAAAGAAAGAAAGAAAACAATAGTAGATTTGGAGCAAGGCAGGGTCTGGTGTGAAATCTGGTTCTGTGCCTTACAGGGTGTGTGACCTGTAAGGATTTTCTTAGCATCTTTGAGCCTTGTTCTCGTTTGCATTAGGGGATGGTAATAATTGCTTCAGAGACACATTCTCTCAAGCATCTTTGTTTTCCTTCTACAGTGGATTATTCTTATTAGAATACAAGATTCTTCCCCCACCACGCCTCCCCCCCCAAAAAAAAAATCCACCCTTGACCCCATTGGCCCTTCCAGTGAATGTTTCATTTATTGCTTTACTCCTCACAAAACAACTCGGAACATCTTCACTTTCTTAGCTCCCATTTGGTTTTCTCCCGTCTGCCTTCTCTCCCACCACCGTGCTAAAAGAACTTTTGTTGGGGTCTCTCCACAACCTACATGTTGCCAAGCTCCATGGAGCCTTTTCTTATTTCATCTCTCTCTACTTCTCAGTGGTACACAGCCCACCACTCTGTTCTTCTGGAAGCTCTCTCCTCTCTCTGCCCCAGTAATACATGAGCAAGAAAATTGGTTTCCTTCCCATGTCACTGGCTGGTCCTTGGCTCTCCCATGCAGGCTCATCTTAGCTCCCAAATCATAAATTCCCTGGTGTTTCCAGGCACAGACCTGGGCCCCTTTGCTTCTCAATATTTTGAATGCTATTTATATTTGACGAAATCAAGTTTAGACCTCCCCCTTGCTGTTTCTCTCATCTCTAGGCTCATGTGTCCAACTGCCCACAAGACACCTCTGTTAGACATCTCAACAGCATTTCAAACCACACTTGTGCAAACAAAGCCCCTGCTTCTACCTCAGCCCTTCCTTTCCAAGTAAACCACACTGCTTTCAAACCAGTTATTCAGTATCAGATTCAGGCTGACCTCTCCTTATTCCTCATTTGTCACGTCAAAGTCGTCCCCAAGACCTGCCCTGTCATCTTCCAAACATGCATTGGTAGGTATTTCGCCATCTTTGCTCATCCTGCTGCCTTCCCTTCTATTATGGGCTGACTTGTAATGTTGACATCCTGACCCCTAGGACCTTGAGTGACCGGATTAGGAAAACAAGGTCTTTTCAGAGGAAATTAAGCTAACATGAGGTCCTTTGGATGGGCCCTGATCCAATGGGACTGTGTCTTTATAAAAAGGGGTATTTGGAGACAGACACAAACATAGAGGAATGCAGAAGATGAAGGCAGAGATTGGGGTGATGCTTCTACAAGCCAAAGAAGGACGAAGGTTGCCAGCCAACCCCTGAAACTAGGGGAGCGGCATGAAACAGATTTTCCCTCACAGCCTTCAGCAGATACCAACCCTGCTGACAAGTTGAACTCAGAATTCTAGCCTCTAGAACTATGAGGAAATACTTTCTCATTGTTTAAACCACTGAGTTCATGTTCCTTTCTTACAGCAGCCCTAGGAAACGAATATGCCACCCATCCTGGATTCTTGCTCCTAACTGGTTCCACCCTTGTCTGTTTCCAATCTCTTCTCTTTCACAGCAGGAAGAGTGATCTTTAAAAACGTTAATCCAATCATGCTACTCCCTGTGGAGATGCCTTCCCATTGTGTTTAGAATAAAACCCAAACTCTGCCTCCTGGTTTAAGAGAAGCCTGATATGATTTGGCCCCACTTTGAACAGCACCTCGAGCAGTTCTCTCCTTCCTTCTCTCACTATAGTCAGTCATATTGACCTTCTGTTACTTCTCAGAATATGACATAATTTCTTCCTGCCCCAGGATCTTTGTGCATGCTGTTTCTTCTGCCTGAGAGACTAATGCCAGCTGTTCATATGACTGCTTCTTTCTCACGATTCAGTTGTCTGCTTACATGCTGAAGTATGCTTTCAGAGGGCCCCATTCCCTATCTCAATGTATCCTCTTTATTTCCATCTCAATATTATACAGAATGTTCACTTATTTAACAATGTTCAGTTCATTTAGGTGTGTGTTTAATGCCTGTGACTCTAACAAATAAAAAGTATCAGAATCTAGGATCCTTGCCTTCACATTTACAAGTTCTTACCAGTATCTGATAAGCCTCTAAACACTTTATTGCACGGATAAATAAATAAATGGCCATTAGTGATAGTTTTCAACATTAGTCTACATAGTGTAATATAGACTTCATTTACTCAACACATTTATTGTGTAACTTCCATGGACAGGCACTGTTTTAGGCCCGAGGAATCCAGCATTGACAACACAGACCACGTCTTCGGCTGGGAAAACAGTAAAAGCAAAGGCCTTGAGAAAGAAATACACCTGGTACGTATGACGAACGGCATAAAGCCCACTGAGGCAGGAGCCTATTAAGTGTAAGATTTTGAAATATGAAGAATCAGAAGAGAGAGGAGACAAAAACAGATGTTTAAACTATGGGCGAGCAGAGAGAACAATTGGGGTTATTTTTTCAGTGCCAGAAAGACAGGAGGGTGGCCAGAACTGATTGATGGTGGTCGTGCCGGACAAGAGAAATGGTCAGGCTCCAGGTAATTTTCCAAGTAGAGACTAAAGGAAGAGCTGATGAATTGGATGTGGGTCCTACAAATCGAAAGAGAGCAGTTGTGGATAATTCTCAGGTTCTTGACCTGAGTAACTTAATGAATGGAGTTGTCATTTCCTGAGCTGGGTCACTTAGGGGAAGAGCAGGTTTCAGGGACATGTTAAGGAAGAAATGTCTATTAGACGATCGGATGGAAATACATGTAGGCAGTGCCCATGGGAGTTTAAAGTTCAGCGGAGGGGTTAGGTCAAAGTAATCAATGAATTTCAGGCCATGGGATTTTATACACGGACTCTCTATTAGGACAGTGCCTGGAGTGGTTTGCGATTGGCAAACCATTACTGTCTATGGTTATCTTGCTAATCCTGCCTTCTGTGTTAAATGTCATGTCAAGTTCAGGAATGATCTAGATTTAAATAATTGTATTGACATCCTCTGCAATGGTGGACATTTACTTAACTGATTAATGTGGAACAGAAAATGATAGCAAATTTCTACAATAGCTCAAGAGCTGTGCAGGGGGAGGCATTCTTTTCTAAATAGTTTTGGATACTCTGTTAGCCAACAGACTTTTATAGAAACCCCATTATGTTCCAGCCACTGACTGTATCCAGATTACATAATAAAAAATAGCAGGCAGTCCCCGGACTTAAAGGATTCAAAATCTGTAGAAGGAACAGACACCTGGGTTGTACCTAATAGTCCTTGCTGCAATCATCTTAGCAAGTTGGTGTGAGGTTCAAAAGAGATAATTGATGTAGTATTGAATTACGTCCACCTATACTGTTAACATCCCTTTAGATGTGCAGAATTTAAGACCAGAAATGGGACATACCTTATCCAAAGTGAGTCTGGGCTGCAGACTTAGGTTTTCTATTTCTAGACCAGGACTCATGACTACATTGAAATGACCCACCATCTAGAGTCCCTTCTGAGACAGACATCATTTTTTTTTAATTAAAGTTTATTGGGGTGACAATTGTTAGTGAAATTACATAGATTTCAGGTGAACAATTCTGTATTACATCATCTATAAATCCCATTGTGTGTTCACCACCCAGAGTCAGTTCTCCTTCCATCACCATATATTTGATCCCCCTTACCCTCATCTCCCACCCCCCACCCCCTTTTACCCTCTGGTAACCACTAAACTATTGTCTGTGTCTATGAGTTTTTGTTTCTCATTTGTTTGTCTTGTTCTTTTGTTGTTTTTGGTTCATATACCACATGTCAGTGAAATCATATGGTTCTCTGCTCTTTCTGTCTGACTTATTTCGCCTAGCTTTATACTCTCAACATCCATCCATGTTGTCACAAACGTTCCTATATCATCTTTTCTTACCGCCGAATAGTATTCCATTGTGTATATATACCACAACTTCTTTATCCATTCATCTATCGAAGGACATTTTGATTGTTTCCATGTCTTGGCCACCGTAAATAAAACTGCAATGAACATTGGAGCACACGTGTCTTCATGTATAAACATTTTCAGATTTTTGGGTAGATACCCAGGAGAGGGATTGCTGGGTCATATGGTAATTCTATTTGTAATTTTTTTGAGGAAACTCCACACTGCCTTCCATAATGGCTGCACCAGTCTGCATTCCCACCAACAGTGTATGAGTGTTCCTTTTTCTCCACAGCCTCTCCAACACTTGTTACTATTTGTCTTGTTGATGATAGCCATTCTGACTGGGGTGAGGTGATATCTCATTGTGGTTTTTATTTTAATTTCTCTGATGATTAGTGATGTTGAGCATTTTTTTTCATATGTCTATTGGCCATTTGTATGTCCTCTTGGAGAAATGTCTCTTCAGGTCCTGTGCCCACTTTTCAATTGGGTTGTTTGCTTTTTTGTTGTTGAGTTGCATGAGTTCCTTGTATATTTTGGGTATCAGTCCCCTATTGGAGGCACAATTCAGTTGGTTGCCTCTTTATTTTGTCGATGGTTTCTTTTGCTGTGCAGAAGCTGTTAAGTTTTACATAGTCCCATTCATTTACCTTAGCTTTTACTTCCCTTGCCTTTGGAGTCAAATTCATAAAATGCTCTTTGAACCCAAGGTCCATAAGTTTAGTACCTATGTTTTCTTCTATGCAGTTTATTGTGTCAGGTCTTATGCTTAAGTCTTTGATCCATTTTGAATTAATTTTGGTACATGATGACAGATAGCAGTCCAGTTTCATTCTTTTGCACTTGGCTATCCAATTCTGCCAGCACCATTTATTGAAGAGGCTGTCTTTTCTCCATTGTATGCTTTTTGCTTCTTTGTCAAAAATTATCTGTCCATATTTATGCGGTTTTATTTCTGAGTTCTCAATTCTATTCCATTGGTCTATGTGTCTGTTTTTCTGCCAATACCATGCTGTTTTGATTACTGTAGCCCTGTAGTACAAGCTAAAGTCAGGGAGTGTGATACCTCCACTATTGTTCTTTTTTCTTAAGATTGCTCTGGCTATTCAGAGTCTTTTGTGGTTCCAAACAAATCTGATGATATTTTGCTCTATTTCTTTAAAAAAATGCCATTGGGATTGTGATGGGGATTGGATTAATCTGTATATTGCTTTAGGTCATATGGCCATTTTAACTATGTTGATTCTTCCAATCCACGAGCACGGAATGTCTTTCCATTTCTTTGTGGACAGACATCATTTTGAAAGGAC